>NC_045477.1:31488690-31800356 GCF_009650955.1 Corvus moneduloides
ATAGTCCTCTTCTCTCCCTGTTCCAGCTGGTTCTGAACCCAACAGCAGGGTCTTTTGGGAAGTATATTGGGATCTAAAGTATCTCAATATAATCCTCCAAGCCTGCAACTTGATAGAAATAGCCACTTTCCAGGCTGGCTAGGATGCTGCCTCCTGCTATCAAACAGCATCTTGACTGTCAGGCAGGAGCTTTGCAGCTGCTGGACCTCCACAGGAACAACCCTCATGGCTTGTGGTTACTTGGGATGACCAACCCGACATCCTGAAGCCTCTCAAAGGCTCAGTGGGGAAGAAACTGTGTTTGTCCTTCCTGGGCTTTGAAACAATGCAGCAGCCAGAGGGCTTCATTTCCTCACCCTTTTGGAAAACCTCCCTCCAGAAGGTTTGCTGTCTTGGGGACTGATTTCAGTGGCTGTTATTTACAGCCGTGCAAGCAGGAGATTAGCAATGGAAATCTGCTTATGGTGGGTGAGCCCCTGGCTGGCGGGGTGGTTTCATCCTGCTCCCTCTTGCAGATGAGGATTGGCTTCCTGAGGCTGCAGGCCCTGTACCGATCCCGCAAGCTTCACAAGCAGTACCATATGGCTCGCCGGCGGATCATCGAGTTCCAGGCACGATGCCGGGGCTACCTGGTCCGTAGGGCTTTCCGCCACCGCCTCTGGGCTGTCCTCACCGTGCAGGCCTACGCCCGGGGCATGATTGCCCGAAGGCTCTATAAGCGCCTCCGAGGGGAGGTGAGTACCATGGAGGAGAAACAGAGATGAGGAGAGGGGAGAAAAACATGCTTCTGTATCATGTTCTCTTGGGATTCATTTTTAAAGGAAAAAAAATCCAAAAATAATTTGGTTCCTATTCAGAAGGCTCTTCTATTTATTCCCACAGTATTATCGACGCCTGGAAGCAGAGAAACTTCGGCTGGCAGAAGAGGAGCGACTTCGAAAGGAGATGAGTGCCAAGAAAGCCAAAGAGGAAGCAGAAAAGAAACACCAAGTACGTGGGGACTGATCTCTTTCTGGGGTTCTGTCTGTTCTCCAGGAAATTGCTTCTTTGAGGGGCAATGACAAAAATATCTAAGGGATTTCTGCCCTGCTTGAGTGGTTTGTATTAAATTCTCTAAAGTACTCTGTGCTTTATTAGTTTGAAGCTGCTCCAGAATTTCTGATTTGCTGCACAGGAATGCTAGAGATTATAGTTATTATTCACTTGCTTTTGCTATTGTATGAAAGGGGAACTGGGACACTCTGTGTGTGTGTGGACATGCAGGGCTGTTGTATAAAAGAAAAAAATGAGGTCAGTGAGAGTTTCTGGACATGGACCAACACCCCTAAACAGGCACTAAGGAATGGGGAAAATGCATTGCTTTGTCCTTCTGCAGTTGGGAAACTGCGACATGGACATGTCACTGATTTGCTTCAAGTTATGATACGGGTATAGTGCCCTAAGCACCAGGCAGCCTGCCTTCCTACAGCCAGGCCCTGTGGAATTTACTGCCAGCTCTTTGGAAGGAGCAGTTCAGTCATTGCACTTGTCCTTTTGCAGGTACGCCTGGCCCAGCTGGCACGGGAAGATGCAGAGAGAGAAGTAAAGGAGAAAGAGGAAGCACGTCGGAAGAAAGAGCTCTTAGAAAAAATGGAGAGAGCTCGCAACGAGCCAGTGAATGACTCAGAAATGGTGGACAAAATGTTCGGATTCCTGGGGACAACCTCCTCCCTGCCTGGCCAGGAAGGCCAGGCACCCAATGGCTTCGAGGTACTGGAGATGTACAGGAGCCTGGCTATCTCATGAAAGACATGAGAAAAGCAAAATATTAATAGGTCAAGGAAGAGTACAGCAGTAAAAAAGCGTGTCTCTGAAGGCTTCCTTCAAGGCTAGGCTCTCCTGTGTGGCCCCAGAGTGTTACTATGCTCTGGCTGGAGATGGGCAGGCAGACTGGCCGCTTTCCCTGGGACTACCAAATGGAGGAGAGCAGTATCACTATAAGGTCATCAAGGACCTGTGACCTTTGAGATCTTTCCTTTTTGGTTCATCACAGCTCAAGGCATTTAGCTCTTAGACACCCTTTCCCCATGCTGTGAGTGGGGCCATGCTTGTTACTTCTTCTTCTGCTCTAGGGACATTCCTGGGCACAGGCATGTCCTTCAGAGCTTGGGCTTTGCATGGGCTCCAGAGCTATATTCCATGTTTTCTCTCCATCTGACTTTTCCTTTTGGGATGGAAATCAAACTGACAGAAAATTCAGGCCCAAAGAAAAATGGTATTTTGATAGCCAAAGCCATGCTGAGTTTCTGACATGTCCTTCCACAACAGGATCTTGAGCAAGTCCAGAAGGAGTTGGAGGAAGAGGACCTGGATGCAGCATTGCCTCTCCCTGAGGAGGAGGAGGAAGACCTCTCAGAGTATAAATTTGCCAAGTTTGCTGCCACGTATTTCCAGGGCACAACGACACACACGTACATCCGCCGGCCTCTCAAGCAGCCTCTCTTGTACCATGAAGATGAAGGAGACCAGTTGGTGAGGCAGGGGATGAAAATCCTTGAGCAGGGCTGGGTGGGTTGGAGCAAGCCTGGGTAACCCTCCAGCCAAAAGGTGCCAGCAGTTTCCATTTGGGATACACTCATCTGCTGCACATGTGTCCGTGGCCACTGTCCCACGGGCATGCTTTGAGTGCTGGTAAGACAGTGAATATTAGAGAGATGGAGCATTAGAGAGGAGGGTCCATCTCTGGACCTTGGTATCTGTGTTAAGACAATGAGGTGCTCTGGGCTCAGGCCATGGGCAATGGAAACCGTTGTTTGAGTAGCACTTGTAAAGCTTCTAGGGAGCTGGAAAAGTTGCTTCTTACCTTGTCATACACACCAGTGCAGAGCTGTAAGAGAAGAACCGCTTGTCCCATAGCCAGCAGTACAAGAGCAGAAATGGGTTGAATCTGCATGGCTATAATGCACGTTATATTATTCATGAACTTGCCTTCGCTATGGTTCTCCTTTCCCTCTGCAGTGGGTTAGGAGCTGCAAGTCTCTGCCCCTTGATAAGGCTGGCATCTCCTATCAAGAAGCAAACCCCTGGTAGGGTTCACAAACACATTCGTGGTGGCACAAACACAGAGCCTGAATGTGGTCCCAGCCAGTGGCCTACCCAGCATGCTCAGAGGGGACATGTGCCGCAGGCAAAACTTCACGTGTGATGCAGGGAAGTGTTTTATCTCCTGCAGATGTACAGAGACACCACAGTGGGACGGCTTGCCCACCCCCTCCACTGCCCTGGTGGGAGCTAATGGGGTGTAACTTTCCTTTCAAATAGGCAGCACTTGCTGTATGGATCACTATCCTGCGTTTCATGGGAGACCTCCCCGAGCCGAAATATCACACAGCCATGAGTGATGGTGGTGAGAAGATACCAGTAATGACAAAAATCTATGAGACTCTTGGGAAGAAGACCTATAAGAAAGAACTGCAGGCTCTGCAGGGAGAAGGAGAGGTAACTGCTGCAGCTGTAAAAGAGATGTTGTTATTATTAGGTGTTGGATATTGAAATGTGTTGGAAAGAAGCGACTTGTGGGGTTTGTGGCAGGCAATCAGTTTGATGATTTTATTTGCGCTTACGCTACGAAGGGAGAATTGCCTGTGTGTCAGATGTTGATCCTGTCCCTCCCTCACAGGAGGAACTGAATGTTCCCCAGTGACGGAAGTGCCCTGATATCTCTCAAGGGACTTTGAGCTCTCTCCTTCACCCCACAGGGCTAAAATACAGGGGGGGAATGCAATGTGCTATGTTTCTTATTTGGGGATTTCCTTTTGATCTGCCCTGAGTCAGAAGAGACTAATTTAAAAATGTGTCCTTAATCTTGGAGCAGGAAGTAATTAGTTACCAGGAGATTAAACTGTGGAAATAAAAATTTTTAAAACAGTAAATCCCTATTGCATCCTGAGTGCCTTCTGGATATCACTGGAGGACTTCATCTTAATGTCCTTCCCAGACAAAACATTGTTCTGGATAAATCAATGTTCACAGTGCTGATACATTTCCATCTTTGGCAATTGCTTTATTCAATAGGACAAGATATTCTCTGCTATTAGCGTCTTCTGGATGTCATTGTGTAATTTTCAAGAAGTTTTCTTGACAAATCTCTGCAGCATTTGCAGAGGTAAATTAACAAATCTCCTCATTCTTAGAAATTATGATACTTCTTCCAGTGAAGACAAGACTTCCCCTTCTGGACAAGAATAGCGTCAGGATCATAATTCTGTAAAAATATACACGAAGAATCACCTTTCATTCCTTCTACCCACAATTGCTTGCTTGTTTACTACAAAAAGGCATATTTTATCCAATCGAGATATCAGGTAGTACAGTAGAGAAGGAAAATTTAAGCTGTCCTTTTTCTCTGTGGTTGCAACATCTCTTCACAGTACAAAAGATGCCGGAGTGAAATAATGTGCAAATCCAGGTTTACAGCACCAACTCATGTTTATAATGGATATAAACCATCACAGCCATAGGACTCAAAGTGTTGATTGGGTGTGAAATCATGGTCTGAATTATTCAAAGCTGCTTAAATGAGGAGAGATTAACTGGGTCCAAAAGTTTGCTATAAAAGTAGAAAGCCAGCAAGTAATTTGATGATACATAGTCAGTGCCTGGAGCTGTCCCACATCAAAGGTATTCTTCTGGGAAAACTGATAGAGCACAGGGCTGATTAAAAGTTATGAAACCACAGTGGGTAACTACCTGTCCATGAATCCCTGGCTAGATGGCTTCCAGCTAAAAACCTGCTGTGCAAATGGCTTGTCTCAGAGAGTGGTCTTGCTCATCTCATTTCCACTGTCATACAGCAGAACTGGGTGGACCTGGGTTAAGCAGGAATCAGCCATGTATTCAACATAACTTTTTTTTTATGTTCCCAATATATAATTTTGATCTGAAGGACACTTACTGATTAGAGAATATCTACAAAATTCAGAGCCAGCCCTGGGTTATCAAGGGGCACAGGAATATGTGTCCAGACTTCTGGTTCTCACCAGCCTCTGAAACATCTCACTCTCTGCTCAGGATTAATGGTCTTTTGCAGGAGCCCAGGTGAGGCAGGGAGAGCACTTGTTCAGCACTTGCGTCTCACCACTTTGCATCCACCCCTCTTGCTTTGCAGAGTACTCACATTGATGGGCACAAGAAGAACAGTGTGCGGCACAAACTGGTCTCCTTAACACTCAAGAAGAAATCCAAACTGACGGAGGAGGTGAGGGGAGACGCTTGGCCGCCTGGCAGCACAAGTGCCATTGGATTGTCTGCAGCCCTCTCTGACTCTCTTCTGCTTTTCCCTAGACAACATAGAACCAGCCCTCCTCTGGGTTTGGCGCTACCTGTCTCTCTGCCTGAAAGATTTAAGGAGTGTTTAAGGGGAAAGGTTGGCTTCCTGTGTCTCCTTGAGTCATTCTGCACCTCGCGCCAGCCTCCCCTCGGCTCCTGTTCTCCATCCATCCAGCACCTTCCTTCCCCTCTTTCACAGCCCTCCATCCAGCTGCCGATACCTCCCACCACTCTGTGATGGTCTGAATGTTATCCCTGCTTTTAGTTTCCTGCCCTCTACCATGGCATAGATAGCAGAGGTGGGGTCTCCAACAGCACTCACCCATCCTCTGTTCCATTCCACTGCCAGGGACAAAACTCCCCATGGGAGCAGTTACACTGAGCTGAGAGCTTTTGAAAAATCCCATCTCAAAAGAGTGAGGAATGATAAATCTTTCAAGTGGGGGTGATGGAAACAATTAATAGAGTGCCCATTTCCAGAGCAGGCACCATCTCACCTGGCTATAGCTGCTTGAGAGCATGAAGATTGCTCTGTGAGATATTCCCTTAAGGGTCAGTGGGGAGAAACAGGACCCAGTCCAGCTCACCCTAATTGACTCTGAACACACTCTAAAAATATTCATCTCTCTAAATGGAGGTGGGGTTGACTAGCTGAGACAGCGAGCTGGTAGGCAGATGAATGCCATCCTTGTTTTCACAAACAGCACCATGCTTATGCATTTTCAGCTGCATCATTAGCATGGGGAATAGGTCCATTTTGCCAGTTAAAACACTGATGATTATTTTAGTATGACTAAGTTAAAGGGACAGGTCCTCCTTGGCAATAAGATGAGTTTATTCCCAAGACCCTTGGTGGCTCTCTCCCAGCAGCAGGACCAGCTCAGAGCTGGGAGGCAAGGGTACCATTGTAGAAACCCTGGGAAAAGACCAAGCAGGTGGAAGTGTGACTAGACAGGACCATTTTTAATTTCACCCATACATGATTAAAGACAACACAGTCAAACCCTCCCATTGCTGTTAAAATCCTAAATTGGAGAACTACTGAGAGCCCTCCTGGCTGGTGGAAGAGTCCTCCTGGGGGAGCACCACATGCTTGGGATGGGGGTGGGGGGGGACACAGTAACTGGCTGTCCTGAAAGAGACCCATATGTCTGGTTGGCAGGTGACAAAGAGACTTCACGATGGTGAGTCCACGCTGCAGGGTAATAGCATGCTTGAAGACCGACCTACTTCCAACCTGGAGAAGCTCCATTTCATTATTGGTAATGGCATCCTCAGGCCAGCCTTAAGGTTAGAAATCAAGACAAAGGCATGAACATGCCATTCTTTTCATTCCTTCTTCCTTGAGCTTTTCTTGAGTTATCCAAACAAGTTTGATACTGTCTGCTGCTTTACAAAGCTCTCATTTTGTAATTTTTATGGTTGTGTTGTATAATGCAGGTTGGGCTGAATCATGTTTCTTACTGTCCATATCAGGCCCAGTGGAAAGACCATGCAAAGGGATTCAAACATTCTGAAAGTCCTAATGAAACTGGATTGGTTTTATTAATGCTCACTCTTGTTCCTCACTACTCCATTTGACCATTGTATCTCTTTTGTTTGTGTGAATATTTTTAATGGTCTGCTAATGAAAAACTCAAACTCATTTCAGCTGCTAAATGAAGCATTCAAAAATTCTAAAATGTCAAATGAAGGCCACTTTCACATCTCTGGTTTAGCCAATTTATGTGTTTATGTTTATTAATAGAAATTAATTAATGTTAAATAGTTCCTCTAATTTTTTTCTGTTTAACTTTTAATTATTTTTTTTATTCCTGTTGTAGGGATGAAATCTACTGTCAAATCTGCAAGCAGCTGACCCAGAACCCATCCAAAAGCAGCCATGCTAGGGGTTGGATCTTGATGTCCCTCTGCGTGGGATGTTTTGCTCCTTCTGAGAAATTTGTGAAGGTAAATTTTAGATGACATTTGTCTGATGAATTATCTGCCAATACATTTTCTTTTCCACTCATGGGACCAGCTTTTCTCTTGGGTTTCACAGTAGAGGGAATCCCAGTCTTTGCCACAAAGTTCCTAAGGAAAGTGTGCATTATCCCAAGTTCAATGTCTAATGTGAATTAGATGAGTCACTCCTGAAAAGTGACTCTCCCTTTCCTGTGACTCTAAAGGTAATGTAGACAACCAAATTAGATGATGCCTCCTGCAGTGTAGATGTGTGAAGATGTGATTAAGTGACTTCTGGTAGGAAATTTGTTTGTGGGAGGCTGCAAGTGCAATTTGCACAACCAGACCAGCCCACATTTCTCCCCTGTTTCTCATATGCAAAGGTCTGTGCATTCAGCATCTACTGGCTTTGACAGTGTGACCTCAGGCATCTATTCTACCAAAACTGGCAAGGCATATGTAGTGGTTTGGTCCAAAATACTCATTACTGTTTATCTGCTGTGAGATAAGAATTAGGAGAAATGCAAAACAGGCACCAAACTTGAAAGAATATAAAGAAGTTTATTAACAGACCTAAAAGAGGAAAAAAAAAATTATACCACCTTCAGAACTCTCCTCCTCCCCCCACCTTCCTCCCTTCTCCCACTGACAATGTGAAAAGACAACCCTTAAGATGTTCAGTCTGTTTACCACTTCCATAATAACCTTGTTCAGTCCATTTAGAAAGAGAAGTCTCTTCTTGCTCATGCTATGAAAACATTATCACAACGAGCCAGCCGCCCACTTCCAAATATTGTTCAGTCCATTTAGGAAGAGGAGTCTCTCTGCCTGCGTGTGAGTCCTTTCCCCCGACTTGCAGCTTTTCCCGCAACTGCTTTCGAGGGTCCACTCTTGAAGTTTTTTGGGGTATAATTTTAAGGTTGAGCCGTTCAGAAACAAAAACAGAGGCCCTTCTCCTTCCCTGGGAGCAAAGGGTCTTCATCATCTTCATCGTTAGGACTATCTCTGGGAGCATCTCTAGGGACGGAGGTTTTCTCCTTTCCCATTTGGAGCAAAAGTCCTCATCTGGTTCATCTCTACGGACTGAGGTTTTCTCCTTTCCCGTTTGGAGCAAAAGTCCTCATCTGGTTCATCTCTCCCTGTCCAAACTTCTCATGAAATTACAGCTGCGTCAGCATCTGCCTATCTCAGCGCAGGTGCTTTTGCTCACGAGTTGAACACTCCACCCCCCATATCTTCATGAAATTACAACAGGATACTCTGATATATCATAGCTTCACAAGAGAATTTCAGCTTTAAGCATCTCCTCTCTCTCTCTTCCCTCAGGTTTTCAGCTCTTCACAGCAGTAAAAAGGGTTAATCTCACCTCGGCCTTGCAGCTTTGCAGCTGGAATGTTGAATTTTTCTTATCGCAGTGGAGAGGGGGGAGAGCCGAGCCGCTCCGGCTGCCCACGGCAAGGCAGTGGGGGGGGTTCCATGGCTGGAACAGGTCCATGGCTTCAGGATGGCCATGGCCCGGCCCGGCCTGGCCCAAGCAGGGCCTGGCCGGGCCCGCTGGCCCCCACTCGGGGCCCGCAGCCACCTGTCCCAGCGCCGGAAACGAGAGAGAGCTTGGAGGGGGAGTTTGCCTATTCTTAAATGTGGATCACAGAGGTGATCACAACTTTAAGTGGCTTAGAGAATTGTCCATATTCAAACTGGCCAGCTGATAGGTTCTATCAGTTCCCAGAGGAAACTGTAAGCACCCCTTAGCAAGGACGTCCCTTCCGGGACTATGCTTGCTAACCTATGACAGCATAGAACACAACCAATTATGAATATAAATTTATGCTAAAAAGAAATGCACATAGAAAGGGAAGGATTTAGTTTACGTGGAAGTACATTTGCAAAGGTGCTCTTGGAATGACACTACATTCCCCACCACGTGTCGTACTGGAAACATCCAATTCCAAACATGAGATAACATGTAATCCATCTCCAGCAGCACTGTGGATCAGCAGGACTGAAGTTAGTGGGAGATGCCAAGTGGCTGACACTTTTGAAAATCAGGTTGTTCTTAAGGATTTTCTTTTCCTCTTTTCTGGGCAAAGTTCTGTTGCCTAGATTTGAACACTCTGCTTTCCAAATGAGTTATAGAGTTATAGAATTGATTAGGTTGGAAAAAATGTCTAAGATCAAGTCCAACCACTGCCAATCCCACTGCTAAAGCTTACCCACAGGTACCACTAAAGCATGTCCACAGGTACCACATCTGCATGTTTTTCGAACACTTCCAGGGATGGTGATTCCACCCCTTCCCTGGACAATTTGTCCCAGTGCCTGACTGGAAATAAAGATGTTCCATTAATTTCCATAGATATCAGATTAGGTACCAGGTCTTCAGCACTGAAAAGGCTGAAGCCAAGAATAGAAATGCCTCCTTCATCCCCAGGCCTTGTCGATGTGAAATCTAATAAAGAAGATAAATCACTGGCAAAGTCGCAGGCAATTAAATTATGTGGGAAAATGAGATCTGAGAAGTATGGCACAGGAAGTTGTGCTGGTTTAAATCTTTAGTAGCGGAAGATTGCTTTAGGATAATGAAGCACTTATCAGAAATAATTTATAAGTAGTTCTGGAGACTCAGACACAGAATGATAGAAATACAGGATCATAGAATCACAGAGGCATAGAATGGTTTGGGTTGGAAGGGATCTCTGTAAGTCATCTAGTTCAACCCTGCTGCCAGGAGGGCGCTCCTTTCCCTAGACCGGATTGCTCAGAGTCCCATTCAGCCTGGCCTTGAATGTTTCCAGGGATGGGGCAGACACAATTTTTCTGGGCAACCTGTTCCAGTGCATTACCACCTCCACAGGAAAGCATTTCTTCCTTATGCTCAATCTAAACCTGCCTTCTTTCAGGTTAAGGCAACTTCCCCTTGTCCTGTCATTCCATGTCCTTATCAAAAGTCCCTCTCCAGCTCTCTTATAGGCCCTCTAGGTTCTGGAGGGTGCTCTAAAATCTCCCTGGAACCTTCTCCAGGCTGAACACTCCCAGCTCTCTCAGCCTGTCTCCATAGCAGAGGTGCTCCAGCCCTCTGAGCATCTTAGTGGCCTCCTCTGGACTTGCTGCAGCAGGTCTGTATCTTTTTTGTGTTGGGGGCCCTAGAGCTGGACACAACACTCCAGGTGGGATCTGGTTAGGACAGAGCAAAGGGGCAGAATCCTCTCCCTCTCCCTGCTGCCCACGCTGCTGGTGATGGCTTCTGGGCTGTGAGTGCATATTGATGGGTCATGTTGAGCTTCTTGTCCATGAACACCCTGAAGTCCTTCTCCCCAGGATTAGTCTCAATCCATTCTCTGCCCAGCCTGTGTTTGTGCTTGGGTTTGCCCCAGCCCAGGTACAGGAAATTGCTCTTGTCCTTGTTGAATTTCATGTGGTTCACACAGGCCCAACTCTTAAGCATGTCCAAGTCCCTGTGGATGTCACCTATTTCCTTCTATGATTCTGTCATTCAAAAGTATCAATTAGAACTGAACATTTTGAAAAAGATTTCACTGATAATGAGGCAGGTCTTCAATATGTATTCCAGCTCCCAAATATGCAAGTTATGCTTTGGATCCCATTAGACACCTTTATTGCATCATGTGTTAAGCATGGGCCAAGACACATTAGCACTCCTGTTCTTTGCACCTTTCTTTCAACCAACAGAGGGCTTAGGTGGAAGCTTCAGTCACAAGGAAGTAGGAACGTGAAAAAACATGTAATTACATTGTTCATTGTTGGCAATAGTATAATTAAAACTACACTTTTACCTTGCATCGAACACTTAGGATCATTTCAACAGCTCTCATCTCTATAACCTGGCTGTATTACATAGGTACTTGGTAGTGCTGCAGTGAGTTATGATTGACAGAGATAGCTGTCTCTCTAGCCATGTTATTTATGGCTGACAGTGTTATAAAGCAGTCTGTGTTTCTGAAGGAACAGCTGTGTGTTATCATTCAAAGAACTCTTTATCTATCTATAAAGTCTCTCAGAAAAATTAGATTTACAGAATTATTAGTCTTACTTAGCATTTTGGCCAACATGTTTGTGCAATATTTTTCAGTGTATTATCTTTCATATTGTGAAAATCACAGGATTTAATTTTCTCTACAATAATATGGTTGTATTTTTAACATACACTGAAGCACTTCAAGTTCTGGTTTAGGCCAAATTGCAATGTAAAGTCTGACTAAGGGAATATCTGTTTAATGTCACCATGAAAGATCTTTTGTGCTGGCAGCTAAGTGTTCTGAGTGGCATTCACTTACAATTCCCCTGGATCATTACTTACACATCTTTTTCATTCACTCCCATCTTTTTGGCCAAAGCTCAATAACATTTTATAATACATCTTTAAAATTCAAAGATAGAAATCAGTGGCAGCAATAGCAAGAACAGAAAAGCTGCTGCTCTGGCTTCAGTCAAAGTCTGTTATCTAGTCTGGTATCTTATCTCCTCTGAGGCCAGAAATGCACAGTAGAAGAACAAGGCAGGCGTGCAGACTGTCCTACTCTCTCTCAGCTTCCAGTGCTGTGATGTAGGAAGATCCGAGCCTGAGTGTTATCACCGTCATTAGTCACAGAGGGCTTTTCTCCAATAAAACATTACTTGTTAACCTTTGCAAATGCTTGGCCTCTTAAGCCAAAGGTCTAAACAATGTGTTCCCTGCTGCCAACAGTATTTGAGGAACTTCATCAACGGAGGCCCCCCAGGTTATGCTCCCTATTGTGAAGAGAGGCTGAGGCGGACATTTGCCAATGGGACAAGGACACAGCCACCCAGCTGGCTGGAGCTGCAGGTATGAGCCCCTCCATGTCCTCCCCAGGCAACTGGGGCTCAGGGTTTAAGCCTTTCACTGTCACAAGAACCACATCTTTGTCAGGACAGAATGTGGGGCAACAAAATGCCTATTTCTGTCAAGAATTTTCAGATAATTCCAACGTATTGCATTCCCTGTACATCTTGGCTTTGCTCCAGAGTGTGTTGAAGATCAATCCTTTTGGCTGCATCAATATTTGTAAATTCAATGTGCTTGAGAGTGCTGTTGGGCATTGAGGCAAGCTGGCACAGAGCAAGCCCCTGTGTGTTCTAGGAAACTGTCTTCCAGATGAAGGTGGGTGCTGGCAAACTGCCTCCTGTGAGTGGTCCCTGGGACTTCTTTGGGGGTAATCATAGCTGGAACAGGCAGTTTGTGCAGAAATTGCTCTTTTTCTATACCAGCTTGCAAGCACATACAGCTGTGCTCCAGTGTCCATGAGCATTCCCTAGCATGCTTGTATTTACTGGAGTAGGCACCTCGATGACTGAATGTGTTAAATAAAATATCTGTGACTTCTGAGTGCTTCCAGTGGCTGACCATACATTATCCCATTGATAAATGTGGTATGGTAACATTGAAAAGCAGCCAGTCAGTAGGATCAGGAATTAGTAAGTGGTTACCAGAGTAGGGTGGAAGAGTATGCAGGTAAATAGTATTGAAATACACATAACATCATAAAGTTTGACTTCAATCCTTTAGGCAACCAAGTCCAAGAAACCAATCATGCTGCCTGTCACATTTATGGATGGGACAACAAAGACGCTGTTGACAGACTCTGCAACAACTGCCAAAGAGCTCTGTAATTCTTTGGCTGACAAAATCAGTCTGAAGGACCGATTTGGCTTTTCACTCTACATTGCGCTTTTTGACAAGGTATATCTTAAGTTCTGTTCCTGAATATCTCTGGGAAAGAAGGGGGAGGTTTTCCTTGCTGTCACATAACTTCCAGAAGGCAGGATTATTTCTACAATGCAAGTGTCACCATGATTTTCACAAAAAGAGTAGTCAGACTCTGCAGCTGGGTTGTAGGAAAATCTCTCTCATTGGAGATACTCAGAATTTTACAGGAAAATACAGAGAAAGCCATTCAAAGAGGCACTGTTCTGACCAGTGTGCTGGACCAGAAGCCTCCAGAAATTCCTTTCCTCCTACATACTTATGTGATGCTATTCTCTTGCTCTCAGTTAAGCTTATTAGAGAAGAATTTCCAGTAAAACAACCTACCTGGATTTTTATGCAAGGGACCCAATTAAATTTAATCGGAAAGCTAACAGTTGAAATTAAGCTCCCACAATGAGCTAATATCCAAACTGCCATTCCTGCATTGGCATCTAACCTGATTTCTTTAACATAAAACCACATGTTTTTCAGAAATTCTGTAAAAATAAAAGGTGAGCATAAATGAGAGGGGTAAAACTTCATCAGGTGAGACAACAGCTACAAGTCAATGAAACTAAAATATTCCAAGAGGTGCTGTGTAAGAGGATGAAGTATATTCTCACCTGCAGATGTGGCCACCTCTGCCTCTAGGTGGAGAAAAAAATGGTTTATACTCTGCCTTCTTCATCTTTTTTGAGGAGTCATTCAGCCAGGGATGCCAAGTCTGAGGGGATATAGTCCTTTAGGGGCTTCGTGGCAGACACCAAAGAGAAGGCAGGTAAATTTCTGTAACAGGACAGGCTTTTTTATTCTGGGTTTTTCTGATGCTTAGCATGGTTGGGTCCAAGCCCATGACTTTGAAACAGTGTGTTTCAAAGCACAATATGAATCAACAATAGTTTAAAATGGGACCATTGGCTTTGCTGGTTCATGTTGATGCTCTCCTTTCAATCTGGATGGGAAACTGGAGCTCAAAATGGAATGACTCAGCCATGCTGCAGAACTATTCAGTCTTGGCTGTCTAGCAGACATAGATACATTGATTGTTGTGATTATGAAGGAAGTCTGGCTGAGTGGCTCAAAAATAGATCTCTCTACCTAGAAAGGTCTGCATTTGGTCAGGTGAATGCCACATTTCCCTCTGCTCTTCCCAGGTGTCCTCGCTGGGGAGTGGCAATGACCACGTGATGGATGCTGTGTCCCAGTGCGAGCAGTACGCCAAGGAGCAGGGAGCACAGGAGCGCAACGCGCCGTGGCGGCTCTTCTTCAGGAAGGAGATCTTCACTCCCTGGCACAACCCGAGTGAGGACAACGTGGCCACCAATCTCATCTACCAACAGATCGTGCGAGGGGTGAAGTTTGGGGAGTACCGGTGTGACAAGGTGTGTGACCTCAGCAGCTCCCAGTCTGGTCCAGCAAGTATCTTTGAGATGGTGAAATAGGTTACAACAAAGGGGATGATAAATATTCCTCCCTGGATACCCATTAGCTTGGGCATTATGGTATTCACGTAGAAAACAGGAACTACAGCAATCAGATGCTCTTGACTGGGCTTGGATGCTTCCATGTGCTGCATGAGCACTGTCTCCTGTTGAATTTTGGATGGGAGAGTGAACAGGCACTTTGTCCACCTGCCTCAGTTTGGAGCACCACAAATAGTCTGTAACCAGATCACCAGACCAGCAGTACACAGCAGAACCCTGCTTGGTGAATCCTGCCAAGCCTTAGGCATGAGAGATGATTTGCAGGATACCCAGACCTCTGCCATGCAGTACAAACCCAGTAGTGTTGCCATATACTGAACAGACACTGGCAGCATAAACACAGCATTAGAGTCTCTGGGAGCTCACAGAATTATTCCAGTGTCATGGAAACTAGCATTTCAGGAAACATCAAAATCTCTGAAAATGTCCATCATGGTTTTTGGGTAGGATTTTTTAGCAAACAGCCAACTTTTTGTGGGGCTTGTGTGGGGTTTTTTTTTTCTGTTTAAAATCATCTTGGTGTCAAATTGAAGACATCTCTCTTCCCCAACACCTGACCATTCTCCTGTGATCTGGTAGAATCCAGTCACCTTGGAAACTAAATCATCTTTTCACATCTATGTTGAATTAACTGCAGCTCTTTTATCCTGTCAGAAATCCTGTCCTTTCTCCCTCACCTTCTGCTGCTCCTGGTCTCCCTTGTGCTATTACCATTTCGGTAGCTCTGTTGCTTCACACCAAGTGCTTGAAATGCAGCTGCATTAAAGGATGTTTTACACGTGCAGTTGGTGGGCTTCCCAAATGTGGGAAATGATGGACATACGCAGTTTTCAATCACTAAGCTTTGTCTGCCATAGCAAAATCACCCATTGCTGACTGCAGACATCAGAAACAGGCTGATCTGCAAAGAAAGGCTGGGGCAAATGTTGCCACACAGTACAGTGTTGTGTGGTGCTGGTCGCTGAACATGTTAAGGCTTAATCATAGCTTTTAGTAGTCAATGTCCTGAACTTAAGTTGAGCAAAAAAGCTGCAAAAGGTGAAGTTCTGCCAAAGAGAAGCATCCCCACACAATTTTGTAGTACACCCAGCCTCCACAACAGGCTCCTGGAGTGGTGGAGGATGGATGTTGTGATGACCTGGTAACAGCATTAACTTGGTTTGTTTGGCTCCTACAGGAGGAAGATCTGGCAGAACTGGCTTCCCAGCAATACTATGTGGACTATGGGTCAGAGATGGTACTGGAAAGACTGCTAAATCTAATTCCATCCTACATTCCGGACAGAGAGATCACAGCTTCAAAAACAGTGGAAAAATGGGCTCAGCTCATTATAGCTGCACATAAAAAGGTGGGGACAATAGATCACCAGTCGAGGACCATGTTGTGCTTCAGTAGCTTCATGTGCGTTTTAAACGTGTCAGACATCATAGCTCAGCTCTTAGCCTGGCCTGAAGCTAAATCAGTGAGAAAGGGCAGGGTTTGTATTAACCATATTCAGCTTTACACCGGGTTTTATGCAAGATCTGACAGAAGACAACCTGCAAAGATTTACTGTGAGATGCAAAATGCCATTTCTGGGGTGACATTCCTGTTATATGAGATTGTGGTGTTACTGGTTGTATTACAGAGGTGGTCTGTGTCTCCAGGCATTGTCAGGACCTTGTTGTGCCAAGCATTGTATAAAACCTCCCTGGCTTCAATTAGAACACTTGTGACACTCTCACATGGCAACACTGCATAACTCATTACCCAGTACTCATGACCACTCAAGAGGGGTGATGTTCCTGGCATGAGGATGGGCATTTAACATCAGGAGCCAGCTTCAGATTACAATCCCTACAATGTAAACATCTCCATATGCATTAGGAGTCTCACCTCACCTTAACTGTCAGTGGAGACACAGGGATTCACTTGGATCTTGCACATCCTCTGTCAGCCTGTCAGCTTTGTACAGAGGTGTCAGGTGTTTAAGGATGCCCTAAATAAGGGGCTCAAGGGCTGATGAGTGTCCACTTCCAGCTAAAGGAATGTCAAGCTGAAAAGTAAACACACACTTTAGGAAAACCCAAAGTCAGCTGAGATGAGCCTCACTGAGACTGGTCACTCCAGATGCTTGCCCAGCCTCTCTAAGTCAAATTATTCCCTAAAGTGGGAACTGAAGGCCAGGACTTCGTCCAAACTGTCAGTTGTTCCTGTAGTAGTTTGTTTGGCCCTTAGCCACACTGAGACCTCCATTAATATTTGTTCCAAGATCTTCAGGTTACATGGATTGATTTTCTTTGCTCTCTTCCTGGTTATAACTGTGTTTTGCTTCATGTTGGTTGTGGTTTGCATTTTCTGTAGGGAATTTATACTCAGAAGAGGGCAGACCCAAAAAAGGTCAAGGAAGAAGTAGTGGATTTTGCACGTTTCAAGTGGCCTTTGCTGTTTTCTCGGTTTTATGAAGCCTTCAAATTCTCAGGTGAGTCAGTAGAGCACATCCCCAGAGGACAAGATGCTTTAAAGCAAAAGGAAGGAGAGATGGAGATTCCACAGACAAGAAGGGACCCATCTAGCTGGTCTGTTTTGGATACATTATTTTTTGGTGCATCCTGATTAGCAATGGCTCAGGCTATGAGTCTGCCACTATTTCTATCCATTAAAAAAACATCCTTCTTTGAAACATTTTCTGTATCCTAAGACCCTTCATGAACTGATTGAATGCCTTGTCTTCAACCCAGGACCAAGCCTGCCTAAAAATGATGTGATTGTAGCTGTCAACTGGACAGGGGTGTACTTTGTGGATGAACAGGAGCAGGTTCTCTTAGAGCTCTCTTTCCCAGAGATCACAGCTGTGTCAAGCAGCAGGTAAGGAGCAATAGACTTGGCTGGCAATCTCAGCATAGATCAGTTCTTTTCCAAGCTTTGCCTCTGGATGTCATTATGTTTCGTGTTTATGTCTCCTATAAAAATATATCCCAGAGGAGGAAAGCTACAAGGGCAGAGTTTTACCCTGGCCACCATTAAAGGTGATGAATACACTTTCACCTCGAACAATGCAGAGGATATCCGGGACCTGGTGGTGACCTTCCTTGAAGGACTAAGGAAACGATCCAAATATGTGGTCACTCTCCAAGACAACCCAAACCCAGGCAAGAAAATAGCCCAGCTCAGTGGTAAACATATGGATAGATTGAATATTCCCAAGGAATTTGGAAAAAGACAATTCAAACCAATGGGGTTTTTTTTGCAGTGGGAGAAGAATCTGGGTTCCTCAGCTTCCTTAAAGGAGACCTGATAGTTCTGGACCAGGACACAGGAGAACAAGTGATGAACTCAGGGTGGGCTAATGGGTTCAACGAGCGGACCAAGCAGAGAGGGGATTTCCCAACTGATTCCGTCTACGTCTTGCCTACAGTCACCATGCCTCCGCTGGAGATTGTGGTAAGCTGTCTTACGGAGCTACACAACTTGGTACAATGCCCAGGGAGGTCAAAGCCTTCCTGAAGTGCTTACATCTGGCCAGAATCTCCCTGAAGGTAAGGCAGAAACCAAAGTGGATGAGAGAGATGACAAGTTGTCCAAGGCAAAAGTGACCTCAGCCTTTCTTCTGATCTTGGCACTCAGGATACCACAAACTTGTGACTTGGAATATCCATGTATTGTGCTAAACCCCTCCAGCTGGCCTGGTTGCTTAAAGGTGTATTTATGGTTGGAGGGAACTGCTACATTCACATATGGAGCTGTAGGTTCCAGAGCACATTTTCTTCCTCAGGAAGTGATCCACATTATGGAAACATCTGTTGTTCCTTGCATTAGTGACTGAGAATGGCACAGAGAAATGGCAGCTGCACAGTTCTAACTGCCTGTTAACAGGACTTGATGGATTATTCTCATTTGCACTGTTCTTGTTTTGTATCTGCTTCCTCTCTTTGAATATATCAGATATATTTTATTTCAAATATACCAGGTAACAGAGAGCTTTTCATCCCACAGGCTCTGGTCACAATGACCCCTGACCAACGACAAGATGTTATCAGAACCTCTCAGATGGCAGTTTCAGACAGTGAAGAAAGAGTAAAGCCATACACCTTGGAGGAATTTTCCTATGATTATTTTAGGTGAGTTTTTTAAACCATTCTCAAAAATTATAGGAATCCATCTGCAGGTAGCTTGGGAATCAGAAAAATTTTGCTACTGGAAAAGACTCTGAATACCCCATCGTGTGACTTTGTACAACTGCAGCCTCTGATTTAGGTCATGGCATTTGAACAGCAGGTTTTCCACAGACAAGGTTTTATAAAGTATTTCTTCTCAGCAGAGGTGTAGCAATGTGAAATTTAGTAT
The DNA here is from genome assembly GCF_009650955.1 of Corvus moneduloides. Taxonomy (NCBI): domain Eukaryota; kingdom Metazoa; phylum Chordata; class Aves; order Passeriformes; family Corvidae; genus Corvus; species Corvus moneduloides. The sequence continues at coordinate 31,507,477 of NC_045477.1, forward strand.
TATGTGGGAGGATGTGCTTAGACTACATAGGCATTTTCATCTCAGCTCCAGAAATCTAAATGTGCACCACTGCAGCTGACCAAAGCTCCCACTTCTGTTAGGATGGGCTGGCAATCCAAACAGACAGACCAGATCCTCTGGGATATCTTCAGCTTGTCAGGCTTACACTGCTAGGTGATATTCTTTCAGTGCAGCTGCCCTGGCCATTCATCCATCATCCTTCCTGTGGTTTGAAGCTTTTTGGGATAGAGTTGGTGGTTGTGGTGTCAGTACTTTTGTAGGCTCTATAAGAGACTCCTCTGAGTCACAGGAATGTACAAGTGTTTATCTTTGGGCAGAACTGGAGCTTGCTAAATTGTGACGTCCAATTTGGTGTAAGAGTTCATTAGCCAGATGCTGTGAGCAACCTTTCTAGGTGAAACATTGGCCACAAGCTGTCCCTTTTATCCCTGTAGTCTTCTACCTTTTGCTTTGTATTTGCCACCAGACCACCTCCAAAGCACACCCTCAGCCGGGTCATGATCACCAAGAGCCGTGGAAAGGACAAGCTGTGGTGTTACACCCGCGAGCCCATCAAACAGCCACTGCTGAAGAAGATCCTGGGCAGCGAGGAGCTGTCCCAAGAAGCCTGTATGGCCTTTATTGATATCCTTCCTCTGCTTGGGAGTGCCTTTGGGCAACAGGTCTGACAGACAAAGGGCTGAACAGGCTCTTCAGGGCCCCAAGCAAAGCCCAAAGAAAGGTTTGTGGTCCCTCTTAAGGGCTGTGGGACCATGTCACAGGCTTGGAGATGGGTGTGCACCACAAATCTGTACTTAAGCATCCTTGAAATCTGAGGTGTGTCTACTTCTTAATAAATGAGGATTAGGGGACTAGTTATTGAATCCTGCTGGTCCACACTCACTGGTGGTGTTCTGTCTTGGTTCAGCTGACTCTGCAAAATGCACCTTCTGTGGAAGGCCACAGCCCTAATCCGTGTGAATGCGGACCAGTCCACATGGCCTCAGGGACGGGGTTTGATGCCTGAGTATCCCTTTGCAGCCACTTCTGTAGTCATGTGTAGGATGTCTTTTAACAATGTCATCAACAGAAGGGCTTCTCCAAATATCCCAGTTAGCTTATCCTTGACTCCTACCTCCCACCAGTGCTGAAATATATGGGTGACTACCCATCCAAAAGGACCCGCTCAGTCAATGAGCTGACAGACCAAATATTTGAAGGTGCCTTGAAAGCCGAACCCCTAAAGGATGAAATCTACTGCCAGACCCTCAAGCAGCTCACAGACAACCACATCAAGTAAGGGTTGTTTGTTCCCCTTGGCCCAAATGCATTAGACTGTGTTGCACAAAGCAGATCTGAAGTGTCCATGCCATGAGTGATTTTCTTCCTCCTGGATTTCTTCTTGCACAGATACAGTGAAGAGAAAGGCTGGGAGCTGTTGTGGTTGTGTACAGGCCTTTTCCCTCCGAGTAACATCCTCCTGCCTCATGTCCAGAGGTTCCTGCAATCCCGGAAACATCACCCCTTGGCAGCGGACTGTATCCAGAGACTCCAGAAAGCCTTGAGGTATGGCACCAAAAGACCTCCTAGTCCTGACTGCGCCACAACATCCAAATATGTGTGAGAAAATACAATTGGGAGATATTTTGGTGACTAGAGCACAGTGAAAGCTCACAGCCTCCCTCTCTATTCCACCAAACTGATTGAAAGAGACATTGGGTTGCTGATAAGCAGTGCAGAAAAATAGAAATGAATCAACTTTGTTCAGATCCACTTAAGTCACTTTCTTCTTTGTAGGAGGAAAAATATTGTAATATTAAGAAACTAGCTGGAGTTATTAAAAAAGAATATGCATTAAAAGGGAAGATTTAAACAAAGCATTCTTGCTTTGATGATGCTGTGACACTTGCCACCTCCTGTTTTGCAGGAATGGATCCAGGAAATACCCACCCCATCTGGTAGAAGTGGAAGCTATTCAACACAAAACGACCCAAATTTTCCACAAGGTTTACTTCCCTGATGATACCGATGAGGTAAATGGGGGAGAAGGAAATTTTTTTCTGTCAGGATGGCTGTCAATTTTCTTATTAAAATCTCAGAAGAGGCTAATATTTGTTCTGATCCAGAAAAGTTCAGCCTTTCCAGAAGCCTCTGGGCCAAAGCGTTACAAGGAAAATCCATCCTTGTCTACTCTTTTTGTAGTAGAGTTGTTGCAATTTGTGTTTTTCAAGATATGGGTGCTCTGCTGGTGTTCACTGGAGGGTTTACAGTATGACTGCAGAAAGAGGGAAGCTGGATGGGTTCATCCACTCACAGTAGCTGACAAGCCTTGGCTCTCAGTTATTTGGAGCCTAGACCAATGATACCCAGTGGGGTATCATGATGGGGCCCCGTGGGGACTGGGCAGAATGTTGCAGTACTGGCAAGTAGGTGACTGAAATTACCCCTTCTGACCTGAGATGACACAGAAATCATACCTGCACTCAGGAAGCTCTCACTAAGCATCTTACATGCTGATAAGGCAGCTAGTCATATTGATGCCAGAGCAGATAGGCATGTCCTTGCAGATACTGCTGTCTTACAGTACTGATTAGTCTTCCTATGAGGCTCACATCTCTCTCTTTTCTCATGCCCTTGGGTACAACTAAAATCCTGTATTCCCAAATGGGTTTATTTGTAAAACAACCCACACCCATAGAAGGAAAAGGATGATTCCCCTGCAGCAGCTGTGAGTGCCCTTGTTTATCTGTAATGGAGAGTTGAGCGAACTCTTGGGGCTTCTCATCACTTTGAGTATTTTTTCCTACATGACCAGCAGTGGACATGACACTGCTTTGTACACATGCATCTGTGTGAGAGCCAGTAGAAGGAGGCAGTGCGGACTTCTGCACTTGGATGGGTTTGCTGTGATCCTTTTGGCCATGGAAGTCATCATGTGGACTGGCAGAGTGGCATCATTCCAGTACAAGATGCATTTGCACTGAAGTGCTGCTGAGCATTAGCAGCACTGAACCCCAGATCAGACTCTCATGGGATGTGGAACATGGGTCCTGGTGGTTTGGTGATTCAGGCTAACACAGCCATGCATGTGGGGGTCAGGAGCTTAAATTCCTTAAACTGCTATGGACTGAATCTCATTAAGTGGGCAGAGCAAAACTGAGGCAATGTAAATGCTGAGCACAGCTCAAAAACCAAAACCAGAATTGGGATGTGCATAAAATGGGACAGATCTTTAAACATCCCATCTTTTAGATATCCATAAAACAGGAATCATTTTCCTTCTATTCTGCTATCTAGAAATCAGGCATCTGGCTTAGGCCTGGTCTAAGCCAGGCATCTGACTTCCTCAGCATCACTGGAGAAACAGTTGAGACAAATCAGCCTGGAGGTCTCTCACTCTGTCTTTCCCACCCCTCTTCCCTCAAACAAATAGTTCTGAGACTTCACTGTTAGATCAGAAAAATTTCCTGCATTGCCTAGAGAGCTCTGGATAAGCCAGCACAGGATATAGATACAGCATTACAAAGCACAATGGTACAGTAGTAGCGTGACAGAGCTTCTGCAGGCATCCCTTCCAATGCCCAGAGCCCCAGTCCACAATGTCACTGATTTCACTGGTGGTGGGCATCTAAATCCCTCTGTGCACCTGGAGCTCCTCAAAGAGAGCAAAAAGTGGAAATTAACCTTGAGACAGCAGTGGTGATGATCTTCCTCTCTCTATAGGCATTTGAGGTGGAATCCAGCACAAAAGCCAAGGACTTCTGCCAGAACATCTCCAACAGGCTGCTCCTGAAGTCCTCTGAGGGCTTCAGCCTCTTTGTCAAAATCTCTGACAAGGTGAGTGACCCACCCTGAGGTACTCGGGACAACCTGCTTACCAGTGGGTACACATTGGTGGAGCCACAGCCACGTGGTGAGCAGCATTTCTCTACAAGCTGTGTGGCATTTCTAAGTCAGATCTGATCTGATACAGGTGAGGTTTCCAGTCCCACAGCCCTGACTTCTAGCAGTCACCCCAAAGGACTTAAAGCACAGACAGGCAAAGCTCTCCTGGCCTGTTGCTGAGTTGGGTTTATGAGAAAGGACTAAGTAAGAAAAATGTGCAGCTTAGAGCTGCCTCTGGAAACTGGGAGAAATCTATGGAGATAGTCATCAGGAAGTGAAAAGAATTGTGGTGAAACAAGTTGCAATGAGGAGTAATGGGTGAAATTAGAGACAGAGCCTGAAGCAAGGCACTAGCAGGGGCTTTCTCACATCAGCAGTTTATAACGCCTCAGTGTTAGCAGCACAAAGCAGTGAGCAGCAACTACAGGAGAGGGACTGGGGCCAACCCTGCCTGTGGTGTCTTGTCACTTGTTTTGGGCACCACAATATAAGGAAATAAAGCTGTTAAAGAGGGCTATGAAAACAGTGAAGAGCCTTGAGGGGAAACCATACGAGGTCACTTGGTCTGTTCTGCCTGGAGGAGACTGAGAGGAGACCTCATTGCAGTCCGCAACTGCCTCATGAGGGGAGGAAGAGGGGCAGACACTGATCTCTTTTCTGGGGTGACCAGTGATGAGACCTGAAGGAATGGCATGAAGCTGTGTCAGGGGACACTTAGACTGGATACTAGGAAAAGGTTCTTCACCCAAGGGGTGTTTTGGCACTGGACCAGGCTCCCCAGGGAGGTGGTCATGGCACCAAGCCTGACAGAGTTCAGTAAATATTTGTACAGTGCTGTCAGGCACATGGTGTGATTCTTAAGGATATCCTGTGCAGGGCCAGAAGATGGACTTTGATGATCTTTCTGGGTCCCTTCCAACTCAGGATATTCTGTGATCCTGTTGTATGACTCACTTGCTTAGTCTTTATGACTTTATGGGCTGTGTCCCCTAGGTCATCAGCGTGCCAGAAGGAGATTTCTTCTTTGACTTTGTGAGACACCTGACAGACTGGATAAAGAAAGCAAGACCAGCAAAAGATGGTAACGATGACTTTTTTCTTTTATGGGTCACACACAGCCTTCCTACAGCCCTCCATCCCTTTCAAACAAGACTGACCACATAGTCTGCCACAAGCACTGGAACAGGCTGTTCATGGAAGTGGTGGAATCACTGTCCTCTAGTGTTCAAAAAAATGTAGATGTGGTGCTTAGAGACATGGTTTAGCGGTGCACCTGGCAGTGTTAGGTTAGTGGCTGGACTCAGTCTTAGAGGTCTTTTCCAACCTCAGTGATTCTGTGATTCTATTGGGCCACAGATTCTATTCTGTGATCTGTTGGGCCACACTGATAGGGGTGGTGCTCTCTACACAATCCCTGGGGACATCACCTGGAAGGTAATCCATCAAGGAGCAGCAAAACCTCTGCTCCAGGGCTAGTCCTGGCCCCTGTGAGGAACACCTGCTGGAGGACAGCTTTCCAGGAAGTGCCTGCAGGAAGGTTCCAGTGGTGGGATTCATCTCACCTCAGCAACCACATCCACAGTGGAACTGGCTGCAGCTCTGCTGAATTTACCAGTGGTTGCAAGACACAGGTGCCTCCAGGGTACAACTCCTCTGTCCTGTGTTAGGCATGGGCACTATCAGTGAGGTTGTGGAAGTGAACCCAGACACTTTTTTCACTTTATTAAAGCTTTGCATGGCAGTGATGTGGTTTCTTCTGCAACGTCAGAGCCCAGTTGGCCTTGTGAATGCCCCTGTCCCTGCAGGTTGTGATGGTGCATGGGCACTGCTGGATGCAGACACCGATCGCCAGCTGGTACTCTCACCATTGCTCTTATGTTTGCTTCACTTGCACAGGTATAGTGCCTTCCCTCACCTACCAAGTGTTCTTCATGAAAAAACTGTGGACCAACACAACGCCTGGAAAAGACTCAATGGCAGACTCAATCTTCCACTATTACCAGGTGTGCCGGGACTCTGCAATAGCTGTGGAGACTTGGGAGGGATTAGGAGTAGGTGTAAGGACTTGTCCATTTGCAAATGTTCCCTGGGCGCAGCCTCCTAGCCAGGGGCTGGATACCTCCACAAATTCCTTTTAACATCTGAGGATGAAGGTCCACAGGCATCCTCTCTATCTCTCTGTTCTTTCCTCCATGCAGGAGTTACCAAAGTACCTGCGTGGCTACCACAAGTGCTCACGGGAAGAGGTCCTGCAGCTGGCGGCTCTCATCTACCGGGTCAAGTTTGAGGATGACAAGTCCTATTTCCCCAGCATCCCCAAACTCCTGAAGGAGCTGGTGCCTCAGGACCTCATCCGGCAGCTCTCTCCAGATGACTGGAAAAGGGTAAACCAGCAGCTTGGTTCATAGGTGTGGCTGGGAGATGCCCAGTCTCTCGGGTAACTTTCATTGACATTCAGTGTTGAAGCTGGACTGCCAGAATGAGTGACCCGTGATCCTTCTTGAGCCTTATCAGAGCTTCAGCCTCCCTGGCACCACCAAGAGAAGAAATTGTGTATGCATGTTCACATACACATGCCTTTCCCTGGGTTTTCTTTGTCCTGAGGCTGTGGCTGTAGCGGTGGATGCAAAGCCAGAGGGAAACATGCTAAGAGATGGTCTCCTGTAGAGGTGGTCTGTCATTTAATGCAGACTAATGAGTAAAGGGATAATTCTCCATGCTTCACACAGGGAGAACTGTGGCACAAGTGCAAACAGGTCTAGCCTTAAAACATTAGATATGTCTCTCTGTCAAGAAATAGTCTGATAAGTCCTTTCCATTTCCTATCTGATATCAGCATCTCTGGATTTAAGATCTCTCAGTCTCATCTGCTGTATAAATTGAAGAATCAAAATTTATAATGTCTTTAATGGAGTCACCAGCTCAGCTCATCTAAGAAGGACCTGCCTTGGTTCCAGGCCCTGCTCCTGTGACCAGACAGCACTTTTTTGAAGTGTTATTGGAGCAGAGACTAGAACCAAGCATCAAGGCCAGGTTGGACTGGACTCAGAGCAACCTGCTCTAGTGGCAGGTGACCCTGCCTACTGAAGGAGATATGGACTACATGATCTTTCAAAGGTCCCTTACAACCCAAACTCTTCTATGAGTCTATCATTGTGGGACTGATGCTCCTTCCCTGCAAACATCCCTGGTGCCAGGTGGTGCAAACCCTCCATCTCTGTTATGTTCTCTATTGCAGTCCATCGTGGCATACTACAACAAACACGCGGGCAAAACAAGAGAAGAAGCCAAGCTTGCCTTTCTAAAGATTATCTTCAAGTGGCCTACATTTGGATCAGCATTCTTTGAAGTGAAGGTACCTGCCCTGGGGGTTAGCTGGCAGCTTGTAGCCAAGATCAGGAGCCCTGTACCACAGAGGGGTTCCAGATCTGAACCAGACTGGGACAACCCTGATGAAACAGGGAAGTAGTGTCATACTCTTCATCATAAAGGGCAAATACACTCATTCATTGCTGCCTTGCCTCTTTACACTGACAGAAGCATTGTAGAGCTTCAGCATATTTCAGTCATTGGGGCTGTTCCCACAGTTGTGCTGCTGAACACACAACAGCCCTTCTCTGTTTTGCCAAGGCAAAGGGGAACCTGTGGTTTTCCAAGAGATGTGTCTCTACCCACCACAAACCAAATCTGGACCATCCACCATGGCACTAGAGTTCCATCAAGGACTTTAGAAGCCAGTTCTGTCAGGAGAAAACAGGGAGAGAGGAAATAGGAAGGGGTCTGATTTTGCTTGATACATCCTCTAAGCAGTTCATCTCATTTCCAACAGCAAACTACAGAGCCAAATTATCCAGAAATCCTTCTAATTGCCATCAATAAGCATGGAGTCAGCCTCATTGATCCCAAAACCAAGGTAAGCAAAACTTAGGTATTCACCAGATGCTCCTGAGCCCAGTCCCCAAGCCCTTACAGAAGACATCCCAAAGAGTGCGTTGTTCAGAACTTAGTGAGTTCTCTTTAAGCCTAGTTAGAAAGGCTGGATGGACAGAAAACTTTCTGGAGGCAGAAATTCACTGTTGCACAGAGCCAGCCCAGCCTTTTTCAACAAAAGATGGATTGGGAGCATCAACTATTAGGGCCCGATACCTGGAGAATGCACACACTCCTTCCTTAATCCTTTCACAGGCAATAGGAAAGGAGCTGGAGTAAATGAGATCCTACTAGTTACTTCCACCACCTGCATGGTCATTCTAGTATGGCAGTCCTTCACAAGATATGGAGGATCTGGAGTCTTGATCTCACTGCCATTCCCATGAGTCTTATCACAGTAGACATCCTTGGCCTGCTGTAATGGAAAGTGAACAGGGACATGAGAAGTGCCCACAGCCCTTCATGGAAGTTGAGGCTCTGCATGTTGAGTGTCAGTCTTGTGTTCCCACCAGGATATTCTCATCACTCACCCCTTCACCAAGATCTCCAACTGGAGCAGTGGCAACACGTACTTCCACATAACCATTGGCAACTTGGTGAGAGGAAGCAAGCTGCTCTGTGAGACCTCCCTGGTAAGAAGCGTTAAAGGTTAGACAAATCCTGTCTTTAGCAGCAAATTGTGTCTCAAGGATTCTCTGGACTGAAAGTGGTCTCTCAGAAGAGCTGCTGATATGTTTTTTCTCATTCTGAATTTCCTATGGCTCTGCTCAATGAATCAGAGCTCTCACTTGGTCTGTCATCCAACATACAAGCAAGCCTAAGGTGCCTGGGGTGTTGCTGTGTCAGGACCACAGGGGACTGCTCCCTATCACTGGGCTGAAATACACCTTAAAGCTGGTGTGGGCTCAAGGGGTACTCTTGAGCCCTTTAACCAGTATCATTTACCCAGCTTGTCCCTAGTAACAATCACAGCAACAAACTTCCTCCTAGACTATCTTAAACCCAAAGCACAAAAGATAAGAATTCCTTCTGGATTAATTGTTACTAATCTGAGGCATTCAGTATTTTGTTGGCCATTTGAAAATTCATGTCCTATCCAAAGCTCCCTATGTCCTTAGCCTCAGCAGCATCCTGGGACAGGCAGTTCCTCAATCTCAATGTTGAAAATTTTGTTTGGACACTGTTCCTTGTGGAGAATGGGGAAACAGGTCAACGCAAGCGCAAGCCAGAGAGCGTAAACTGTGCTCCTAGAGGCTGCTAACATCTTCCCTCTCCTCCTCAGGGGTACAAGATGGATGATCTTTTGACCTCGTACATCAGCCAGATGCTAACAGCCATGAGCAAACAGAGGAGTGCAAAGGGTAGCAAGTGAACTGCAAGAAGCCACTGGCACGTGGTCATGGGGCTAATTCACCAGCTGAGGGCTGTGGGATACCCGTGCAGCTGGGCGAGAACCTTTGCCTCCCAGATGTGGAAGATGAGCCGAACACCATCAGGGAGTTCACTGGACTCTGATCTTGAGGGCTCCAATCCCACCTCCCATTCCAGCGAAGATGACTATCTCTGACCTCCTGTTCACCTTTCTCACCCTGCATCTCAACTCAATCCTACGCCTCAAAGATTTCCAGGGGACACCATTGCTCTCAGAGAATGACCAAGGCAAAGACACTCCAGCAGGAGGTTTGCCTGAACCCAATGGTTGGCATCACAAAGGCTCTTGGAAAAGGATTTGTGTGTCTGTGTGTGTGTGCGTGTGGTTTGCTTTGCTTTCATTTGTTGTTTATTTTCTTAAATATGAGAGCTGTTAGGATGCTAACAGGTTTTTGGTGAAGTTCTGGGAATTTCAGGTTTGAAGAGGAATAACAAAGCCCTGACCCATGCCGGAAAGATGTCCAGTGAACACTGCAGGGCTTGGTTTTTTTTGTCATTACAAAAGAATACACTGTGTTCTTAAGATGGACGGAAAGATAAAGCAGGCTGGGAGGAGCACATTTTAACTAGGAATCAGAATAAACAACCTACTGATCGAACAGGCTAGAGTACTAAAGTGCAATCTGTGCAATGCTGGAAATATTTAAAGAACAAATTTTAAAGTTTTGTTTCTTCTTCTATTTATTTTTTAAAATATTAAAAAGGAAAAAAAAAATCCTGTATTTCGTGCCGGTATCTGGATGATGACTCAGGGCTGAGGGTGACCTGCAGAACAATCCCTTGCCCAGGGATTCCCCAAGAGCCATGACTGCCAGAGGCTGAGTAAGGCACATCTTTCCTGACTTAAGGGCTCAGCTGGAAGTGAAGGTTGGAAAATTAGTTATCTCCTTTTTCTCCCTGTGTCCAGAAAAATTAACCTTGGGAGGACTTTTACTGCAAGCTTCAATATGGATGTAGGGGTTTTGAACACCCCATTCTTGGAAGACTGAGGGCGAGCCTATGTTGGGCTGTAATTCAAACATGAACTTGGCCGCTGCGTTTGTACCAGCTGAGGATTTTATTGTGCTTTGTGTGTGTGTTTCTGTATAAAGCAGCTCTTCATGAGTCCCAGCTGGACCTGAACCAACTCACAGCAAGGGCAGACTCCTGATTTCCGTGGGCTTTTCTTCATCTTTGACTGGCTGTACTCATCTGCTGGCTGTTTGCCTCACCTGCCACCCAACGCCACGCAGCGTGGACCAGCTTACTTTGGAGCAGAGATGGGATCTGCTGGCAGAGAGGAGGCTGAAACCATGTCGTGTCTGGGAGGATACAGGGGAAGAAGCCTGGGGGTGCCTTTCCAAAATCCAGGCTTCAAAGGAGCACATGGCTGGGTATGGGGTATCAGGAGAGGTGACAGTTGTCCACCAAGATCTGGTGTTGGTGCCACTGAGTGGATCTCAGTAGATGTTGAGGCCTCTCTTGGTCCCGTGCATTGGACTGGGTTTGGCTGCTTTTTGTAGAAGTCCATATTGTGGGGTGTCACATGCTGCTCTGTTGAGCTCAGCTGCGCTCAGGTCTCCAATACCATGGTGTGCCAGGGAGAACTGGCAGTGCTGCCTACCAGACCTCAAGGACTGTGACATCCAAGTGGGATGCAGCAGTGACTTAGGACTGTGGTTGCTCCATCAAAGCAAATGAGATGCTCCATGGAGACATCCCCCAGCCAGACAGGGCTGCTAGGAGATCCCATTCCTCCATCATCCCCTACCCAAAGCACTCTGGTGATGGGAGCATGGTTACACCAACCAAGGCTACGCTGGGAGCCCAGCTGCCTTCACACCATCCCTCTCTGACATTTCTCTCCCTTCCCCAGCTGCCATGATCCAGCTGTCCCAGGGATCCCACCTGTCCTTAGACACATGCCTATCATCACCACACCATCACTGCTTTTTCTGAGTCTCCAGCCATCCCTGCCTCCCATAGCACACTCAGCAGATGACCTGCTGCACAGCAGTGTTTCCAGAGCTGTTCTGGGTCATCTTTCCCCTCCCACTACCCTCATCCGTCCACTTACAGCTCTGTTGGCCTCCCATGCACCCCATAATTTTGGGGGAGGCTGGAACTCTGTGTGCGTGTACCTGTGTGTCTTATGTATTGGCATCTGCTGGCCTCTTTGTATTCACACCAAGCAATGTAACGTGAAAAAACGTATGTCCAAGTGAAATACTCCAATTAAAAAGCATCAAGTGGCTTGTGGGAGGCTGTTCTGCACTGTGCAGTTGTGGTGACATCTCCAGGGGGAAGGGTGAGATCAGGGCTCTTGGGTTCTTGGGGACAAGACTTCTCCTTGCACAGTTCAGTTTCTGGTGAGAGTATCCAGCAGTGGGGAGGAAACCATCAGTGTACCCAGACTGGAAATTAATTGAAATCTTTTCTTTTGGGATAAAAAACACTGAAGGCTGACAGTCTCCATTGCTTGTCCTCTATGACAAGGGCTGAATTTTCCAGTCAGTTTTGAGCTGAATCCCTGGAAGTGTTGGGTGAAAAGTTTGTGTGTGGGAGGCAGACGACCAGCCATGTGCTTAACAAGGTTGCCAGACCTTGCTAGCTGTGAAGGAACAAAAATAGTTAGCCACTGAGATGTGACAGATTGTAAGGCATTAAAGGAAACCAGGGGTCTAACTGGCCAGGCTCTGCCTAAGCAAGGCTTCTGAGGATGAGGAGGCTGAGCACAGGGAGTTACCAGTGCATATTGGCCAAGCAGCAGCTAGATGCATGGATCAAAGAGCATCGAGGTGGCTTTTCCCAATTAAAGGCAGCGGTTGGGGGACCACAGCCAAGCCCCTCACTTGAACACCAAGGGACAGGCTGAGGAGCTCATGGTGCACTCCATGCTCAACCCACATGCTCCCCACCTCCTACTTTGGCTGCTCACATACTTCCACGAGTGGTACCCACGACACCTATGTATGCAAGGCATGGGGAGGGGGATTTAACACCATCCGCTCCCCGTATTTCATAGATCTGGAGCTGCTCTACAACAATTCATCAGTCCTTTAGCCTTTTTCCAAAGGAGGATGCTTCATTTTTTGCATTTCTAGCCTCCAAAATACTCCAAAATTGCAACTTGGAAAGGTTTGGGTGCTTCTCAGCACAGATAACTCTGAAACCTAATCCTTTCCTCTCACTTGTGATCACATCATTTAACAAAAGGCTCATGTATGAGAAAATGTCTATAGTGTGAATCAGGTAAAGACTACTGTATTCTTTCCCAGTTTGCTGAAATAAGAACAAAACAAGATAGGAGAGGTAAAATGTATTTAAAACATCACTTGAAATTTACAAAAAACGTATTCTTATTATCTGTTCAAGTAGAAATATATGGCTTAAACCTGAGAGATGTTTACATCTCCCTTACAGAGCATAGGCCCCCTCCCCACTGTGTGACAGCAGCCACCTGGGAGAAATGAAAATTGGAATAAATCCCAGGGTGTAGTACAGGTGTACAGACCTTCCCAAGGGAAAAGCAAACAGGACACTTGGTGGGACCAATTCACACACAGCTCCATCCTTCTGAAGAAAAGTTGTTGGTGTGTTACCGGTCATGGTCCCAGTAGCTACATGGCCAAGACATTATAAATCCTTCAGCCCCCATGGGAATGACATGCCTTCACCCACAGACAAGGGGAGGAGACTGTCCTGTTAGGCTATGGCAGGGCAAGAGTGGGGAAAAGGAAAACCAAAGTTGCCCCTGTCTCTGTTGTAGAAAGGTACCTATTGTAATGACCCAGCCAGCAGCACCATCGTGGTGGAGATAGTGTGCTCTTGGGGGTGGTGGACACCTGCAAGGAGGGAGGAAGGGAGGTAGTGTGTGAAGAAGAGGCTGGTCTGATAGGAGAAATCTGGGCACCTGAGAATGAGGAGGGCTGGAGGATGCTCAGATGTTTGCAGCATGTGTCAAAACAGGGCTTACACACAGCACGAATGATTGCCCTGGGGGATGCCAGTGGTCTCAGGGGTAAACGGTGGCTTCCATGTGGTTGCTGCATCTCACCATAGTGCACAGTTTCTTCATGGCTGCAACTCCATCTGTGCTCTCCTACACCCCAAGGATCCCTGACAGGCATGGGAATGTGACAAAAGCTGTAGGAGAGGAAGGTTGGTGCTCATCTCCAGCAGGGCCATGAGGGCAAATGGCTCCTCCTCACCAGATAGATCTGAGGCCCCCCCCAGCTGGTCTCCTCAGCCTCATCGAGGATGGCAGGTCCATGTCCCTTCTCTGCCCATGTCAGGCCAGGACGGCAGGCATGTCGTTGAGCTCTGGAAAAGGAGACACATGATGAGCTACCAAACATTTGCATCTGTTCTGACAGCCTGTGAGCAAACAGAACCTGTTTGAAAAGGCATGCAGCCCAGGTTTGGTCATTTTTTCTGGATGATAGCTCCATGGGTGCAGAAACGTGGTGCATGGGAGGGTCCTCAGCCAATCCCACCCTGCCTGGCAGAACCAAGAGTGCTCAGTGCCTCCAGAGTCTCTTTTCACAGCATCGCAGAGTAATGAATATTGGAGGGGACATCTGGAGGAGCCTTTGCTTGAAGCAGGGCCAATTGGATTGTGCTGCTAAGGGGTTTGGGGCTGAGATTGATGCCTTTTCCTGGTCTTAAAATCAAGAGTCAAACACGGTTAGAAGGGAAAAAGGGATTTTACCTTGGTATTTATTTTAAGGATCCTTAGGTGCACACGTCCAGGTTGAATGCACCTCAATGCACACTGCAATGCACACCCTCCCAAAGATCAGGTATAATATTATAGGTCTTACTAGTAGCATACCTATCAAAGATTGCCCAATGAGAGGCTCAAATGAGCCCCTCTCCCCAAGGAACCTTCCCCTGGATGGTTCTATCTTAGTTTACAAATGTGTTCTGGAGGGGACCTTGGGGTCTGGGGCACACTGATCCCTAACTACGAAGCTTCTAAGATGTTTAGTCTCCTAGCTGAACAAACAAGTCCAAGAATGTAGGCAAAAAGCACTAAGAATACAGAAGTTGTAAAAAGGTATAACAGGGGTTTATAAGAAAAGGCAAGAAATCATCATGGCATCAAGATAACCCAGACTGCATCCTTCCTCATAACCTTCCTTATAACTATGGACATCCATCACCAACCCATCCATCAGGATCCCAGTGGTCCCACAGAGACCACCCTGAGCAGGATGCAGCTGCTCTCCTTGCCCTGCTCACCTGTCTTGAATTTGTTGTATGTGCCATTCTCTATCATTGTGTTACTGTCCGGGACACAGCAGGAGAAATTCTTCTCTCGCCACCTGCATGGGGCAAAGCATCTGGGTCAGGCCACTGCTTGCTGTGGTTTTCCTCACAGCCCCCTGCAGCCTTGGACACCTTTTTCCTACTTTGTGAGGGCAGGTATTTTGGGATTTTCTCAGGTCCTTACCGAGAAAGGACTTGAGTGCATGACTGATGTCTAAGCACCCACACTCCTGTGTGCAACAGCATTTTGAAGGCAACTTTGTGACTAAGCCCTGTTTTCTGAGCAAGATTTAAGAGCTCCAAAGCCCCAGAAATGTTTACAGCCACTGGCTCTTAAGGAGCCAGGGCAATTTAAAAATTGTGATTTTGGTGTGTTCATAAACCTGACAAGACCACACAGGGCACTGAGGCATTGCTGATGGCCCTTCAGTCCCAGGAGGGCTGGGGATGCCCTTGCTGGAAGGGCAGCCAGGAGGACTTCATTGTTTGGTTGGACCAGAAGCATCCACAGGATCCTGGGAAATGCACACAACAGGAACATGATCCTGGAGGAGATGGGCATGGGAAGGTCTGACGGTGGTGGTGATGCTTTGCAGGGGTGGTTGTGCACCACCCTACAGCCTTGAAAACAGAATGAAAGCAGGACCTGAGGAGAGGAGAGCAGAGCAGAGTAAGACAGGAAGGAAGGGAGGGAGTAATCTTGCCTTGGGAAAAGCCTGGATGCCCAGCAAAAATGCCTGTACAGCTATTAGTTCATCGCTGTCAAACTACCAATTAATTTTTTCATCATCCCAGAGCAATAGTAGCCCTCCAACCTTTTCCTATGCCGAAGCAAGTCACAGTTAATGGCAGGCCAGAGTGCTCACCCAGGGGCTTCCCAAACTTTCCTCTTGCTGCCACTGGCAGCAAAGTTGTACTGCCAGCACCCTGCAAAAAATCTCCCCTGGGCTGCCTGCTCTGATCCTGCCACCCATCCACAGACATCCAGCTGAAGAGCCCAGCACATCCTGCTTTCCTTGGGCACTACTGGGATGAGAGCATAGGCATGTTCCTCATACAGCTGTGGCAGGGCAGAACATCCAGCAGCCAAACATGACCAGCTGGGGTGAGCCTGTTCTATGAACCCCAAATTTCCCAATAATCTTTGACAGAGGGGAAGGAAAAAAATGTGGTGTCTGTGACACAGTCAGACATTTTTGTGTGGGAGGATGGATTTCCTGTGGGGTTCTGGCATGTGCAGAAAGAATGGGATGCTCTAATATTAACAATGGGAGCTTTCCTAGCAAATCAGTCCAATAAAACATTGTCAAATAGTAGTAATAGAAAAATAATTTCCTTTCTCAGCCCATCAGCTTTGATAATTGGTTTATGTTGCTATTATAAATCCACCAGTTCTCCACTGAATCCTGAAGGTAGACAATGCCTGAGCTGCCAAAATGGAAAGGGAAAATGAGAGAAAGCAGGAGAAACAGAGAGGTTTGGGGGGACTTTAGGGGCTTTCTTCCATTTCCAGAAGAGAAAGCTAATGTTCTCAAGTGTAGTTTTAACCCTTCAGGTCACCTGAACGCATCCCTCCTTCCCTCCACCTGGAGCAAAAGATCAGGTTAGAATGGCCATTAACAACTTGGTAGTTACCAGTGCAGAGCAAAGATGAGTGAGATGAGGAATGCAGAGGTCAGATCTGTCAGGATCCACATGATGTTGTACTGCCGTGGAGTCTGGAAGAGAAAAACGGAGGCTGTGTCCACCACTAAGGACCACAAGATTTGCAAAAACAGTTACTCAAGCTCTTTCTTCCTGATTGAATATGGCTGTTCAGCTGCCTGGTTTGCATCTGCAGTAACATCCCTTGAGTATTTAAAGCATTTGGTGGCATTTCAAAGTGGCCACTTACCACTGCGTTGTGTTGGTGCCAAACCATTCTCCTTCATAAAAGTGGGTCTGTTTTACCATAGAAGATTTTACCGTATCACAGTGAATGCCACAGAAACCTCTTGTGTGTACAGGCAGGCCTTGCACTTCTCTGCTTCACGCCAATAACAACATTAACTGGTGGCATCTCATTTTCTCTGGAAAAACTACCCTTCACTGAACACCACAGAGAGCCTGGGGTGGCTCCTGCTTTAAGTCTAAGAGCATCTCAAGATTCATCCTTAGACTGGACCTCCACCCAAACTTAGGATGGACAGAAACACTGCAGTTCTCTGGAGGGGAGCATTGTAAAATCTAATTCAAGAGTGTGAAGCCAACTGCTTAAAGTCCTTACAGAGACTCTGGTGGGACCAATGCCCCAGGTGCTTCTTGGCCCTACAGGTTGTCCAAGGCAGAATAACAAATAGAGAAATTATGTGAAAATTTCTCCCAGAAGGAAGGCTTATTTCTGTGGTTGTTTCCCTTGGACTTGTAGAACAAGACCAAGTTTGACAAGGGCAGTGGGATGCTCTGGGAAAAGAGAAACTTCTGACATCAGTAAGGTGCTTCAAAAGGTTAGAAATGGAAATCCTCATGCATCAGCTTGTTCCCTCAAAGGTCCTTCCTTTCTTCCTGCACAAGTCTCAATATAACTTGTTTTCCCTGATCCCAAGGCCTGAGCTGATAATCCTAACAACTAGGGTGCTTCTTCCTGAGCTAGGAGAAAAGAGAAGGGTATGGTAATACCTGTAGTGTCTTAGATGTTCCAGTAAGCCAGGTTTCAACTCAGGTCCTTCTTATGCAAAGGATCCTTAAAGGATGCTTTCTCCATATGTGAACTGGCCCATAGTCTCCAAAGGTAACCATGAACATCCCAACCCTACTTCCCACCCCTGAGACAGAGAAGACTTCCACTTACCATGAGGAAGAGTGGCTGGCTGAGATCCTTCAGCAAGTGGACGGCATTGGTGGTCACAGAGTGTGCCCCAGAGCACCATGCCAGGGAATAGAGCCATGGCTCGTTGACCACATAGAAGTTGGTGGTGATGTTTGCCTCGGCGTATTTCCTTTAAAAGACCAAAAGGCAACAACCTTCATTGAGCAAGGAGATTAGTACTTCCTTCGGGCTTACTCAAGGAGATTCGGGAAGATCATGGGAAATGGTTGTAATCTTCTGTAGGAAGTGCTTACTTTACGACCTAGATAAGGAACATAAAGGAAAGCCAACCAGCCAATAATTAATCATTAACAATTGGTCAATACAGAATAGCTGAACAGCTGGAAACAAATGCAGATAAAATGCCCAAAAGGTCAAAACCTTTCTAATCCTTCTGCCATATTAATCAATGTAACAATGTGTTTGTAAAGGAGGCTGTTCAAGTAACAAGCAATAGAAAAGGAAAAAATGGCCTCAAGCTTCACTAGGGAAGGTTTAGATTGGATATTAGGAAAAATTACTCGATGGAAAGGGTTATCAAGCTTTGGAATCAGCTGCCCAGGGAAGTGCTGAAATCATCATCTCTGGAGGTATTTAAAATATGTGGATGTGGTACTTGGGGACATGGTTTAGTGATGGGTTAGGGAGTGTTGGGATAATGGTTGGCCTTGATGATTTTAAAGATCTCTTAAATCTAAACAATTCATGTTATTCTATAATCTCCCCACATTGTGTTCAAAACCACCACAGAATCACAGAATAGCCTGAGTTGGAAGGGACCCAGAAGGCCACAGAGTCCAACTCTTCAGTTCAGGGCTCATGTGAGGATTGAACCCACAATGCTGGTGTTGGTTAGAGCACCTGAGTTGGTTAGACCAGCTGAGCTAATCTTCGAAGCTGACCACCCAAGTTTGTTATGGTTGCTCCATCAACTCATCATTTCTCAAGTTATTATGAGCTATTGAAACTTGATATGAAATAAGTTCATTCTTTGTATAAAGGTAATGTATCATCAGTATCAGCATTTATATATCTACCTAGGATCTATCCAAGGTTTACCCAAATGGATCTGCCTATGACTTTTAATAGCCTTTCAGCCTAAAGAAAAGAAGGCTCTGAGGAAACAGAGTACTTTGCAGTACTGAGAGGGGCTACAAGAGAGCTGGAGAGGGACTTTTTACAGGGGCACTGAGTGACAGGACAAGGGGGAATGGCCTTAAACTGGAGGAGGGAAGGTTTAGATCAGACATTAGGAAAAAATTCTGGATTGTGAAGGTGGTTGAGACACTGGTATAGGTTGCCCAGAGAGGTTGTGGACTCCTCATCCCTGGAAGTGTTGTGTTCAAGGCCAGGCTATGGGGCTCTGAGTAATCAGGTCTAGTGGAAGCTTCCCTGCCCGTGGCAGGGGGGTTGGAACTAGATGGTGCTGAAAGTCCCTTACAATCCAAACCATTCTGTGATTCTATGATTTTATGATTTTACATCCTGTGACAATTATAATTGAGAAAACATGAACATTACTCTTGTCCAAAGGATTGAAGTTTTTCCTTTCTTTTTAATTTCAACTAGACTTCAATGGTTTTGTGCATTGGAAAGAGCAAAAAATCCTATTTACAAGAGGAGACCTAGACAGGTAAAGCTTGGGGGGTTTCATGTGCGAGTAGCATTTTGGAAACTCCTGCAATGAATGTGAAGCCTTTCATCATAGAAATTACATTTTCATTGTGTCACATGCAACAGAGTACTGGTAGCAACAGACAAGAAATGATGTCTCCAAAACACTGGCTACAAGAGGGTGATGGTCTCTCACCACAGCATTATGCACTCCCACTGATGTTTGCAGAAGAACCATGGAAGGCTAAATAGTTGTTCATTCTCCATGATTCAGTGTTGGTGGGACTGAGGATGGCACAAATAAAAAGACAAATCAGGATACACCTGTGTTGTTCTTACCAGAAGATCCTCAGATCCTGGCAAATATGGAATTGAGGACAGCAGGGTTTAATTACACGTGCCACCTCTTAGTCAACAGGAGGAGTGAACTGCAGTCTGTCACCCCTAAAATACATCAGGGATGGCTACTTGATCTGAACGACCTGTTCCCAAAATATTCTAGTCTCTGGAACTGGTCACTGGAGGGAGACATTGTCCCATGCATGAGGCAAACATAGTCCAGATGCACCCCAAAGATTACACTTGGAGCTGAAACCTACCGGATATCTTCACTGGACATTTCAGTGTAGACCAGATTGAGTTTGACAATATTGTGCTTTAATAGGTCTTCTATTGGTGCCTTTCTGCCCATCGTGTGCTGAAACCCAGGAGCGACAGACTGAACAAAGGATCTCACACTGTTATGCAGCCACAGAACCTGCAGGCAACAAGAAGAACCAGGGAATTCTCAGCAGAAGAATTCATGCCCCTAATATGCCCCACTGTTCACACAAACACAGTAAAGATAACGTCTTGAGGGGCTTAACCCAGTTTGTCAAATGACTTTCTCCCAATGATCAAAGAACATTCAGATGCAGGGTTAAAACTTGCAAGTCACTTTTATCAAGAAAAAAGTATCCACTGTTTCTTGCTTACCCACTGGAAATCAGTAAGTACATTTCACACAGCCCAACAAAAGATGCAGTGTTGAAAATGAATGAAAAGACAGCTTTGGTCTATGGAAAAGGCAACCGAAAATATTCTGTTCTATCATTCTTCCAGCATGGAAGAAAAGATCTTCAGCAGATACAGATCAGCATAACTCCCCAGACATCAATGGTACATAACCTGATTCCCATGAGTTTAGCAGTCATCCATTGCCAGGGGCAGGAAGGCAATATTACAATTTATTTTAATTTAAGCCAGGAATTTTAATGCAACATATGAAATAAGCATGAGTAGCAGGGAACAGACTGACAATTAGTATATTTATGAAAGGGTGCTGTTTAGGGGCTAAGGCATCAGCTGGTATATACACTGCCTTTTTCCTGTGCTGCTGAAGGATTACACCCTTGTGAACCTTCTGAGGAACTAATAGTAGGAATATACTCCAAATGATGCCTTTTAAATCAAGTTAAATGCAAAGGGCCAATTTTATGCAGGTGAAATCATGCAGAGTATGCCCCAAAGTCCCAGTTAGGAGAGCAAGAAAAAGGGATATGGAGTGAGGCCACCCTACCAGATGGCGTTTAATCTTCGACTCCTTGAGGATGACGTCCAGGATTTTGCGGATCCACAAGTTCCTGTAAGGATGTCTCTCTGGAGGGCGGTAGAGATCAAATATCACAAGTTTATTGTGACTGTCTGCGAGGCGCAAAAAACCACTTAGCGTGTAAATGGACTGATTCATTGCCTGGTTTTGATCTGCCTTTGACAGCGAGCCCATCCCTAAAAATGGTTTGTTCTAGAAATAAACAGATATAAAAAAAAAAAGGAAATCAATCAGGCAGTTTGCTCTGGGAGTCAGCTGTATCTCTAAGAGGGAAAATGTTTGATGTCAGTCCTCAACAGGTGGGGATGTTTTATTTTGCTTATTTCTTCTACATAAGAAACGGGGAAGCTAACCCAGGCTGTGAGGACATTGCTTCTGGGACCTAAACTGCATAGTTCACAGCTAGCTCTGCTGTGCTTCTCTGTCCCACCTTGTTAGCTCTGAGTATTATAAACAGCACATTGAACAAGTAGCTCTTGTCTTCTTCCCCCAGCTCACGAGCTCTGCTGCTGCCATGATAAGGTGACACAGGAACACCCACCAGCCAATTGTTACAGGTCTCCTTAGCCTAAAGGCAAACTGGACAAAGCAAAGAGACCCAAACTAAAGGATTTACTCTGGCTTATTGGGAGTTTTGGCTCAACTAGAAGTTCCTCTTCTAACACTGATGCTGTTAAATAATAGGCAGCTGGTGTCTCTTCTACATCTAGTTGGTGATAGTCATGAGATGATAGAAAAGTTTGGATTGGAAGACACCTTTAAAGCTCATCTAGTCCAACCCCCCTGCAATGAAAAGGGACATGTCCAACTGGATCAGGTTGCCTAGAGTCCAATCCAACTGACTTTCAATGCTTCTAGCTCTTTATGATATTTACCTTAAGGAACCATGTTCCAGCATTCAATTTCTGCAGAGAATCCCAGGAGAATAACGAAGCAGCTTTACCAGTCTCATTAGGGTAGACCTCATGGATGTTAGTTGTCCTTCTCAAGGTGTCGTCATGCATGAGGAAAGGAACCCCATCATAGCTGCCAGAGAGCAAGAGTTCAGGTCACCTGGGGTACAGGTTCATTCACAGCATGAGCAGATTCATGCCAGGTCAGAAGACCATGTGGGGTGCTGTGAATGCAGCAGTATAGCCTCCCTCAGTGCAGAGAGTGCAATATGGAGGAATGCTGAGGCTCAAGACATCAGGTTATTTCCAGCTTAAATACTTCTAGGAGATCTCACAGAAGTCATGCTCATCTGTGCCTCAGTTTCCCTAGGGGCAACATGAAGGAGGAGACCTTTTTGCCTGCCAACTCCCCCAAAAATGGTTAGTAACTTATGGTTGAAATCTCTTTTTGCTGACATCAAAGTGTTTCTCTGGTTTTCAGAGGACTGAATTCTGAATGGACAGTGATGGAAATGCAAAATTTTCTTTTATAGAAAGGTCTAGTCGAGTAGAACATCTAAATATTAGTGTTTTTCTCATGCAGTGCCTGGAAACAGCTCATCCTGCACAGAATGCTAGCATTTCATGGCAATGGGTTCACCAAAGGCAATTAAAGATCTAATAATTAGGGCAGTGCTGTCACAAATCTGAACACAATTTTCTGTTGGTTTGTAGACCTCATATAACCCTCACTATGATCTGGAAGTCAGACTAGAGTAGGGACTTGTCTCTATACTCTGCCAAGCATTTAAAACACGATCGTTAAATCAATAGCTGCAGCTTATTGACCTGCCTGAGAACAACCATGCCCTACAGCCCCTGCCATCCCATGACAGCTGAGGGACCCTGTCCCAGGCATCAGTAAAACCTAATTGCCTGGAGCTGCATCTCTCCAAACACGTTTCTGTAGTGAGTGGTGAGTATTTTGGACCAAACCACTACAAGCTCTTAGAAGAAGCAGCGTATATTCTGTGAGATGCGATGTTTTGCCCTCACCTTATGGTGACATCTGTTTCAAGACCATCCCCGCCATGCTCAATTGTCTTCAGAAATGACATCTCAGTGTTTTCTGGCGCCAGCTGAAAAAAAAAAGCAGATGAGCGGATCATTTTTAAACACTCTCTGGAGGACTCTGTAAATACTTTCTGCCTCTTTGTAACATCTCTGTTTTTATTAAGGGAGCATCATTATAATGTTAAAGTCTACTGTTTATTCTCTTCCACTTTGGCCAAACCCATCTTGTAGAAGAATAACAGAATCGTAGAATGGTTTGGGTTGGAAGGGACCTTGAAGATCACCCTGTTCCAATCTCCCTGTCAGGGCAGAGACACCTTTCACTAGACCAGGTTGCTCAGGGCCCCCTCCAACCTGGTCTTGTCCCTCAGGAACAGTGTTTTCCTTGTAAGCAAACCCATGCAGTGATGTCTATGGCATGCAGTCCCAATGACCAGAAATGTCTCCCACCCTCAGCAGATTTCATGGGAAAAAAAACCAAACAAAAGAACAACTGAAGATGATGATGAAAGTAGTAAGGCAAAGGATGAAGAAACGACATAAAATAACTTCTTCAGACCTACCATTGGTGCTCCACGGTGTCCAATGAGGGCTGGCTTTGGTCCAAGTGTTCCCTTCTCTCTGATGCAAGGAGAGTACATTCCCAGAGGTATCAAGAAAAGAAAGAGAAGGATAGCCAGGTATGGACCAACAATTACCACCTGAATAACTGAAAGAATTTGAAGGAGGAAGGCTAGAGTTAATCCACATTGTAATGTACGAATCTGCCTTGCTGCTTAACTTCTAACACAGTCCTCCAGCTAAGTAGCTTTTGGGCTTCGTCCAATCCCTTTATCAATCCCTTCTTCCCCTTATTTTCACTTTCTCTCCAAACAATGCAATGCAGGAAAACAAGTTGGTCAAAGCAAGGATGCAGGCTTAGTCAGGACTGCAGGTTTTATGCTTTAATTACATCTCACTATGCCTTACAGCAAGATATGGCTTTATTTCTTTTTTCTTTAGACATGGTGCAATGAAATCTCCATCTGTAGAAAAACAATCCTCAACAGAAGGATGCTAATTTTTTCTTTCTCAGATAAGAACAAGCACCATTTTGAAGTTTCATTCACAGTGAAGAAGAGTAGGTACCTCTCCTTCAACTGTGTTGCATTTCCTTACTGTGAATACTTCCCTGGTTCATTCAGATTGTTGTTAGTGCCCTTCTGTGTGTGACCTAGAGAATCCTATGGACTGAGAGCATGGATATTGCACCTCAGAAACTTGCCAACTCATTACCTACAGTCTTCTCTGGACTTTGTTGACACATTGCCCAAGAGCCCCGGGCGTCCTTCACCTCAGGGACCAAAAGAGTTCTTCTGAGAAATGAGCACCTATGCAACACCACCTCTTTCTTGAATGGGTACCACCATCCCTCTGTGCCAGTGGCTCTGAAGGATGTACTAAGCTAGGAGTACCTCAGGCATGGTGGTGTGTAATATCTAGGGTGCCTGCATATTCTCCCCCAACCTCTCCAGCTGCAGTTCAACAAGAAAAGTCTTGGACAAGGAAAAAAATGCTTTCACCAGTCCATTCGGTCTGTGATTTTTATTGGAAACCAGTGTCTGAAGGTGGGTGTCAGGTAGATAATTTTGGCTGTATGGAGAGACAATCAGAGAAAAACAGTCACTCCCAGTCAGGCTTTTCTGCAGTTGTTCCTGGCATCTGGCTTTGTCCTTACAACATTTGGTCATTCTTCCTAGAGGTAGGCAGGAACTTCCCATGAGATAACACTAGGAACTGATCAAAAATCTCTTTTCCCTATCTCATCTGGCTTCTCCTGAGATACATTAGGCTGAAGTGATTTGTCTGACTGGACTGGAGATCCCTTCTCTATACAGCAAGCAAAAATCAGCCAAGGGAGCTGCTACTGGCTGCTTTCTCCTGCAGAGGGCTAAACAAATTTTCACTCATGACTCAGAACATGGGTGCTTCTGCTAGTCTCCACCATCTCAACACAGATCACTGCCTCAGTATAGGGAAAAACAGTGCAAGATAACATGCAAACCAGTAATACGTTGGGACAGAAACAGGGCAGTGCACAGCCCGAGTCCCAGCCCCACTCATTTCCTTGGGATATGCAGAATTTGAAAGTCTCCTCCAGCTGGAGTGCAAGTGTGGGAGGAAAGGGCTCCTGCATCCCCCTTTTCTCATACTGATATATATCTTTTATCATACAGAGAGCAGGAACCAGAGCTGCCATACCTTTCTTATCTGCTCTGATGGCATGAAGAGCCACAGGCCAGGAAAGAAGGACCATGATGGCAATTGCCCCTATGTGGAGATAAGGAGCTGTGACCTGGCAGGCAGAAAAAAGGATTTTAGTCAAAGGATGAACTGTGGAGACAGATGGAAACAATCCCCATCAGAGCTAGAGCCCTTACCCCTGGATGGGCTCCTGCTGCAGATACCAGCAGTTAACCACTCTCCCTCGCTGTGTTGGATCCACCAAACACCTCAGGACTCAGAGGAAAGGCCAGGCCAGGGAGGAGTGTGCCTGAGGAGTGCTCCTCACTTCTTTACTTTTTCCTAAGTCAGCTGAAGGGGACACAACTACCCTCCTCCATGAAGACATGATTGCCACTACTGATATGCCATAATCTGTGAGCATCTTCCAGTTTAACCCAATATAAACCACTCCAATGCCATCCAGGAGATAGCTTTCTCCACACCACACCACACTGCAGTTAAATCATTAAACTGATCTCAACACACCTGAGTGATAAAATGTGGTATTTACTAGCTGTGGTATGAAACTAAATACAGTGGTGTAAGAGAAGCAGATATATTAGATAACATTGCTGGACAGATAATGATGCCTTAGGTTTTAACTTTAAGTCAATAGATTTGATTTCTTTAATCTTAAAGATTAAACAAGAAGATTATAAGACAAGAATCACTTCCATGCTTCTCATGAATGCATGAATAGAGTTGGAAACCAAGCAGAACTACAGATCCTGAATGGTTGCTGGTTTGATACGTTTTTCCCCAAACTAGGCAAATCTGAGCTAGAAACCAGTCCATCATCTTCTCATGTTCACCAGAGCCCTGTGGCAAATACTCCAGCTAAAACTGACAGTTATTAAGGTATGTGCTAGGAAAAACCCCAACTACCCAGAAGCAAGCCTTTCCTGCTGCTTAGTCCTGATGCTGGAACCTCTAAGATGGAAGGGTTGAAGAAAGCAGCAGTCACTGGGAGACGTTGGTGGATGTGACACTCTCTGCCCCAGACACTCGACACCAACATCTCCCAACCAGAAGCAGGATTCAGTTGTGCAAGCAGAGGTGCCATCTGAGATGTCCATAATACCTGAGGTAGATCTGCAAGGCTAATGGACGTGACGTAGTATCTACAAGAGATTCATGTCCTTTGGGAACAGCAATGGGAGGCCATCCCAAAGGGCATGGATACCTGAAATAAACAGCACCTGTGGGCAACCCAAAGGCTCTTGTGTCTCTTTCTCCTCATCCACATCCCCTAGTGTTTGTCAGGGGAGGAGAAGCTGATGTTTTCTCATTACCTTTGCCAGTGCATAACCCAGTGGTTAGCAAACTGTAGAACAGGAAAGTGCAATTAACCACATCCTACAAACACATCTTGCCAGTCCACTTGCATTGCTCTCCCAGCCTTCACAAGCACTAAGCCACATGGGAGAGAGCTATTAGACCCAAATAGGGTAGAATCATGGAATTGTAGAGTGGTTTGGATCCTGCAAAGCAGCTGTGTAGTCAAAGGCTACATACTTCTTCCTGCCCAATACAACTGGGGACCTGGATGCTCAGACACTGAACAGCACTGGACAGCTCTTGCCTCCACCTTCAGATCTGGTGAGAGTTGAGGAGGCCAGCAACCATGAACTCTGATCTCCTGCATCCAGCATTTTGTCCCACCTGACACCAGCATTCTCCACCTGCTCCCCAAAAACTTGTTGCTCTCTTGCCCTCAGGAGATTAAGCTCTTCTGAGTCACAAAAGACTGGAATTGTGCTGTACCAGCAGATTGGGATGAGGGATGAGGGAGAAAGTTCTTGCTCCAGCAAACCTACCAGCCTAAGGGGTCTGATTTACCTGCCCTGGACAGATGAAATTTAATAGTACACCTAGATTTTTGGGAGGGAAAAAAAAAGGCTGTAACTTTCTATATCTTTCCAAACTGAGACATGTTACATCACACAGCTTGAAACTCAACCTCGGGCCTTGGCTTCCTTTCCCCCAAGAGGAAATGTTAGGTCATAATAAAAGTTTACTCAGAACGTACCCTGCTAACAAAAACCACTTGAAAAACACGCACCATACAGAATATCTTCTGCCAGTTGTCACAAAAGACTTCTATAAACAAGCTGCTCTTTCAAATAGACGTCCTAACCCCTCTTACCTGGAAGGACAGGCGGACAGTTTTCCGGTGATCTCGCCAGAGTATAGATAATGCAAAGAGGGATGAGATAGTGAAGCCCAGGACGAGAAAAGTACCAATCTGGGGACACAGAGAAGACATAAATCAGCTTCGGCATTTTTGCATAGGGTATACCATCCATCTGAGTCACAGGCTAATTTAAGCAGCTTGATAAATTGTTTAAGACGCATGAGACTGACTATGCCAGTTCAAAGACGGAGAGATCCAATGGGACTAAAACCAAATCAACAATGCTATCAGTATGGCAGGACTGATTTCGGGAGCTGGGTACTCAACTAAGTCAGCTCTCAGGACTCTCCCTGTAATCAGTGGAGAAAGAGGAATTTCAGAGGTGATCCATTCCTGCTTGCATTGTGATGGAATATGCATTTCTGCCTGTTGATACAGATGGAGCCTAGGTTACCAGGTTACACTAAATCCCTAACCTGCAGATGGAATTCATCACTTCTAAACTCAGAAGTGATAAATTCCACCCAAAAGGGACAACAACACAACTTCCTTGTTCTATGAGCTGCTTTGTAACAGGCTTCAGCGGTAACAAACCCTCCCATAATTAAGAGATGAGAGCTCACTTTTTAACCTAGAAGGTGCGGCAGTATCTCAGTCAATTCTTCAGCTTCTTGTTTGGTTTGGTACCATCACTGCAGCAATGGCAGGCTCTTCTTGGTGTATCATCTATCTGCTGACAACTAAAGGCAAGTAGCAATTGCACCAAGGCCCTAACCATTCTTCGGGGGATCTTCTACAGATCAATGCCTTAATAATCCCTTGCACCCATGAATGCCTCTTTCTTATTATTCTTCTTTTTTTTTTTTTAATTTGGTTGGTTGGTTGGTTGGTTGTTTTTTTACAAATTGTTCTACAACTTTCTGGTTCTCGTGGAACCCATTTTTCAGTTGTAAAGATCACTCCATTTCCATTCCTTAAATGAAGAAACACAGGATCAAGCACCTGCATGCTCAGCTCTTCCCTCCCACTGCAGCCTTTGCAACTGCATTGCATCCTACCCTAAACTGCATGGATGGAGGAGCATTTTTAAATGCCTCACACAGCCTCAAAAATTACTTAAGGAAGATGATTCTAACACATAATTTTACAGCAGCAAGTCCCCAGTAATTTGTTTCTGTATCTTCAAAACTCCAAAAGGCATTTCCCATACCACAGAATAGAATTAAGAACTATAGAACAGTTTGGGTTGAAAGGGACTTTAAAGATAATCTAGTTCCAGCCCCCCGGTCATGGGCGGGGATGCCACACAGTAGATCAGATTGCTCAGGGCCCCATCCAGCCTGGCCTTGAACACTCCCAGGGAACCATCCAAAGACCAAAAGGCATAAAGCACCAGGATGCCTTGGAAAAGCCATATTTCTCTCCTACAGAGAGAGCAGACACTTTTTGCACTGTTGCTGGCGTCTGCTCCAGAAAATCATGCAGTGCTTCTCAGGAGAACTTTGCTTTTGACTTCATGTTACCATATGTAGATGTGTCAAATATAGATATCTTCACCTGAATGAGTCACTGCAGGCACCTAGTGGGGAAAAAATGGTTCTTTGAGTGTGATTCATCTCATCTTAATTTAGATGTCTATGACCAGCTGGATGAATTGCATCCTCAGAGGATTCATTTCCCTCCACCGAGTGCAAAAAGAGTTTGAGTGATCAGCTCAGGTGGAGATATCATTTTCATGGTATCTCGATCTCGTAAGATTAACCTCTTCCCTCTCTTCCTTCTCTCCCATAGTCTAAGAGGTTTCTGTGCAAAGAAACACCACAGACTCAATTATTTTAAAGCATAGATTAGAGTTACCAGAAAGCCCTGACTCTCCCCACCTTGTGACTCCAGTGCAGGTACAGCTGCTGACCTTCTGCAAGCAAACACATCGCGAGGACCTGGGAAATCAAGAAGAGATTGTATGCATCCTGGTGGAAGGTGGTGACGTGTGCCAGTGAGGCACTTCTGGAATTATTTTTGCATTGGGAAGTTACTTTACACTAGATCTTCCTGCACAAAGTCAATGTTTGCAGGACAGGTGTATGGAGAGAAAAGTTTATTGCTACAGTAAAAATGCTTCTGAAATGGCCAAGCATGTGTCAAGACTGCCCTTCAGGATCAAAGACTTTTTCCTGGGTAACAGATAATTGGGCTCTTTGGGGTACTTGCTTTCAATGACTTTTTGTGATGAGAGACTCTGAAAGAGGAATGATGGCCAGAGTAAATTATTATTGTATAAAAGAATACAGCACAAACCTTGGCTATTTTCTATGCATTTATTGTGATTAGAGGGGTATCAACCATGGGAGAGAAGTCAGGGAATAAAAAATGCCTCAGAGCAGCACAAAAGTATGGAGCAGACAGCAAAAAGGCAATTCTTCCACATTAACCACAGGGAAGGCAGGAGACAGGCACATCTCAGACCAGAGAAAAGTGTCTTGGGGATTAAATGACTCCAGTTTTTGGTGGTTGGCATGTTTTGTCCACTTGATGACAAGTTGGAGCCCTTGGGGAGGGTTCTTGTAAGGCATGCTGAAAATGCCAGTCAGGACAGAGGACAACCCAAGATGCTTTGAACACCAATAAGTCGAGAATGAGGCAAGTCAGTCCATGGTTCTCATGCAGAGTTTCTTCACACAGTTGCACACCTAAGTAACCAGTGGGTCTGGAGATGAATTTCACCCAAAGAAGCACTTTGCTGCTGTGAAAATGCACAAGTCTATGCTCAGGAGTCTAAATGCCTGGGGAAACTTCCCAACTACTGTAAAGGATAATTTTGGGCCCAGTATCACCAGGTATCAGGGCTTAGAGAAAAGTATCTGTTAGTAGACATCCACTGAGGAGGATCATTTTTGCTGCAAGTCCCTCCAGACTGTAGCATAGGGGGATTGTATGAAAATAGGACATATAGATTTGGGGGGTCTTCTGTCCTGAAACACAACTGCAAGTGAATGTAAGTTGTTTCCTATCCATCCACAAAAACTCCCTCTTTCCAGGATTATGCTCATTTGAAGCAAGATACAAGGCCAGGTTGGATGGGGCTTTGAGCAACATGGTCTAGTGGTAGATGTTCCTGTCCATGACAGAGGGGCTGGAATTAGATAATCTTGAAGGTCTCTTCAAACACAAACCATTTTATGATTCTGTGATAAGCTTGGCAGTGAATAAAAGTGCTTCTTGACATGTTGGCTTCCTTTAATGGAATAAATGCACCCAGTACAGGATGAGTAACTGGGAGCAGTTGAGAGAGAACTGAAATACTGCTAAAGATCTTAAATCAGCCCCATTTAAATAAGCTATTTCAGGGTGAAAAAATAAGAGAAAAAAGCTACTCTGCTCCTTTGCTGCAAGTCTTTGTTACACAAAGACCTGGTCCTTGTGTACAGTAAAGCCAAACATTTAGAATATTCTGAGCCAGAAGGGACCCACAAGGATCATCAAAGTCTATCTGCTGGCCCTGCACAAAATCACACCAAGAATCACACCATGTTCCTGAGAGGATAGTCCAAATACTTCTTGAACTCAGGGCACTCAGGCAGACTTGGTCCTGTGACTACTTCCCTGGGGAGCCTGTTCCAGTGCCCAACAGTCCTCTGGGTGAAAAACCTTCTCCTAATTTTTAACCTAAATCTCCACTGATAGAGTTTTATGATGTTCCCTCGTGTGTTCTCACTGGTCTGTCTACTCCAAATTGCTTCCACACACTTTCTGGGATTGTCTAATATAAGTACAGAGGCATGAGGGCTTAGGTGACCAGTATGTTTCTGACTAATACTGCCAAGGTTAGAGTCAAGGTCCTTCTTGCCAATCCCATCATCTCACAGCCTCCAACACTTGCATTCTTCTCTTCTTTAAAATGAGGTGTGGAAGTGTCTGCCCTCCACCATCTACCTGCAAAGTGGTGATTAAGGGATGCTTCTCAGTGGTAAGAGAGATGGGCTCACTGCAAGGAGGATTGCACCTTTGTCTCCCTCTTTCTGAATGGCTGCATTGACCACAAGGTTATGCTGCAAAGGGTGGACAGCAGGTGCTTAACTCCACTCTGCTTCAGCATGGGAACAACCTTGTAATCATCTCAATACTTCTGGTGAGGTGTGGGCAGGCTCTGAACCTACACTACAAGGACATGCAGGCAGGCACTTAGACACTCAGCTCACCTGAAACATCTGCTCACTTAGATGTTCTCAACTGCTGGATTCAGGTCCCTTATATTCATTCACTTTATGGCAAGAAACTCAGAACTTGTCTGGTACCCCAGTCTCTTAGGGATGGAGTTTTGAGGTCACGTTTTGGATTTCAGCATCAATGTACTATTTTGAGTCCTTCCATTTATGAATGAAGAGGCCACAATGCTTCTGAACCTCTTTACTTTGCAGAGTCACAAGTCTCCTCCTCACAACCCTCAGAACAAACATGGTTGAACTGCAGAGAGGCAAATGTTTTCTGCTGGGGTGTGAAAGACTACACAAGAAAAGATTTTTCTTCTCCACTGAGCATGAACAGCTCTGTAATTAGACCCCTCAGCTTAACCTTTTAGCCCTAATGGGGATGAGAAAATTGTCTTGGGGACTGACTGAACAATTGAATTAATTGAAATTGATTGTGTGAAAAAATGACAATGATGCATGTGGATGGAGAGCATCTTTGTCCAGACAGCTAGTGCTTTCTTGTACAGCATTTTCTTCGGCCACTTGTGGCTGGTGGGCAGAAGACTGTATGCTTCAGGGGGTCACAATAAGGTCATGGAAGCAGGCTTGCAGGTTCCAGTTGGGTGCCATCATTAAGAAAGAGGGTATGGTGCTCACAAGCAAAACCAGACCAGCCACTGGTTTATACAAAATCTTTCTGCTCCAACAAGGGCATCAGGGTGCTCATTTTTCCAACATGATGGGCTGTTCATGCAAAACACCACCAGAGAACATCACCTAGGTGAAGGTCTCCAGTCCTTCTTGCAACACATGGGGGGATACTCTCCATCCAACACCGTTCAACCAGAATTTGGGATGTAATTTATCATGGCAGAAACCTATTTGGCCATCAGTTGTTTGAAATGTATTAGAGCAAACCACCTGTCATATAGTACCCACACTGAGAGATGTATTTAGATGTGGAAGGGCTGAGTTACACTTACCAGCCCGTGGGGCTCACAGTGTTTTGCTGGGTGGTCCATCAAAGCCTTCAGTGAAAGTGAAGCACTACGATGAGCTTTGCCCAGCCACAATTGTTACAATACCCTTCATGTTTTCAGATAGAGGGAGCATAAGTGGTGGCAGTGATAACTTTCCTTGCTCCCCTTTCCCTCAGGACCTAATAACATTTAAGTAGCAGCCTCATGCCCCCAGCACCCACTGCTCAGCATGGATGCATGCAGCAGTCTTGCCACATAGGACACAGTGGCATGGCAATGCAATCAAGCAGGACCAGTGTCCTCAGAAATACCCAACAGCTTTTGTTGGGTCACTTAACAGCTTCATAAAAGCAAGGAGCAAATGGACCTTCACTGCAGGGGCTGTTCCCAGGGTGGAGGAACCTCTGAAGTGTTTCTTCTGTTGTTTGATACCATCCAGACAACTTGTATTCTTTCAGGTTTATCCATGCTCACCCTTCTGAGGAAGGCAAATGTTGTTAGCCTCGTTAGACAGAACTGAGAAGCTTGAGAGGAAGAGGAGGATGTAGCTACATAATAAAGAGTGAGACCAGGACTGAACTAAACCATGTAGGACACCAATTTCACCTCATATCCTCCATCTTCCTTTCTGGCTTTACTTTGCCCATCACCTGCCCTGCCAGCTTGCAGTCATCACATTCATGCTGACAAAAACCTGAAAATACTCTAAGAAAGTCCACTGCTTGGACACTGGCTGATGTTTGGATCCAGACAGAGCATGACTGAGCTGATATATCAGCCCCAGGGGTCTTCAGGCTCCTTAAGCCCAGGAAATCCTGTAAAGCCAGTTTCTAGCACAGGCTGTGGTGAATTAGTCTGATCCTGAGGTTGACTCCAGATCCACAGCCTGCTGAGGCACCATCTCAGATGTATCCATGTCATATGGGCATCTCTGGCAGCTCTGAGTTGCCCCAGGTAGCATTGTAACCACCAAGCTACCCACACTACTCCATGGCCCCTGGGAAAGCCAGGTAGGCTCTGCTGAATAATAGTCCATGAGCCCTAGAGCCACCACAGTGTTACAAAATCCTTGTAATTACTTATTGTTGTTTGTCCCATTCAGACCTCAGTCAGTCCACATCTCTTATGATGCTCTTGATTGCTGTGGCATGACCAAGCACCTCTCCTATTTATCACTTTGGGGTTTTTATTGGTAGCACTAGAATAAAAGTACTATTTATTTGTACTTCATCAGGAAGAAAGGACCCCAGAAACCAATTATGTTAGGTACTGCATGGACAAAGCCAAAAGAGATTCCCTGTCATGAGCAATTTACAGACTGACTGTATGACGACACATCAGGGAATGGGGAAGAACAGCAGGAATGGAAGATAAAAGCTGGTTGTCTTGGTCACAGAGGTGAGACAAAGCCATAACCTCACCTTCAGCACCTGGCATTTCAAAATGAAAGTCGGAGCAGGCACAAGACTGATGTGGACTCCAGTGCCTGGAGTCAAAGTGAATTCTTGGCCTATAGCTCTGGATGCAGAAGGTGGAAACACAGATGCAAATCTGTTTAATTTGAGAGCTTTCTTATGAAGGAAAGAACAGAGGAAAAGGATGAGTAAGTAGAAATTTTAGGAGAAGTTTGGGTTTGGTATGTTTCCCTAACTAAAGCAGACATCAGATTAGAACTCTAGAAAAACTTTCACAGGACGTGGAAAAGTGAGGATTTCAGGAACCTCTTTCAGCATAAACTTCAGCATCTTGTGACCACATCTATGGCCTCTACCTGGAGAACATCCTCCAGCAAAGCAGAGTGAGTCAAGTGATAAAGTTCGATTCTCCTTCCTCTAAGAAACCTTTTTATCCAGGATTAGAAGAGTAACTCAGCTGTGATGACGTATCACCACTGCTACCTGACTCAGAGCCCCATATTTCCCTGCTGCCAAAGAAATAATCTTCAGTTCCCTCCAAATCTAAATCCAGCCACTGCTGGCTCAGCTTTCCTTGGGTTCAAGGAGGAATTGTACACATTTATCAAAGGGACATCATTGAAAGAAATCACAGAAACATCTGGCTCAGAGACCCCTGAGCTGAAACTGGTCATTTGCAGGTGGATATGGGGAAAAAGTACTGTAAACACTCATTGTGTTCCAGATCTTCTCCAGGCATTCACTGTCTAAGGATCATATGGAGGACTAGACTGAGCTTCAGTCTGAGACATTAAAGCCATCCCTATGCTTAGCTTTCAAGGTCAGCTTACAAGGAGCATTGCTTACCAGTAGCAGTGAGGTGTATGCGAACAAGACTGCAGCCACAATCAGGATAACAAGAGACCAGAGAAACCAGAAGCCCAGGTTACCATAGTTATACCTAAAAATAAACCAATAAAATATTGTAAGAATGTTTTTGGTTAGCACGTGGACTAGAGGGGACCAACAGCCCTGTCCCTTGAAATTCTGAAATTTTCTAAACAATAGAACAAAGAAAGGCAGAGGAACAGCCTACGCTGGTAACATGCAAAAGTGATTAAGAGCTTCCTTCCCAAAATCCCTGATTGCATTAACCATCAGACTAATACACATTATTATACCTTTCCTTCCCATAATATTTGAGCAGCTCTAATTTAATTTTAGGGGCCAGACTTGCATAACTGTTGCCTGCATACTACAGAAGGAAAAGATGTGCATAAATCCCTGACGATTATTTCTTACTTTTGAATCTGGGAACCTGGAATTCTCTTTCAGTGAGAGAGCTGGTTCAATGCCTCTGATTCCAGCCATTACACTTCTTCACATGGAATGGGAAGGAGAAAGGGAAGGAGAAAAAGAAAGACTCAGAGAAGAAAAGAGTTATTTAGTCCCTTTCATTCACAATTTTTGTGACGGTGATTCTCCTCTTTCTCCTAAATTCACACTTACACCTAAAAATTGTAGCCAAGCAAAAGGCAGAGCCTCAGCACCTCCAGAAGCATTGGACATTCAATTTGGATGCTGTAACCAAGAGTTTAAGGTGCCAAATCTTTGCTTCATGACTAAAGTGCCCTGTTTCAACACAGCTGCTCCAGAGGCTGCTCATCCCTTCCCAGTCATGCCCAAGGGGTGGGAGAGGAGGAAAACACAGTACTTACCAGTCAAAGCCGTTGTAGTCATTTTTACCTTCACCCCATGTGTACAGAAAGACCAGAGAAAAGCAGAAAGCTGCAACAAGCAATGGGAAAAACATGCATTCCCGCTGGAGAGGGAGAGGAAGGACAAGCAGTCAGAGCTATGGCCAGCCCAGAGCAATCAAAGCAAATGGCAGGTACTTTTAGGCTGTCCCTAAAAATATGTAGCTTGGTGTTGGAATTCTAACTGAAATAAATATGGAGAGGAATTCAATTCCCATCCCTTGTAACCAGGAGAATGTCCTCAAAAGCCTACTCTGCACTACTTGTTTTCAGGGAAAACTCATGACTTCCAAATGAATGGGATTTTTACCGCCTCACATGAGAGGAAATTGCACTGTACAGCAACCTTCTTTGCAATTCTTACTGCACACCCAACCCTAATGTTACTTCTTTAATTTGATTCTATGGCTTTGAGATGTTTCACTGGCCAGGAGAGGTGGGTGCAAACTCCACATTTATTAGTTGTGCGGCAGCACAGACAAATTGAGCTTGCCACCGAAACAGCAATTCATCAAGCATTTAGAGCAAAATCTAACAGCCCAACAGATCCCAGCAGGCTCCAAATGATATTGGGCTGGGATTCCATGACATCAACCCCTTGTCTGCTTAGACTGCCCTGCCCCAGTACAGAAATCCATGTCTGTGCTGATTTTGTGCTCATTTACCATGTTGCAGCAGCATTTCCCAGGCTCAGTCCTTTCGCGCTGGTACCGCCTCCAGCGGCAGCTGTAGAAACCAGCCAGGCAGGAGACGAAGGGCTGGTGCTCGTACCGCTGCAGCAAGCGCCGGCGGACCACCTTCAGCTTCCCAAACTTGAGCCTCTTGAGGGTGGTGGGACTGGCCTCCATCTGAGTGGCTTTAGCTCATCTTCCTCCTGGAACAAGACCACAGGTTTTTACGGGGACACTGTTGGGTAAGCTCTCCATATCTGAAAAAGGAGAGGAAGTTTTCCCAAGAGGATGCTGAGACCAGCAGGAAGTGAGGCTGAGGACATCCCATCTAATTTTATATACCAAAGTGAGATGACCAGCTGGGAAGGATGGTCACTGCAAATCCTCTTAGCAGTCAGTGGTGCTCCTGGTTGTAACTTAGGTGCTCTGAATCACCTTTGAGGCTACCTCTGCCTCCTTTTGCCTATACAGGGAGTTCTGGGAAATGAATTCATTAACTTAAGCACATTTCAGATTATGTCATATGAACCTGAGCCTAGGCTTACCTATGGGAATTATTCAACATCACTGTGACCTGTTTGAAACCTGCTATCAGTTTAACAAGCTCATATAGAAAAGGCACTAAACCCCACCCCCAGGTACACAGCTCTCTTATCCTGGAAAAACTGCAGCACTGCAGAGACTGATCCCTTAAGAATTAATTATTTCCTGGCTGAAACAACTTTACTTGGAACAGGTTTTCAAGTGTAGAAAGGCCAGCTGCAAAGATGTACATGTGGGAGACCTATTCATAATCATAATTTAAAGCAAAGAACTTGGTGGTAAATTGCAACCGGTGTAGTTACAGTGAAGCAAATAGCACAGAGACTAGTGCTAACTGAAGACTGCTTCACCCAGCAGGGCACTACCTTCAAGGTAAGACTTCAAGGAAAGATTTAGGAAAACAGTTTTGTGTGGGCATGCAAAGAAGCCCCATTATACAGTCCTTCTTTAGAGTCAAGTTAGTCAGAGATGTTTTTCTGTTGCGTTAAAAAGTGCCATCGCATCCTTGAGTCCACACCAACCATGTCCAAAT
Source organism: Corvus moneduloides (assembly GCF_009650955.1). NCBI lineage: Eukaryota > Metazoa > Chordata > Aves > Passeriformes > Corvidae > Corvus > Corvus moneduloides. Next base: position 31,544,438 of record NC_045477.1, read on the forward strand.
CTTGGAACATCTGCTGCAAAATCCCAGCTTAGGACTCAAGATTTCCCTAATTTTTCAGATGTAATACCAAAAATTTAAGAGGAAGAATAAACAGTTTGCTGCACTATACACATGGATGAAACGCACATATATAAAGGAAATAACTCGGATCCCAGTGTGTCCTCGGAGAAATCAGTGCATAAATCCTTGCAGACTGACACATCCAAATAACTGACCAGTTTGCAGGAAGCACAAATAAATCAGAGACATCAGACACAAGTTAAAACAGAAAAGACGCTCCCCTCACTCTCTTTCCAAGTGCCCCAGCCTATTGGCAGCTGGAGTACCAGGAAAGAGGATGGAAAGGAAACAAAAAGAGGGTTCCATTTGGACCGCTACTAACTATGCAGCGTTAAGAATGCCATGCCCTGAATGCCTTCCTGAGACAGATGTTTCTGTCCATCCAAGACAGGAGTAGGGAATGACACACACTTGGATGGGGTGGCATCAAGCCATCCCTAGAAGCTCAGCAGTACCAGATCCTGGCACCAGCAAGTCACCCTTAGTAAAAAATTGATGCCAATCTCATGTGGCAAGATGGTGATCCTGCTCTAGAATTCCCAGAGCACAGCTGGGGGGATGTGGTGCAGATGACAGCTGATCCGGCTGGTTTCATCAGCTGGCCTAAAGTACACCTGGCCTAAACCCAGCAATTACCAAGTTACAACAGCCACAGCTTCTGAATATATTTGAACCTTCCGAGCTCTTACCAGAAGGTTGTCACATGCCATGGGATTGCAGTATTTGTTATCTCCTATAAGGATCCCCAAAATAGGAGTTCCCGTATCACCAAAGGACAGCATCCATTTCTGCTCAGCCCTTCTCCTTCAGCTACCGGAATTCAGGGCACTGGACCAAACCTGTTAGTTTTGCTGTCAGAGGGCCATGAGGTTTGTTACTCACATTCCTGGGTGTGGGTACAAGGCTCACACATCAATATTTGTCTATGAGCACGCAGGATTTGATACGAAAACAGATTATGGAGATCCTGAAACACTGCCCACATCATCTGTCTGGCTCCAGCAGCATGTCAGGTGTTAAACCTAGGTGTTAAGTTTACCCCTCATGAAATTGTCAGTGATGGAGATCCCAGCATCTCTCAAGACAGGCTGAACTAGTCCTAACTCACTTTATAATTCAACACTGGGGGGGTTTTCCCAGTGTCTTGTCTACTGTATTACAGTTAAGGACATTACTTCATGCCTTGTTTATTGTGGATATAGTGAACTCTTCCTTTGTTACGTATTTCATGTATTCACATGTAGATGTCTTCCCTTAAGCCTTCTCTAGCCTCAACAATCCCAGCTTTTCTAGTCTTTCCTTGTAGTTCATGTTTCCTCCTCCTCAGAGTATCCTTGTATGGAGTGCACAGTCACCTGCTATTTGGGATTTCCATGACAATTCCCATGGGTTTTGGCACACGGTAGCCACAGTCTCTCCAGGATACACCTGTTCACCCATAGCACAGGCTACTCGATACCTGCAGCATCCAGTTTCTCTCATGTATCAAACATCATCTGGCCTTGAGCTTCTGAATGCTTAAATAATTCACCCTGGACTCACCCCCAGCAGGAAGGGAAAGGTGTTTCAGCTTCATCACACAGTGACAGAATTTTTTGGATTGGGAGGGATCTTAAAGATTGTTCCACTAGACCAGGTTGCTCGGAGTCCCATCCAACCTGGCCTCTAACACTTCCAGGGATGTGGCATCCAAAACTTCTCTGGGCAACATCAGAGCTTCATCTGTGTATCAGAGTACTTATGACACCACCATAATTAAGAATTTCATTACCTCCTACCTTAGTCTTTCCAATCAAGTCACCTCGCCAAGCCCATGGGTTATTGGGAAAGGGGTACTTCATTGCAGAGGAGGCTGGGGAATGAGGGAGAGACAAACACAACCTCCTGTTCACAACCCCCTCCACCAGCCTCTGGCTCTCCCAAAAACATGAGGCTGGTCAAAGAAGAGCAAAACACCTTTGTGTCTGGCATTCCCTGAATCCCCATTGACCCTGTTGTCCAAGCAGTATCAGTATGGCAATAAGATCTTTCAGTATCAAGAGACTCAAAAAACATAACTTGTCCCCTGCTTTGGGTTCTAGCTTCTGCTGGCATCCATCTGTCCTTCTTTTCCTGTCTTCTCCCTTTTTTCTGCCCAGAGACCTTTTCCCTCCTCTCCCAGCCCCCAACAGAGCTACCTCATTCAGCTGCTCCTTTGAAGCCTGCAAAGGGCCAAAGAATCCCACAAAGGCAATAAACTCAGACTGAAATTTTATCTTGTCGAGTACAGAGGACAGATGTTCTCTAGCATATCTCCACTCCAGTAAATGGAGATATAAATGGAGACCCTACTGCACCTTCCAGTACCTAAAGGGGCTACTACTGAGCTGGAGAGGGACTTTGGACAAGGGCATGGAGTAACAGGACAAGAGAGAATGGCTTCAGACTGAAAGAAGGTAGGTTGAGATCAGTTCTTAGGAAGAAATATCAGTGAGTTCTTGACCAAAGCAGAAACCATCCTGCCAATCCCCAGATCATTATTTGATCCAAGGCTCCTGCTCCCTCTAGGCATACAGGGCTCACCTAGCAAATAGGAGCCTTTGAGCAGCTCTGACCCACAGCTTCAGGGGCCACTGGGTCTCTGCTGAGCAGCGAAGCACAAGGCATGCTCAAAGCACTAAACAAAAGGTGATGCTTGCGTGGAGATGCAAAGGAAAGAACTGACAGGGAGAGGGAAGACCAAGAACAATTCATCAAATTTTAGGCTGCTTCACTCTTAAGCCAGTGACTCCTACGAAGAGCCCGTCTGCCTCTGCAGTTCTGCAAGATTCATGTGTTGCGATGCATTTACACCGTGCTGCTGCTGGTATCAGCAAACAGCCCAGTGGTAACTCCCAGGACAAGTCCAGGAGAAATCCCTCTTCAATGTGCCAAGACCCATGTGAGAATGAGGAAAACAAAGACAGACACAAGGACAGTCGGAAGGGTGCTTCTCAGCTCAAAATGTACTCATATCTCCAGGCACTCCGTTCTTCTCTTTATACCTGCCCCTCCAAACAGGCATCACTCCTCCCCTTTTACCTCCACATATTCTCCCTGGTTTCTGCCCTCAGGTTCATCTCTATGTTCTCAAGTAATTGTGTTCCCTTCAACACTAGCTCCCTCCTTACCACTCAGTCACCCTTCAGGTTCTCCATGTTCCTCTGTCTCATGGTTTCATCCTTCCTGGTTTCATCCTTGGTAACCAATTATCAGTCTGCTGCCACAGTTGGGAAAAGGCAATTAGAAGCCATAAAAACATCCCAAGATCTCCCAAACTCCCAAGGTCCGGCTGAATCTGCAGTGCTTCAGACCACACCAAACACTGACATTTGAATTCACAAGCATCTGATCCTGAGAAAGATAATATCCCAGTAACTGGGCCCATCAACAACACCGAAGCAAATGGCAGATGCAGAAGCCAAAAAAACAATTCAGTCCTTGGCAGGACTTAGCAAGAGGTTTCACAGTCCTTGCATCTAGATTTGAAGCACAGTTCTCTTAAAATTCAAAGATCGTCTGCAATTCCTGCCCATCTTTACCGGGCAAAGTTAAATGGATAAAGGGAAACAGCAAACTTGCATCCATTCACCGGAATGCCATGGGAGCAAAGAGCAACCAGGTAAACATGCATCAGTAGGATGGCAAAGTTTAGGACTCCTTAACAAGTGAGGCATGAAAGCAGTAACATATATTTTTCTGCTCCATAAACCCCAGGGACCTCAGGTTTTTCATGGCAAACAGAGACTTTGTGTGCTTGCAGATAAGAGTCCCCATAATTGCAGGCAGTCAGACAGGGCTGCTGCCTTCCCACTGCTTGGCAGAGAGTGAGGAAAAGCATGGGAAATAGCCTGGGGGCATGAGAGAGGAACGAGAAGGAGAGCAAAATCAGGAAACATATTCAGCCACACAGCCTGAACGCTGAAAGCAATGCAAAGAGAAACGGGCTTGAGAGGCCAGTGCATAAGCAAGGATTAAAAACCTGTGTCTTTTTGGGTGCTGGGGCCGGATCATTCATAATCCAAGGGGAAAAGGTACAGCAGCCAAATTTGCCATTGCCCTATAGCTTTTTCCCTTGGGCCTTTTAAGTATTTCTGTCCTTTCCCCTGCATCGAGGTCTCTCCCACACAATACCTTACAACGCAGGGGGTTGGTAAGGCACGGCCGGCGAGGCGGCAGCGGCGGCGGCGGAGCTGCGGCCGGGGGTGAGGGTCAGGTCAGGCTGTCCAAGGAGAAACACCCCAGCAGCAGCAATCCAGAGCCCTCGCAGCACCGGGAAGCTCACGGCGGCGGAGCGGGCGAGGAGCGGGCGGAGCCGGGAGCACCGCGGCGGTTTCAAACCGGCCCGGGCAGCGCGAGAGGCCGGGGCCGGCGAACGGGGAGTGCGCGGGGAGTGCGCGGGGATTGCGCGGGGATTGCGCGGGGACTGCGCGGGGCTGGCGCGGCGGTTCTCTGGCAGGCAGCGGCTGGCACGCGCAGCGGTTGTCCCAGAGGTTGTCCCAGCGGTTGTCCCAGAGGGCGCTGAGGCGCTCCAGCACAGGCAGCAGAGTCAATTGCCTCAGATGCCTCGAGATGAGACGACCAAGAGGGGACCTCACCTCTAAGTGTCCGCGGGGAGGGTGCCAAGAGAATGGAGCCAGGCTCTTGTCGAGAAACTGGTGCACAGGAAGCTCCACCTGAACAAGAGGAAGAACTTCTTTACTGTGCAGGTGACCGAGCACTGGAACAGGTTGTCCAGAGAGCATCTCCCACTGGAGATACTCAAGAACCACCCAGTCCTGTGCAATGTGCTCTAGGATGACCCTGCCTGAGCCATGAGGTTAGACCAGATGACCCAGTGTGGTCCCTTCCAGCTTGACCTGTTTTGATTCCGTGATTCTGTGGTTGCAGGCTCTTTCCAGATCCTACATTTCCCACTTCACTGCAAGAAGAGAGCTGGGGGAAAAAAATTGCATGGGTAACAGGAGTCACATGAGGGACACAGAGATGGTCATTTCTCAGCCCCTGAGCATGGCCAGCTTCTCCTAAAAATCTGTAAAAAGACAGCAGAAAGGAGTGATGCCCACTCTGCCTGTTCCACTGTTTCCAAGGGGTTTGGAGGACTAAGAGATTCCTTGAACCTGAGCTGAGCCTCTCCAGCATCTGCAGCTCCTTAGCCTGGAGATTCCTGCCACCACTCTTTGGGGGATCACTTCCTGGCCTTTCCCCTGGCACTCTTCCGCAGCATCACACCAACAGAAGCAAAGGAATAAAACTTCCTGGCAAGCTGCCGGTTGATCACCATCATCATGAGCTGCACATAGATCTTGCCACTAGCCAGAAAAGGTCAACAAAGAGAATCCCTTAAACCTGCATTTCTGCCCTACAGTCTGCCCAAGGCTCTTGATCACCGTCCAGCATCCCGTTTATTTGACTATCATCTGCCTTCAGTTTCTTTCCAGGAAATGAATGAGGCGTAACCCAGGAAATGAAAAAAAGATCAAATAAAATAAAGATAGTTGTAATCTCCCTGTGATAAAGAATATACTCTATATCCTCTCCCTGGCAGATGTTAATTATAGTTTATCAGTATGACCTTCAGCAGTTTCTTGATAAGCCCTGATCTGGGATCCCAGGGAGTGGCACAGCCTGGGACAAACACGTGCAAGGCATGTCTCATGCGTTGCTTATCTGTTGGCTCTGAGGTGGAAGAACACAGCCCTTAGCAGAAAGAAACAACAAGGCTTAACACAGGAAACAACGAGCAGATGTGGATATAGAAGGGGAATAACAGCTCCTGCAGTGACTGCAGGGATGATACTTCTCCTTTCCATTTGTTGTAGTACACCTCTAACAGGCAGTGGCTGTGGCTTCCAAAGACGTGGAGAGATTTCCACCAAGGTCCATGCCCTACATTGTGGAACACCTCACCACATTTTGAACAGACAAAAATAATCAAGCCCATTTCAAACAAATACTGCCAAAATCCTGTATCTATTACACAGGGACTTACCCCATCACAGAGGACATCCAGGAAGAGCTGTGCTGGGAATGGCTGCTGTCCCCTGCTCAGCCAGAGGTGCCTCAGCTGTGGATACATGCTTTAAGGAAAGATCTTCTCAGGCAACCAATCAATTTTGTGGGGTCAATTTAAGAAGCCCTTGAGGTGCCCCCATGGCTAAGAATGAGTGATATGGGTTTAGAAATGCTCTGCAGCCCCAGATGTCTAAACATACCCCTACATGGTGAAGCAAGCCTCACTCCAAGGTGAGAGCTATTGACCTTGAAACAAAACCCGACATCAGCCATGAGAATTTAGCATAGAAAAGGCATCTTCATCCCTGGTTTTATTCCAGAGTGATCATCATAGGAAATAAAGCTGCATAGCTGAAACACATTTTTGCACAAATCACATTTTTCCTCCCCCAAAACTCTCCCCTAGAACTGTTTACTGTCTCTGTTTCTTCAAGGTACCTCTCTGAAGAGTGTCTCACAATCAGAGGACTGGAGCACCTCTCCTGTGAAGACAAGCTGAGAGAGTTGGGGCAGTTACTGACTTTAAACTGAAAGAGTGCAGGTTTAGATTAGATATTAGGAAGAAATTCTTCACTGTGAGGGTGGTGAGGCACTGGTACAGGTTGCCCAGAGAAGTTGTGGCTGTTCCATCCCTGGAAGTGTCCAAGCTCAGGTTGATGGGGCTCTGAGCAACCTGGTTTAGCAGAAGGTGTCCCTGCCCATGGCACGGGGTTTGGAATGAGATATCTTAAGTTTCCTTCCAACCCAAACCATCTCATGATTCTATGTTTAGAGCATGTTTGTCCCCAGGTGCAGACCCCAGGAGTCATCACTCATTATTCACAGCCAATTGCAGAAATCTTGTTTAATCATACTTATCATCATTATAAATTACAGCTGTTTTTCTTCATTTTCAAAGCACTTTTCAGGCTATATTAACAAATGTGTGCCCAGGAAATTATTGTCCAAGTCTCAGAGCATTTACAATGGGTTTTATACAAATGCTTTCAGCTTCATGTGGAAACAGGCAAGGGGAAATCATCATGTTTGTAAAAGGGTCTCAAAGTGCTACAACAGATTTTCCCTCTCGCCTGCTAGGAGCAAAATGAGTGTTTTGAATAAAGCGGAAAAGGAAAAGAGGAAGGAAGGAAGGAATTCGGAAGGAAGGAATTCGGAAGGAATTCAGAAGGAAGGAATTCAGAAGGAAGGAAGGAAGGAAGGAAGGAAGGAAGGAAGGAAGGAATTCGGAAGGAAGGAAGGAAGGAAGGAAGGAAGGAAGGAAGGAAGGAAGGAAGGAAGGAAGGAAGGAAGGAAGGAAGGAATTCGGAAGGAAGGAATTCGGAAGGAAGGAAGGAATTCGGAAGGAAGGAATTCGGAAGGAAGGAATTCGGAAGGAAGGAAGGAATTCGGAAGGAATTCGGAAGGAATTCGGAAGGAATTCGGAAGGAAGGAAGGAAGGAAGGAAGGAATTCGGAAGGAAGGAAGGAATTCGGAAGGAATTCGGAAGGAAGGAAGGAAGGAAGGAATTCGGAAGGAAGGAAGGAAGGAAGGAAGGAAGGAATTCGGAAGGAAGGAAGGAAGGAATTCGGAAGGAAGGAAGGAATTCGGAAGGAAGGAAGGAAGGAAGGAAGGAAGGAAGGAATTCGGAAGGAAGGAAGGAAGGAATTCGGAAGGAAGGAAGGAAGGAAGGAATTCGGAAGGAAGGAATTCGGAAGGAAGGAAGGAATTCGGAAGGAAGGAAGGAAGGAATTCGGAAGGAAGGAATTCGGAAGGAAGGAAGGAAGGAAGGAAGGAAGGAATTCGGAAGGAAGGAATTCGGAAGGAAGGAAGGAATTCGGAAGGAAGGAAGGAAGGAAGGAATTCGGAAGGAAGGAAGGAAGGAAGGAAGGAAGGAAGGAAGGAAGGAAGGAAGGAAGGAAGGAAGGAAGGAATTCGGAAGGAAGGAAGGAATTCGGAAGGAAGGAATTCGGAAGGAAGGAATTCGGAAGGAAGGAATTCGGAAGGAAGGAAGGAATTCGGAAGGAAGGAAGGAAGGAAGGAATTCGGAAGGAAGGAATTCGGAAGGAAGGAATTCGGAAGGAAGGAAGGAATTCGGAAGGAAGGAATTCGGAAGGAAGGAATTCGGAAGGAATTCGGAAGGAAGGAATTCGGAAGGAAGGAAGGAATTCGGAAGGAAGGAAGGAAGGAAGGAAGGAAGGAAGGAAGGAAGGAAGGAAGGAAGGAAGGAAGGAAGGAAGGAAGGAAGGAAGGAAGGAAGGAAGGAAGGAAGGAAGGAAGGAAGGAAGGAAGGAAGGAAGGAAGGAAGGAAGGAAGGAAGGAAGGAAGGAAGGAAGGAAGGAAGGAAGGAAGGAAGGAAGGAAGGAAGGAAGGAAGGAAGGAAGGAAGGAAGGAAGGAAGGAAGGAAGGAAGGAAGGAAGGAAGGAAGGAAGGAAGGAAGGAAGGAAGGAAGAAGAAAGAAAGGAAGAAAGGAAGAAAGGAAGAAGGAAAGAAGGAAAGAAGGAAAGAAGGAAAGAAGGAAAGAAGGAAAGAAAGAAAGAAAGAAAGAAAGAAAGAAAGAAAGAAAGAAAGAAAGAAAGAAAGAAAGAAAAAGAAAGAAAGAAAAACCAAGAGGTAGAGAAAGATTTTTTTTCAATGCCATGTCTTTGGCTGGACTCAGGCATAATCTGATCCAAGTGTTCTTGGGTACATGGGCACTTTCCCAGCATAGCAGAGATGAGCATGACTGACAGGTATCTTTGTCTCTGTTGGTGCCAGACCCCTAAGCAGAGTCTTTCCTCCATTTTTTACTCTGATCAGCCTTCATATACCTCATTTATAAACCATTTCTTGGGTTATACAGCACCTCACTCAGTCTTGGGTTCCCACCTCAAAAAGACAGAGCCCTTTAGGGAAGCTGGCATCCTTCCCCTTAGCAACACAGGTAAGCAGAGGCAGAAATTAGCCCCAAAAGGGATCAGGAACAGCTACCTTCCATCTGTGATCACACAGAGACCTTCCACCCCCCAGCCAGATGCTGGTCCCAGATGGCAGCAGTGAGATGTCCATGTCTGGGTGTTACTTCACTCAGCCAAAGAGGGAATCAGGACCATCACTGAGCTCCAGGTCAAGCCTCAAAATGGAGACTCAGCATGACCAGTTTGGGGTGAGATGCTGCTCCCCACACATCAGTGTGGTCAACAGGAGAAGGTAAGAGTTTTGTTCTCACTGTGCTTGTGGTCGTGCAGTGTCACCAGCAGCAGTGTGTGCAGACGTGCTCAGCTCAGCCCTGTGCAGCACGTGAGCACAGCCCCGGGCTCTGCCCCTGGGTGGCCCACAGCTTTCTAAGAAGTCGCTCTCCCACCATTGAAAAGCCACTGTGGGGAGGCAAAAAGTGCTTCCATGCCTCAAAGCCTGCCTGGGCGGGAGGAGGAGGAGGAATAAATCCCTTGGAAATAAATAAAAAAGAGCTCAGAAAGGAGGGAAAAATTTCTTTGAAGCTATAAATCCTACTTTGTGCATTTCAGCATGCCCTGGCTTGGGTCCCTCTCTGCTCCTGGGAATGCCTAAGCAGCTCTTTGTGCCCTGCTATTAAGGGGAGACGAGGAGATTTGGGCGCAGTGTGGGGGACCCTCTCCAGCCCCACAGCCCCACCGAGGCCTGTGCATCACCACAAGCATCATCTCTGGGGGAAGACTTTGTCCCTGAGCCAAGAGGGGAGAAGAAAAGAGGTTTCCAGATTGCATACCTCGGCCCAGCAGCTCTGCAGAGTGCTATTCAGCCTGGACAAAGGACAGGGGCCCTGGACAGCCACTGTGCTGAAGACCCCAAGCGCTGGCCCTCCCCCAGGCTGGGTGTTAAAGTTCAAGCCTTGGAGCCAAATGCCCTGCAAGGAGGAGAGGAAAAGAGAGGAAAGGAGGCTTTCCATGTCACCAGACAGAAGTTTATCCGTTTAGTTATTGACAGTATCCAAATGCATGAGGGCTAGCCAGCTTTTGCACCGTAAGAATGTGGTGCTGCTGTTCTCAGAGAAAAATCCTTTTTAGCTAATTAAACACTACCACAATTCTGCATAAGGCATCTCAGGAAATTCTGAACTCATTTCAGAGCAACAGGATGTTCTGACACACAAATCCCCTGACCTAACCTCAAACCACGGATGCAGCGAAGCCAGCACCCAGAGCCTCAGTTTCCCAGGTCAGGGTTGTGCCAATAGTACAAGAAGATCCAGCAGGTCAGGACTCTATGGCTCATTTGATTTTCATCCATCTGCTAGTGTGAGACATGGAGTTTGCTTAGCAAAGTCAAGAAGATTAGCACAGATAACCCATGGGCAGAGCCTCGATGGACCTCCTCAGGGCCAAGGACACACAGCACAGTCACATCTGCTGGATCAGCACCCAGCAGCGCTCACATCCCAGCATCCTGGAGGAAACGAGTGATTTATTCAGCTGTAGAGCTTGGGGTGGGTGTTCTCATTCCTCCATTGATCTTTCCTGGAAGACTGGTTAGAATCATAGAATCATTAGGATTGAAAAGCCCTCTAACATCAAGTCCAACCATTAACCCCACACCGTCATGCCTACCACTGAACCATGTCCCCAGGTGCCACATATACACATTTTTTCCAGGTGACTCCACCACTTCCCTGGGCACTCTGTTCCAATGCTTGAGCACCCTTTCAGTGAAGAAATTTTTCCTTATATCTGATCTAAACTTCCCATGGTGCAACTTGAGGCCATTTTCTCTCCTCTTGTTACCTAGGAGAAGAGACAGATGCCCACTTGGCTGCAGACTCCTTTCAGGTAGTTGTAGAGAGTATTAAGGTGCCCCCTCAGTCTCCTTTTCTCAAGACTAAACATTCCCAGCTCCCTCAGCCACTCCTTGTGGCTCCATCTCCTCTGTGGTCAAGTGGTCACCCTGATCACCCAGAACAGCCAGCGAAGAGAAATGGGCACAACTCAGCTCATGCAAGGGCAGATGTCTAAATAGGCCAGATGAACGGCCTCACACACACCCAGAGTGCCAGGGCACAAGCCCAGCCCAAAAAGAAAGGGCATTCATCGCTTAAACCCAGCAAGCCCTGCCAGTTCACCTTCAAGGAACTTCTGCATCCTGGCACAGAGAGGACGAGGCCACAACTGCCAGGGGGTTGTCATCCTGTTGCCATACAAAGGGACAGCCACAGAAATTCTGCATATGGGGTGACATGAAGCAGTCACAGGGGCCACAGGTGGGTCCATGGGTAGGACCACATGTAAGGCACCAACAGGCTGATTCAGGGCAGTAGTACTCAACCCTACAGTGCCTCATTCTCACAGAAGGGCCAAAACCTCACCCCTCCCTGTCCCCCCAAACAGAGAGGAATATAGAACAGACCCAGCCTGGTAGCAGGTTGCCAACTGGCAGCAGAGAGGGAAGGAAGAGGTCACAGCAGCAAAGCACTAAGATGAAGGCTGGAAAATCTGAGGGATGGAGAAGATAAAAGGGTTGGCGTTATTCACCTGCATTTCTTGCAAGGATTGGGTCTTGCTCAACGAAAAACTTCTTAAAAGCTTTGCAGGGAAAGAGAGCACTTAGGACAGAGGCACCATGACCCCACAGAACCTTTCTGACGGCTTTGAGGCATGAATCAATTAAAGCAATCACAGAGCAAAGGTTAATCAGTAGCAAGTACATCTTAAGAAATAAGTAGTCTTTCAAAAAGCAACTGCTTTTGCCAATTCCCCCCTCCCCTTTTTCTAAAGTGTCTTTTATTTCTCCAGCTCTGGAGACTTTCCAAAGTAAGGTCAGTGATTAAGAGCAGCTGCCGAAAGGACCAGACTGAGTCGGTGGCGGCAGCCGGGGCTGCCGGAGCAGAGAGGACCGGACCCGTAATTGTCACCAAGGCTGAGTGCTGTAAAAGTGTCTCAGGGATTGAAAACCTTCCAGGGGCTCCCAGCCTAATTGGAGCAGATGGAAGCTGGAGAAACAAGGAATAGCTCACAGTTGCATTGGAGAACAGAGGAAATGAAGCAGGAGAGTAAGGCAGAGACTGACTCTAAAGCGTTTCTGCACAGGCAGTGAGACTCCAGCAGGCCTACAGCAATGCTCCGAGCTGCTCCCGGCCCGTGCCCTGCTTGCAGATATGTGCTTCTTTCTTCTTGCACCCAACGCGGGAGCTGACGTCAAAACAGCCGCCCTGGGCAGCAGCCACAGCCTCATTCACACATGGTACTCATTCCCCCACCCAGCCCTGCCCTCCTTCCCTGCCTGCTGCTATTCTCGTGCTCCCTGCTGCTATTATAGCACAGCACCATCACAGCCAACCTCTTACCCTGTCACCTCTCCTTGCAAGTGTTGATGAAAGAAAAGAGCTGGCACACTGTGGTGGCCCCAAGATCTTCCCTTGGCACCAGACCTGCAGAGGGTGAGTCCCAGGACAGGGTTTCTCATCTCCTTCTTGCTACAGCATCATGTGCACTCACATAGACTGCAGCTGCTCAGCCACTGGAAAGGACCTGGGCCACGAGCATGGAGAGTCCATCCTGACCCTGGCAGCAGGTTTTCATCATGCTTAACACACCTTCTTCCCTGGAGATACCACAAAGACTGGCAAGGCAAACAATGACAGGGGAATAGGATCAATAGGACATGGGCATGTTCATTAAATCAATGTATCACAGAATGGTTTGGGTCGAAAGGGATTTTCAAGATCAACTGGTTCCAACCTCCTGCCATGGGCAAGGACATCTTCCTGTTCAAGCCTCTGAAATATCAATGTTTCTACTTCCCTCCTCTTTTCCTGGAGAGAGAAAGAAATGCAGCAAGTGCCAATGTCCTGCTGGTGGGGAGAATAACTGGGAACATGACCAAAGATGCTCTCTGTTTACTAGGTTTTTATAAAATGCCAAGCCCTCAGCCACCAAAAAGCAGCCAGCTGTGAGTCCTGCTTGAATGCTGCTGGGAGAGCAGTGTCTAGCACATGAATAACATGATGAGGACAAGATGTTGAGGAGAGGAGCACGTGCAGGCAGGTTGCTCAGCTCCCTCACACTACATGCCTGTAGCTGGAGCAGAGGGTGCAACGTGGAGCCAAGCCTGTGCAGCCTCAGGACTCATCCTGCCATGAGTGCCAAGCTGCTCTACCCACACCAGCTCTTTTCTTTCCTTTCAGTAAGACCTGCAACACAAAGGATCTTCTCCCAGCTTTTTATCCGATCTGCTCACCTAAAATGCAGCCCTAGACCCTTTTGGGGTTTGCTGCACACCACAGAGATCTCTGGGGCAGTTCTACAGGCCAACACACAGGAGGTCACTCCACGATGAGGTACAGACCTCTTCCTGCAAGATATCCTGAGACACGGAGTCAGGTTTGGACCAAGGCCAGGCTGTTGCTGCACATGTGCATGGTGTTGCAGTCTACAGGGAACGACCGCTGCAGAGCTCCCTGCACCCTGTCCCCCATGCAAAGCCACCGAGCTGGGGCTTTGCCAATGGGCAGGATCTGCTCCACGCTGGAGCATGTGTGTCTCAGCTGATGGGTGGTAGCTTCTGAAAGTGTCTACACACAACCTGAAAGTTTTGCCTGAAGGAGAGCCTCTGGGCTTTCAGAGAAAAGAAGGGTACATTTTCAAAGGGCCACAAACTTCTAGAAGAAAAAACAAATCAACTTTTCTCTTTTAATTTGGCTGATACTTTATCACATTGAGCGAAACTGTATGGTAACAACTTGCACAGAGGTACATTGTGAGCCGCAGGCAGCCTCACAACAAGCTGACACAACTAAATTTAAAGAACTGTGTTTCCATCACCAGAAATGATACATAAAGTTCAAAAGACACCATTTGCTCACCTCCTTGGTCCAATGTCATGTCATAAGGAAGTCCCAGGACTGGTTGTGAGAACAAGCTTTGTGTTTGTATTCTCCGCAAGGATTTCAAATTGCCCTGAAAATCTTGCACACCTTTTAAAAATTTCAATAGTGAAGTTATAAAGGAAGTGACAGCTTTGGCTCCCTTCACATTCAGAACAATTTTTAATTACAATCCAGCTGGTCTCATGGTACATTATGCCTTTTTTTGTTGTTAAATGCAGCTTAAAATCTTTCAGCACCTGTAGGAAATGATTTCTGCTCTCTCTTGTCCTTCCACCTGGTATCATCTCTCAGAACTTATATGGGGAGATGTTACATTGTGAGATCAGGATTCCCAGAGAAAGTGTAGAAGTGAAGAGAAGGTGATGTACACCATGGGCTGGACCTCCAGCTAATCAAAGCTTGCACTTTGCAACTTAAAGTTGTCCAGGTGCCAGTCTCCAGGTTCACATCAGCTGAGTGCCTGATTCTGAATTAAAATTCACTCTTTCCTAGAAGCCAAAATTCCCCTGTTTCAGTGCTAATTGTGGTTATGCCTACAAATAATGTGGGAGCATTTGGACAACAGCAGACTAAAGCCAGGGTCAAATCCTGTTTCAGCTGCAAACCGAGCTGCTCTCTGAACAGTTGCCCATCACAGCCCCCAGGGTGACTGCAGCATCAGGGCAGATAGTGGACTGCAGTGTTGCTTCCAGCCTTTCTAACCAAGTCGCGATTATTTACAGCTGTTCCCAGATGTTACCCGTTCACGGGTTATTTGTTCCTGAGTCGACCTCCCCGTTCACACGCTAGGCAAGCTCAGGGGAAGAGAGAGAGAGAGGCTCCTTTCTCTCTTTTACTATGGAAACAGCCCTTTATCCCAAGGATTGCGAATGCTCAGCCGCCGTTTCCCTTCCACCGCTGCCCCAGCTACAGCGACCCCACGAGCCACCCGCCGCTCACGCCTCATCCCGGCTCCCCTTGATCCGCTCAACAGGTCACACCAACTCATCCAGCACGGACCCTGCGTGAAGCAGGACTGCTGAGCACCTTCTCCTCCCCAGCAAACTACCAGAAAGCCCCCTGCTCGCCCATCACCCGCTTCCCTCCCCTTTTGTTATCGTTTCTCCCTATTCTCCGGCTCTCTGCGCTTTGTTTCTCGCTGAAGCCCAGGCGGGAGCCGGGTCAATCGCCCGCTGTCGCATCCCAACCAACACACTCAAAAACCCACAGATAACAAAGGAAAAGCGGAAAAAATCTCGCCACCTCGGCGCTAACTTTCAAAGCAAGCAGGGAGTAGCAGGCAGGGGTGAAGTTCAGCAGGCAGGAGCATCTCTGAGAGTTCGGGGGCAGGAGGTAACTCACCGCGCCGTGATGCACATGGAGGGGTTATTTTTGCTTTCCGCTGCACTTGGGTTGCTGTGTCCCCCGCCTGTGACACTCCGGGACGCGAATGGTGGCACCGCTGTGTGACACCCGGTATTAGAGAGGCTGCTGGAGCCGTCCCTCCCACGGTAGGAGGGGCCATGAGAGGCTTAATAAATTCAGTCCCCAAGGCTAGAGAAATTAAAATCTCATCATGGGACGCAGACAGCTGCTCATGGCATGGCTCTGGGAGACACCGGGGACTTAGGGACGAACTTAGGATTGATTCGTTCATCCCTTGCCCACCCAGAACAGGAGAGGCTCGTATTCACATCCCACCTTGGCAGAATTAAGCGTCCAAAGGATGGGGTTTGAGGAAATATCCCAAAGGAGATTCGGGAAAGATGTGTCATCGTTGACCCTCGGAATTAAAACTCCTGAACCTCCTCCATGAAAATATTTTCCATGGCTGTAAGCCCCAGGCAGGAATCCACTACACCAGGTTTCTGAGCAACCCCGGATGCAAACCCGCTTATTTTACTTGGGTTTTTGCATGGTTTTGGGCTTTAATATCTAAATCCTATTAGAGTTATAACTTCCTTTGAAGGGGGAGAGGGGACAGGTCAGTACAACAAAAGCAGGTTGTATTTTGTAACCTCCAATGCACCCTGGACTTTCAGAGAGGCAAAATCTCATAATAAAGTTCCTCAGGACAGGAAGCTGCACAACCTCATGCAGCTCCTCCTGCTCCATAAAAGTTCTTTGCCACATTAGAAGCTAAACAAACATCCCCTCCAGCCCTGAAGGGCTCTCTGAAACACTACTAGTGCGGTTTTTCTGTCCCTGTAGTTTCTCACATTGGGATTTTTCTTCTTAGGTGAAAAGACAGATCAGGGGGTCCCTCAAAAGCAAAATCAGCAAACCGCCCTTGGGAACAGAGAGGGCAAAAACATGCCAGAAAGGATGGTCCAGCAGATTTTTGTGCCGTTCACATTACAAAGAGAAACTTTTAATTAGAAGATGAGCTACAGAGGTGACAGCCTGGTTCACTCCAAAACTTAACGATGAGCAGAAGGCACATAAGAGTTCCACTTTAAAACAGTCCTTACTTAGCACTTGGTCCTAAAATAACATCACTCTTCCTGTGGAATTGGGAGAATTGGAATTAAATAAATTCAGGAACCACAAGGCATGAAGGTAGAAGCAGCTAGTTTTATTGCTGGTGGTTTTCCAGCTAACATTTAGCTGGCTGGGGTAAAAACCCATGGGGCTGTGTGTGAGCCTCTAGAAAAATTAGTTGCTTTATGGTCTAATTCCTGGAAATCTGATAAATAGGGCAGGAAAGGGTGAGATTAAGAAGACTGGTGACACTAATGAGATTTAGGAAGCAGCAGCTATTCCAGGTACCCTGCAGTTTTAATCTCCTGAGTTGATCCACTGGATTTTTCTCCTTATGTATTTGGGCCGTGTTGAACCCAGATTCATCACGGGGCCCCACTGAGGTCCTGCAGGTCCATGGCCAGAGGAAGCATGGCATGGGGGTGGCCTGGAAGGCTTAAGGAGTAGTGGAGAACACAGAGAGCCAGAGCACTTTGCTCTGCCTTTGAAGACAGTAGTAAGGTCAGCAACTCCCCAAAGTAAGTTCTAAAGGGCCTTCACCATCATCCCTTTTCTGGCTGCTATTATTCCAGCTGCTGCATCTTCATGGTGTGTATGAACCCCAAGGGTTATAGGAAGATAAGGGGACAGGGTTGAGCAACATCATCAACCCAAAAAAGCTCCTTACAGTGGAGGTAAGAGCCTGAAAAATGAAAAAGCTTATTAAAAGCACAACCATAGTCTTACCTCCTAACAAGCAAAGAAAACCTCAGATATCTTTGTTCTCTGCCCTAAAACATCTCTGTGGTTTTGCTTTCTTTTGGGTAGAGAGATGCAAAGCCTTCAGCATCAGTTTCCTCTGCAAACACCTGGCAAGACTGATCAGCTGGGCAGATGCTGCTCTGGCTTCAGTATCTTCAGCTCGGAGTTCCCCAGCTTATCTCAACCACAAAATCCTCACCCAGTGTCCCAGTCAATGCCCTAGACCTGCCAGAAACTGGGAATGAAGGCAAGCAAGGATCTGCTGGAGCCCTGCCACCACCAGCAAGTCCAGCCTTGGAGTTTATGAGCCCCTAAAGGAAATGCCTGCAAGGGACCAGTGCTGTACAAACCCTCTCCAAGGATATCAGCAGGGTAGGTCAGCCTTGAACCCAGTGAGTTTTGCTTCTGTGTCAGGACAAGATAAAACCAGGGCAAAAATGGCACAACCAGGGAGTGGGGATGGTGTCCCTGCCCAGCTGCCAGCCACATCATGGAGTATTTTGGTGGGAAATACATATGTTCACACCCTCCTACCCTAAGTCCTCTCACAACACACTGCCTTGGCAGCAGGAGGGGCCAGCATGTGTCCCCATCGTGTCCCCCATTCCACACAGGACATTTGCCCAAGGAACAGCTGCTGAACTTTCAGAGCAGGTGATTCATGCGGGTAACAATGTCCCCACAAGATTTAGGACAGAAATGGCAGAGTTTATGGCAGTTCCAGGAATGATAAGGGAGGAGGGGGGAGAAGGAAGTGACCTGAACAAAAACCAGGGAGAGCATCAGCATACCCCAAAGTGTTGGTGTGGGGGGGGACAGGGTAAAGCAGAGGCACAGTGCAAATGGGGAGCAACAGGTTTGGCAGGATGCTGGCAAGCCTCCATGGAAACCTGGGCCTGGCCCTGCGCCTTCATCCTGGGACACCTCCTTCACCAACACTTCTCAGGCTGCTTGGGTTGATCTGAGTTGTTTCCAAATGTACTTGCTCCCAAGAAATGCTGCTGTCCCTTCCCGAGGATGGCAGCAGCTGTGGATAATGGTGCAAAATCCAACCAGTTGTGCCCAAGATATGGCAATTTATTCTGGAGTGTGCAAGCCACCAGGTGCAAAACTTAACCCAAGAGTCAAAATATAAACTCAAAAAAATCACCTCACACAGGCAGAATGGCCAGGCAAGTCCTCCCAAGTCCTGGGGTTCAGGGAGGAGCTCTGAGCCTCGTTTCTGGGAAAGCCCCATGCCTCAGGTGGGCAGCAAGGGAGACCAGGCAGACACATCATGAGCCTGACCATGGGGGACCAGCCCCAAATACAGGCTGTGTGGAGTGGATGGAGGGAGCTTTTACATCGTCCTCAAAGCAGCTGGCGGGGACACTCTGCCTCTCACAGCTGTTCCTGCAGCAGCTCCGCTTCCTGCTCTCCCACAGCACAGCTGGCTGCTGCTGGAGTGGATACAGCCTTGTCTAAAGGGAGGAAGGGACAGTCCTCACTCTTCTTCCATAGCTTGTGGCTGTCCTTTAAGAAATGGCATCATTTTGTCCTTTCCCGGCAGAAATCAGGGGATTGCAACACACCCAGGAGGATACAGCCTGAGGTACCCTGAGAGCCCAAGGGACTCCCAGAGGGGAAAATCATGCAAGGACCAGTGAGGAAGAAGAGTGTGTGATAAAACATCCCTTGGCCAAATTTTTCTGTGTCCAAGAAACATAATGTGGCAAATGGTGAGGGAGGACTGTGACAGGTCACAGGAGTGATGCACTTCAGAGTTTTGTTTCTTGAGCACACAGGCAGCTGTTCTGTGTTGCCTCCTCCTCCTTTTTGGTCGGTGATCCTGGAGGTCCACGTTAGCCCTACCCTGATGGTTCCTCCCTCCAGAGTGGTGGGGACATCCTGCTGCTCCTCAGTGGGAATGTTGCAGCAAGATCCCCCACTATCCCTGGGTTACACACCACCCTTCAGGGAACTGAGCAGCCAAAGAGTTTTGTGGGGACTCAGAGCTGATGTCCCATTTTGGACTGGCAAATATGGTTCCCACCACTCAGGCTCTTAAAACTCTGCTGTGCCCCATGTCTCTCAGCCTGGGCTGTTGCTCGTGCTGCAGCTTTGCCACCGTGGAGCCTCTCGGGTGACACTTGTCATCACCAGGGTAAATCCAGAGAACTCACTGGGTGCTTCTTATCCTTCACATGGTGGATGGCATGGGCAAAGAGACACAGGCTGGCCAGTGGGACCCACCATCAATGAGACCTCCCTTCCCCAGCACACCAGCACCAGTGGTGACATTGCCTAAAGCTCCTGCACCCACTCAGGAGCACCCAACCCATTCTCCCTGGTGCAAGGGGAGACCTGAATGGGCTGGTGCCTGCTCTGGGGACATCACTATCTTTCTGTGCCCCAGCATTACCACTGATCTCATGCTGGTCGTTCCTGGGCTGGGACCTACCTGGTGGATTCTTCATGGTGCAAAAAAGATGGGACAATTCACAGTGTCCCTGGGCTGGGCTGTTCCCAAAGCCTAGGCAGCTTCAGAGTGACTACAAAACACAAAGGCCTTGCGTGAGAGGTGGGGTTAGAGGCTGATGTGGTTAGAAAATGTGAGGAACAGAAGAAAGTGGTGGATGCTTCCTGTCTAGGGGCTTCCTGTCCTCTCCATGAGGCTGGGTGTGCGGAGCCAATTCAGTTTTGTTATGGCTCAACAATGGTTGTCGGAGGCATGTGGAGGAGGGGTGCACATGTGCCAGGTGCAGGAGGCAGCTAGAAGAAGCCTTGTCTCTGGGGTGCCTTTTCCTGGCAGCACCTCCCATGAGACAGGCAGTAGGAGATACTGTGGAGGGGCTTCTCCGATCGGGCCTCTGCCAATGGGTGGCAAAGAAAGGCTGGACTGGGCCAGTGGTTCCCTGTTAGCGAGCGGACTTTGGGAGGGGCCGGGGGGGTATAAAAACTGACCGCACTGCTGCTCGCTGGCGGGGCTTGTTCCCTCCTTTGCCCTGGCCCCAGCCTCCCTTCTGGCTCTCCTGCCCTCGCTGGCTCGCTCCCACACCTGTCCTGCCTTCCTGTGCCCCTGACCGCCGCATTGGCACTTCGCCCCGCGTCATTGCCTGGGCTGCCTGCTTCCAACCCCGCTGTCCCGATCCAGCCCCTAGCCGTGACCCTGTCCAGGCTCCTGCTCCTCCCGTCCGAGCTCCCTCTCACCGCGTGTCCGGGGCCGTCGCCGCGGGAGCCGCGCCCGCCGGGCGCCGCGCAGGCTCGGTCGGAGCCGGCCCTGCCACAGGCCGGCAGCGGCACAGCCCCGCCGGGACACCGCCAGCACCGCCCTGCCGGGCTGGGGGTAACGCCCTCTTCTTCGCTCTGTCCCCGCTCTCTCCTCTCCCCCAGTCCTTTTCCATTTTCCTTTCTTCTTTTCTGTCTCTTCTAGCCCTCTTTTGTTTGGGCAACTCCTTTTCCTTCTCCTTTCTCTTATCAATAAGCAGCTTTTCAGATACAACATTTGCCTCATTTGGCTTAATTTCCTTCCCGACCATCCGTTTTTAAAAGAACTCCTCGCAGTTCCCCTCAGTGAAATGCGACACAGGGGAATGAAAAGGAGTGGCACTGAGGGAGCAGTTTCCCCCCAGTTCACTGCCCTCCTGTGCCAGTCCAGACTCACTCCCCAGTCTGCCTCTGAGCATTTCAGCTCTCCACTGGTGAGAAAAGAGAGGACTCTTACCTGCCTGCCGCCCTCCAGGGCACAATCCAGGCACACCTGAGCCCTGGACGCCATTACAGCTGCACACGTGGCCAGCAGGACCATGACCTGGACTGTCAGAAAAGCTGTCAGCCCCAAATTTAGGCAGGTTAGTGGTTTTAGGGCGCAAGGAGTGGAATGAGGGATGAGTCACGGTTCACTTCGCCCCTGACTGCATTCACAGGGGAGGAGCCTCTGCCCAGCAGCCTCTCTGAGCCCTGCCAGCCATCGTGGCACAGTACCTCTTCTCCTTTACCAGACATAACCAGTACGTCAGAGCAGACCTGGCCCACCAGAAAGTCCCACCAGACCTGGGAGAAGCACAAGGGTGTCGGTGAATCCAGCATTAGGGACCCATGCTCGGATGGGAGCAGAGGGCTCACACATAACCCATGAACCCATGGCCTGGGGGGAACACGTTTGCCTTACGAGGCCACTGCAACTTAAAAACGTGAGAGGAGCAAAGCTGGAGGAGGGAGGATCACAAGGGAACAGACACAGCGGGACACCAGATTCCACCTCAAGATGACCTCCTTATCCATGCCCGCTGCCTTCAGCGTGCATCCTCCAAAAGAAACAAAAAGTTTCTTTTTAGGTTGCTCGTAGAAAATGAACATATAATGAAAGGACTCTTCTGTGCAGCTGCCGGGAGAGGGCATCACAGCCCCAGGAATGAGGAAGCATCGGACAAGCCCAGCCAGCTCCCTGCTCACCGTGTTCAAGCTACAGAGCCTCCTCAAAGATGAGCTTGAGAACCAAAACTTGGGAGTCTTCTGGGTGCTGCTGGAAAATGAGGGACCCAGTCAAAGCATCCTCTGCATGAGGAGCTGCAGTGTTCCTGCAGCATGTGCTAAGGAACACCTCTTCACTGTCGTACCTGCCAGTGTATTGCTTCTCCTATCATTTATTCCCCTATTTTGTTCCCAAATAAACAAATATCCTGAAGGTACACACACAATAACTGTTCTCACTAGGATTTAGCTGCCAGTGTGCTCTGTCTGGCTCAGACCCAAAGCTGTATTTTCCCCAAAGCTTTTTCCCCTCTTTCCTCTCCTGCTCCCCCTTCACAGATCAGCTGGTCTGACACAAGGCATTGTCACCTTGTGTCCATCTCCAGAATCATTTCTCTCCAAAACGTCATTATTTAACTCCAAAACTATTAAGCTATCAAATAAGCCTTCAATAATTATATGTTTTTAAATTCGGTTATGAATTTTCCTTCAAGGAAAGGTGCCTTGGGCTCTGAAGAGCCTTCATACAGGTTATACTTCACTGAAATCAGCATCAACCATTTCCTAAAGCCTTGACATCATGCATTGTCCAACATCTCCCATCCCCCATCCCCCATGAGCTGGACAACTCAGTCAAGTTCATCTCAAGGGAAGAAGCCTCCAAGACAGAAAGTTCTCCCCAGAAACCATGGATAATGGTAGCTAGTTAGAATACACTCTGCTCCCTCCATGGGACAGGGGGTAGAGCCACCAGGACCAATCCTGGGCATTTTTAGGGGCACTTTGAGGGGGGTGTACATTACCATGAGCAAAGTTCGCCTGGTATCCTGCTTTGTGAAGCTTCACAGGAAGAGAAGTTGTTCAGGCTAGAGAAGAGAAGACACTGTGGAGACCTTGGAGCACCTTCCAGTACCTAAAGGGGTTACAAGAGAGCTGGAGAGGGACTTTGGTCAAAGGCACGGAATGACAGGACAATGGGAAATGGCTTCAAAATGAAAGAGAGAAGGTTTAGATCGGATATTAGGAAGAAATTCTTCACTGTGAGGGTGGTGAGACACTGGCACAGGTCATCCAGTGAAGCTGTGGATGCCCTCTCCCTGGAAGTGTTCAGGGTCAGGCTGGATGGGGCTTGAGTGACCTGGGTCTAGGGGAAGGTGTCCCTGCCCATGGCAGCGGTGTTGGAACTGGAGGATCTTTAAGGTCCTTCCAACCCAAGCCATTCTGTGATTCTGCAGAGGTGGTGTTGGCCCAGTCAGATTTCTTTTCTCTAATGGGACAAGGACATCCAATGTGGGATGCTACCACATCATGGCAAAGAGAATCACCCCAAATCCCTGCCAATTTGGCTGCAATGTTCCTCTTGCTCAAACATTGGGGCCCCCATCCTTGTAAAATACAACTTGATGGGTATCTCCTCTAGTTTTCCTGAAAAAAGCTGATGGAAAGCAATCTTCAGCTCCAGCATCTGTTCTAGGCAGAGGGGGGTTTATGGAGTAACACTGATTTCCTTATTCTAGGTGGTCAGGTCCCGCATTCATCCCTTTTTTCTCAGTGGGTTCTCTAAAACCTGGCTTAGCACCATCTGACTCAGAGGAGCTTGGCAGAGCTTCTTCCTGCTCCTCACCCCCATGTTCCACAGATGCTGACCTCAAAGTCCTCACAGCACTGGGTTGGGCTTCTCAGACTTCAGAATAAGACATCCAGGTCAGATGAAATCCAGGCAGTATGATGAACTCTTGTTCTTGTTATCAGCCTTGTCCCACCAATCCTGGAAGAAAAACTGATGCTGGGAAGGTGGGTGCACATACCCATCTCAAACCCACCCCTGATTTCCTCCTCCACACTAGGAGCCTCAGACACCAAACTTTATATCTGGGGGGAAAAAAGCATCCAAGCTGCCTCCTCTTCTTCTTCAAGATGTGGTCTAGATCCTGCTTCCAGCCTGCTTTCCAGAGCATTAACTATGTCCAAACAAGTTAAAATAAGAGGTGAAAGTCACACTTGCTGCAACAGCTTTTAGTGTAGCCATTTTGCTCAATCAAATGAGATCTGATTAATCTAAAACAGGTCAGAGAAACACAACCCCTCTTTCAAGCACCCCCATTCATTTCTACTATCACTGCAAGGGTCTTTGAAACAGCAAGTCAAGCAGAACCAAATAATTAATCAAGGTCTTATTTAAGGTTTCAATTTTTATTTTTAAAATGGCTGAGCTGACCTGGCACATTAAACAAACTCAGCAGTACAGTACAGGAGAGTTATGCCAAGACAGCATGGAGAGAAATACATTATCCAGCAGATTTTAAAACTGCAACAGCCTCTGTATTTCCAGGTGGGACATGACACAATGACATCTACCAACAGCGGAGAGCTGCAGTCAGAAATCAGTAGGTGCAGAGCAAAAAGCCTTCTTTACAAACACAAGACCGAAGTTGGGCGGCTGCTGACGCGATCCCAAAGCAGAGCTGATCTCAAAAAGACACGACACTGATGCTGCAAGGCAGGAGGGAACGAGCTGCTTGTCATCCACAGAAACCTGTGTTAAATTCATTTCTGCTGTTTCACACATTCAGGAAATCTGGCCTCTCTCTTCAGTTCCTTGGCACATCAAGGCCATCTCCTCCATTCTAGCTCCACTTTTCCTTTTCAGCTGAATTTTGTCATTTTTTGTGAACCTCCTGGATTAGCTCCAGCTCTTAGCACAGGCTGTGACTCAGAGCCATATTGCTGCTCCAGTCTCCACTTTCAGCACCTTTTCCCTTCTCAGGCTCCTTTCTGCTCTCCTCCTTCAGACACGCTGCTGCCTTGAGATGCAGGAGGCTGATGTGACAGTCCCTGAATTTCCTCAGCAACTGTGTAATTGAAGTTTTAACCTTTGCTTCATCCTACCCTTTGGACCAACTCTGTCTCTTTCCCACCGCTCCCTGTAGGCTCCATTTTGGCAGGAAGTTTCTATCCAGCTCCCATCCTTATTGCAGTTTTGTTGCTGTTGGCCATTCCCTGTCAAAGTCGGCAGCTGCTTCTTTAAGAGCCCACCTTTGCCACCGTGAGTTGTCATCAGCAACAAACCATGAGATCCTACAGCATTCATTACACACATGCTTCATCCAGTTGGGCTTACAACCCCAAAATACATCTACAGGCTCTCTATTACAGCTGAAATAAGAAGCCATTAAAAAGTCTTACTGTTTTACGGGGGAAAGATGAGCAGATAATCAGTTCACCTTTAACAGTTTTAACACTGAAGATGTTGTCATTCACCAGACAAATGGACTATGCAAGCTGTAAAATTAGGAATGGGCTTCAAACAAATATTATTCTTGGAAACTGGTCAGAACCAATTTTGCTGTCAGCCAAGAAGGGTGGGTTCTAAGAAAGCAAGCACCTAGTACAGACCATTGCAATCCTTTCTTGCACAGTACTCTGCTGCAAACGTGCCCTGCTTACACCGACCAGCAGCATTTTGAGACAGATGGATTAGGATACTAACAGAGATCTCAGCTAAGAGCCAGACTTTTATACACCTCACAATCCTGAGCAGGCAACATTCGCAGTACTTTTTCAAAACCAACCCCCTGAAAAGGGACATCAAGCTGGCAACAAAACACAGCAACCCCAGCTGCTTTGCAAAACAGTGGCTTTTGTGTTGATGTGGTGTCTACCCACCAAACTTCTTCTCAAGCCTTAGCCAGATCTTTTAAGTCAAGTAAGTGTCTCCATGGAAACCTCCTTTCTCAAGGAGCCTCCTTTGCTGGAGAAATCCCTGCACCCCTTTTGTTTAAAAGGGGAAGGCAGTTTGGTAGGAGCATAATGCCTGCCTAGAGAAGTGCCTGTAGGAACTAATCAGTCAGATTTATGTTCTTTAAAAACACGTCCACTCAATGAAGACATTTCAGGGATGGCTAAAGGTGTGCTACTGCTGCTGCAGCCAGCCAGTTCTGCTGTGCCCTCCATCCCTGGCTCTTCACTCTCAGCCGCACAGAATCTCCTGAGCTAGAAGGGATCTGCAAAGATCATTGAGTCCAGCTCCTGGCCATGAACAGGACAACTCCAGGAATCACACCATGTGCCTGAGAGTGTTGTCCAAATAACCTGCCTTCTTCCCACATGGTCTCCTCTCACACACATACACCTCACACACAAACTCTTGGACCCAAGTCAAATTGTTTAGAAAACCTCTAAACCCTAAAAAACCCTAATAGCTAAAGTAATATAAATCAATGCCCATGCTTGAAACATAGGAGAAGTCTTATTGAAGCTACCATCAATTGATACTCAAATAAGACAATCTCTGTGTTTAAGAAAAGATTAGTTTTAGCCTCTTCCTCCACCAAGCCCTTTGTAAACTGTAGGATATGAAATTATTTCTGGTATAAGATTGCTTGAGATCCCTCAAAAAGGAAACCAATTTTCTGAAAAGACAGTCAAAACAATTGAATATTTAATGTTCTAATATGGAAGAGAGAACTTAATTATTAATTTGCCTGCTAATATTGAAGGGCTGTGATTAAAAATGGTTTCAACTCAGGCAAATCAGTTAATAAGAGAAAGTTAGGGGGGGAAAAAAGGCACCAAAGAAGCTGTTAAGTTGTAGTCACTTTCAAGTAACAGCAGGACCAAGATATTCTCAGAAAAATAAGCCCTAGAGGT
The DNA here is from genome assembly GCF_009650955.1 of Corvus moneduloides. Taxonomy (NCBI): domain Eukaryota; kingdom Metazoa; phylum Chordata; class Aves; order Passeriformes; family Corvidae; genus Corvus; species Corvus moneduloides. Next base: position 31,570,647 of record NC_045477.1, read on the forward strand.
TAAATTTTCAGTCAGAAAGTCACTGTTTAAGAGCCCTCTGTAGACAGGAAGGTGCTGTAGACAGGAAGGGCTCTTCAAAAGCTAACGGAGATGCTGGTGCCAGGCAACTCACACATAAAAGGACAGGGGAGGAAACAATGCATTTCAGAACAGCTAGAATGAAATAAATCCATTCTCCTAAGATTAAGCTAATTACAAATTTTTTTAAAGATTTTCGGAGAACATAAAAACATGATGTGTCTGGCAACCAGAAACCAGGTCCAGGCACGCTGTAGCAATCGCTGCCTTTTCCCACCCACCCATCATGAGTGGGGACAAAACAGCCTGGGACAAGATGACACACAGGCATGGGCAGAGTCTTGCAGCTTTTCCCAGCAGAACGAAAGGCTTTTGGCAACACCCCTCTCCAGCAGCCAACAGAAACCAGGCAGGAGCGAGTCAATGTGGAAGTCGACGAGACAGAAGCACATTGTAAGAGGAGGGATAAACAGTCGCTGTTAATCCCTTTCCATTATGCAATAGAGGATCCAGAAGAGCAACTTAAACCACATAAAAATAACCTTTTCTATCTTCTTTGGGGAAGTTTAGCAGAAATCTTGCTGCAGGAAAATAACCTCCCATGCATGCTCGCAGATAGGGCACACCTGCATTGAGGTTCTCATCTCAATGAGATGCAGAGAAGGGAGTGGGGAAGGGAATTAAAGAGAAGTCAGAGACATTAAACACATTGTGGATCAAACTGAACCCTGTGCTGTCAGAAAAACAATCAATTTCCAAGTCTGCCAGTCAAATGAGATTTTAGATCAAGAAAGATCCAGCCACTAATTCTTTTCCTCCCACATATGCCATCCTGAGTCTTCCAGAGGGAATACAAAGTCCTTTTCAAAGGGAATTATTCAAGCATAGTGGCCTTCCATTCCACAATTTCCACCTAGGCTCCAAGCAGATGAGCTCATTAATAGATCATATCCCTTTCCGGGTTGGCAGCTCTACTGTTTTGCCCAAGGAATTCATCCTTGGATACAAACTTTGTGAAAGGAAACTTAATAATACTGGGAGATTAAATATACACACACAAAGGGAGAGAGGCTGCAAATTTGGGCAACAGACTTCACCCCTCAGCCTTGTGTCAAACAGTGACCAACCTGGAGCACAAAGAATGGGAGAAGGCCCCTCAGAAGCAAAAGAACTCACCAACTACCTCCACCCAGTAAAGCTGGTATAAGAGCTGTCATGGACTGTGGAGCCAATCGGAAAAATTTATTTCATTAAAGCCCAGGTGCAGGGAGGAAAGGGCTGAGCCAGCAGCAGGTCTCAGCAAGAAGGAATGAATTTCTGTCCAACACAAAGATGAGAGGTTACTCCAGAATAGGTTTAAACTCACCCCATGTGTGACCAAAGCAGTACAGAGAAAGCAGCTCCCGCAGTTACAATACACAAATTTTTATCGATTTTCTCTGTGTGTAAAGTTACTCCCTTGAGGGCCACTCACTATCCCAAAGGACTGCAGAAGAAGGGGTAAGAAACAAAGGTTATATTACTTCATTCAACACATTCAAGTACCTGGTCACCATAAGAGCAATGACAGACTTGTCTGGTGACAGTGAATTCTCCAGTTCTCCCCTAGCCCCAAGTTAAGAAACGCAGCAGTCACTTTATTAAAAATCAGTATACAGTTGAACATAAGCCCAGTGTTTACAACCAGTCCCTCTTCTAGTAGTTCCAGGTTTCCTGATGTTTTACAGACTATTGGCAACCCGAGGAATCAGTAGCATAAAGAAACCATAATTTCAAAAAATTCATGTCTCCACGTCTGCAAGGAGAAAGCAGCATCCATTATCAGTTTGTTTTCCATTGAACTTGCTCTAAGAAACAAGAGTTTTCAACATATTTTGCAGGCAAATCTTATCTTTAGAATAGAAATTGCTTTGTTTGTTTATCACACAGGGTAGGGTCTCTAGAAAGCCTCACAGCGCTGATAAAATAACCCTAAAAGAGCTCTCTGTTGTTTTTTTTCCTGCGATTTATTTCCTAGAACAACAAAAAAAATATTTGAGATTTGTTTAACTAGTAGAGTTGCCACTAAAGGGGGAAGGGAAAGGAAGGGGGGAGTAAGGGGGCAGTTCACACAATTTGGCAAAGAGATCATCCATGAATTAAGTTCTCCAATGGCTGCAGGAAGCACACAGAGGCTTTGCCTACACTTCCTCGAAGCATCCAGCAGTGCTGCAGGAGGGATGCACCTTCACCCCCTCGTTCCCCTCTCTGCTGACAGCTGTTCACATTGCTGCTGCCTGCTTCCTTCCCTTCTCGAGTCATCCAAAACACAGAGCAGCCTCCGTGGTGTAATAGCAGCTTGGCAGAAGCAGGCAAAGTGCAGCCAGCAAAAGATTTAATTTATTAAGATAAACATGGTCTAAGGCTCCACATTATTTTTAAAAATAAACACCGTAAGAAATACGAACACAAACTGGCTTCGCTACGTGGAGGTCAGGTTCAGACGCTCTCAGAAAGATCTCCTCACCCATACAAAATGTTCTTCCCCTCTCGTCCCCACCACAAGGATGGAAGGAGAGTTCACCATGTAAGATCAGCCCTGTCCCTGTTGTGTGCCCTTCCCTGTACAGTGAATGCCACCCTTCAGGGCAAGTCAAAGTTGTCAGAACACCCCTGCAAAGAAGGAGCAGAAGGGGAGAAGGGCAAGTAATTCAGTCTCTGAAATGAACATCTAAAAGTCTTGACATGATGACTCTGTGTTGACTTCACCACTTTAGTGGTTATTCTTGGCTGCCTCTTTAGCTGCAATAATCAGAGGAGTGAGACTGGATAGAGGCTTTGCAATTTTCAAGAACTGGTGCTAGGACAAAACAAAAGAAAAAATGGTTAGAATTTTTCAGAACATGCTCCAGAAGTGGCTATTCTAAACATTTTCACCTAAACCCATATGAAATCTAAGAACCTACTCTACTCTCTGTACACATGAAACCCGAGGATCTGTTACTACCACAAAATTCTGCGGATTGCCTGAAGTGATGAAGAGATTTGCACCCCACACATGCTAAATTACCCAACGTTTGTGCATGTTCAAGATCAAGCAAAACTCAGCGAATTCCCCTGAGGAATTAAAAAGTTGCAATATCTATACTGAAATCCAGTGTGATGGAAGGTGTACTAAAATCAACCTGTGTGACTCAGACACAAGGCACAGGGCTCTATGCAGGAGTCACCTCTCATTTCCCTGTTCCCCATTGTCACAGGTCTGGAGAAAGCATTGCCTTGGCCTTCTACCAGATATCAGAAATTTGCAAAGCAGCTGAAATTTAGAAGAGCAGCACAGAGCTTGCAACACAGCACCATTCAGTCTGCTACATTGGTGCTCTTCTTGAATTAAAACAATATCAAAACAGCTCTCAGAGAGTGAAGGGCAAGTCCACAAGCTGTTCTGAAAACAAAAAGCAATGATAATCCACAAGACTTCTGAGCATCAGAAGGGATCAATCGCCCAAGGCAACAAGCTTCAGAGATGGAAAAAATAAGAAGTAAAAATTCAGAGGCTACAAGGTAGCTAAGAGCAGGCTGAAGTGTTACAGTCAGAATGTTCTCCTGCTCCAAGGAACAGGACATAACTTCTTTCTGATATTTTAGGACTGAAAAGTCCAGAAGAAAAAGTGATCTTTCAACTACTGCCCTTCTGTCAGCCATTTATGCTTCATTATAGTCTCAGAAGGCAGCAGCATGTCCAAGTCTGAGCACACTACACAAATTAGTGGAGAGAGAGGAAAACAAAAAATGGAAACTGTCTGATACTTAACGTCTGAGTGTTCCTGATCACAGATATTTATTTTACAAAGACTTACATATTCCACCCTCATGGCAAATTTGACAGAAAGAACACACAAACCACTCCTCTCATCCATGCTGGTAAAAATCCTGGCACCTTGGTCCTCAACTTTCACCATGAGTTCAGACTAAGTCATCAGTTTTTCAATGAAATATCTGATTATAGGGTGGTAAGGCACTGGCACAAGTTGCCAAGAGAAGCTGTGGCTGCCCTATCCCTGGAATTTTTCGAGTCCAGGTTGGATGGGTCTTTGAGCAGCCTGGTCTAGTGGAAGGTGTCCCTGCTCATGGCAGGGGAAGCAGAACAGAGGATCCTTAAGGCCTCTTCCAACCCAAGCCATTCTATAATTAAGGTATCTCACAGGCTTTGTTCCATCATCTCTGTAAGGAGTAGTATCAGGCAAAATGTGGTAACACTGAACTGCTCCAGTTAATAGAAGCCACGCACATTTCAAAGAGCTTTGTGATCCTTCCTCCAGAAAGGAGACAGCCAGAATATCTGATAGCTAGAAGCCTTCCTGCTGTCCAAACTGGAACAAGCATGACAAGGCTGTGATAACACATACAGATGTCATGGCCAGCCACATGAAGAAACCACAGGAATCGGGGGTCTCAGCATTTGGCAGGCCTGGGACATATCTCTTATTTGAGGGTGGGCACAGAACACACTGCACAGCTGCTGCCAGTAGCCAGTACAGCATGGAAAGGGAGCAGTCTGTTATCACTTTATTATGGATTTATGTTTGGGGGCTGTGGTTTTCAGTTGCTTTTTTCCCCTCAGAGGTTACCTTAGCTGTGCTTGTGCCTTCAGCTGATGCAGTATTCAAGACCTCAAACAAGACCTCGCCCTAAGCCTGGCCTCACTCAGGATTGTATGATTACATTGTTCCAGTCTTGTTCCCCATCACCTACCTGTAGCAGCTCTTTTGCAGAACCTCTCTTTTCCACGTCCATTTCAAGACAGCGATTTAAGAAGTCTCGGAATATGGGTGAAAGCTTTTCTGGATTCTGCAGTTCTGGAGTCCCGTTAGTAGCAATGAGATACAGGGCCTAAGACAAAAACAAGCACCCAGGAAACAGAAGGTTATGAAGATTAGATTCTATCTCTGGATTAGAGACACCCATTTCTCCTCTCCCTCCCCACAGTTCAATGGGGAGGAAAAAACTCCACCTCATCAGGGTCACTAATCAATGCCTACATTTCAGCAAACAGAATAGCTGCCAGCCCTATTTTTTGTGGATGAGATCCAATCCTTTATTGTTTTACCCTCGTAATCTGGGTTTGGAACCTGCAGCCCTCTCAAGGGATTACAAGGACAAAAACAACATTCCAGACCCTGTTTACACAGGGAAGTTAACTGGCATGACTCTACCATTACTCCTGTAATGACTATATCCTCATGGGAAGGTAACCCTGACTAAATAGATTTTTCTTTCTGTTGGTACTCTGCCTGAGTGCACAAGGCCTAAAACATCAACATGATAAAGATGCAGTTGGCTCTTTACAAAAGATGTCCAGCAGACCCTTAGGCATCTTTTAACATCCTGCAGAAAAAAAGCAGTTTTGCTACTGCTTGGGGATGAAGCATTCACACACACCCTCTGAGAATCAAGAGACTCAAAATTCATCCAGTTCAGGATTTCATGTGAGAAACTTCCTGGATGAATTTTCAAAAGAAACAGAAATCTGTCAGAGACTCGTTAATATACAGGCCTTTTGAACACATCACTCAACACATCCCATGGGAGCAGTCTAATAGACTGGTAATTGGCATAAATTGTGTTAAATGAGGCCAAAGTATTGTTACTCTAACTCAACACCGTTTTATTCCTTATAGTCTTCTTGGCTGCTGCATTTCTCTCCCAAAACCAGTTCCATTGCAAGAGATGGAAAAAGAATTTAAACAGAATTTTTCTAGATCCCTCCAACCCATGTAACTGGGGGAAAAGCCATAAACCTAGCTTGTATTAAGAGAAGTGATGTTCCTACATGCTGACAGCATATCTCCTTTTGTTAATAATTAAATAAAGCAAAGACATCAGAAGGCTTGAGCCCTGTCTAAAGGCTTATTACGCTTCTCATTTTACTTGGAGCATGCAAGGAGGAACAATTTGCCAGTAGGAAGAAGGTCCTACTAGAATAGAATCGAATTGAATCACAGAAACATAGAATGCTTTGGGTTGAAAGGGACCTTAAAGATCACAGAATTCCAATACCCCTGCCATGGACAGGGAACCTTCCACTACACCACGCTCAGAGGAGAATTCTCTCATTCACAGGGTAGAAGGTTTAAAGACATGACTGCTTTGTTGCAGTAGGTAGAACTTCTGCCTCTGTTAGCATCCCAGAAAGTGGGAAATCACGAGTATGCATGATCTAACTCATAAAGAACCCACACCTCTGCTACCCAGAGCAAACTATGGGTTTTAACTAAGACTATCTCAGTCTTCTCACTAGGACATCTAAGGAGACCACAGATTCATTTGAATTAGATGGGGCTGGAGGTGGTGAAACCACACCGGAGGATTCAAATGAGCTCGGTTTCATCAGCAGCTTAGTGAAGAACTGAGGAGAAAAGCACTCGCTTACTCTCAGAGGGTTCTCATTGAGGTAGGGGGGCTCTCCTTCAATCATCTCAATGGCCATGATCCCCAAAGACCAGATATCCACTTTGGGCCCGTAAGCCTTCCGCGTCACCACTTCAGGTGCCATCCAGTACGGGGTGCCCACCATGGTGCTGCGTTTGCTCTGCTCAGGAGTGATCTGGGCACAGAAGCCAAAGTCAGCTGGAAAATTAAAATAGGGTGGAGGGGAAAGACAGAGACGAAGGAATCAGCAAGTTTCTCCAAAAACAACCCTTACTGACACCAGAGCTACAGTATACTTTACCCTGCTGCGCTGTCTGGTGTGCTGCTGCTGCAACTGTGACAGGAGGAGAGGTTTTGTGGCTAATACAGAGGATGGTGTTTAGAGCCAAGTTTCTAAACCTGACTCTCTGAGGCCATGAGGATTCTAGAGCTGCTTTCACTTGTCTGTGTGAAAGATGGGGATCAGGAAATAACCACATACAGGAGTTGGGACACTCAGCTGTGTTTCAGCATTACACAGCTGTAACACACTCTGTAATACATCATCTAAAGACCATTCCTGGATATGCGAAAACAGGACTTAATGCACAGTCTGATCTAGATACACTGCCCAGACCACACGCTGTACTGTACTGTCTGGTGATATTTTCAGTCCAAGAGGTATTACTTCCCCTGTAGACATACCATTTCTCAAACAGCATCTATTTTATGGAGCAAAGAGTGTTCAGAATAAATGTAAAGTACCTAAATTTATACTGATTACTTTCTTTGAACAGAGAGAAAGATGGAGGGCCTTCACACAAAGATTGCTGCGCCCTATGTCTTATTTGTATTTGGCTTACCAAAAGAAAACTAAATCTGTTCTTGCAAGCCCAGCAGAATCAACACAGCAAGATGCACCGCCCATCCTGACCCCCTGTGGCATTGCACGTCTAATTTTAGGCAGAATGATGAAAATTAAACTGATTCCTAGCTGAGTTTTCATCAAGGGTAAATACCAGGAAAGGACATATGGTTCATAAACAGGGCAAATTTCCAGCAGAGCCAATAAGCAGCTCAGGTCCAGAAGGTTACTGCATCATACCCACAGGGATTTCTCTAACTTTAAACTACAGCCCGGCACCAGCACACCATGCTCAAAGAAGTTATTCCATAAGAACAGAGCACTTTGGCCCCCATCAGTTATTCATTGCTAACACTCCTGAGATCTGGCTCCACCAAAGTGCAGCTTTAGTTTAAAAAGCAATTATGTGCAAAAAAACCCCACCTTCTTACTCAGCATATCTGCACCCTGTGAATTTTAAGTTATATCTGCTGTCACTGCCGACAAAAATAGATTTATTTATGCCTACTGGGTGCCAGCCAACAGAACTGAGAGGAAGAAAAAGGGAGCACCATTCTGTTAAAGCTATAGGTGGAAGATAATAATTCAGTGGTTTCCAGGCTTATCTCTGCATGGACAACGACAAGCACAACAGCTACCTTAGCACACAAGGGGCAGAACAGTCTCAAGGTTTTCATTACTGGTGATACCACAAGGAGGAAACAACATTTAGACTCCAGTCTAGGTTGGCATTGTAAGATTAAATGATTTCTAGTTACACAGTTTTCAATTCTCCCTCCACTTCTCCTGCCCTTGAGTACCTGCAGCATTTTCCAGACTGAAGAGATTGTTCATAAATGAAGACTTATAGCCTTACACCTTCCAACCCAGCTTTCTAGACTGGAGTAGCATTAAAATACTGTTATTTTAGTTCACATAAACAGATGGCCCAAAGCTAGATGAACCCCAAGCCTCACTTCAAGTCTGGTATCCCTTCACAAGGATTTGTGTTTGCCAGTCTTCATTAAAACAAATGCCACAGAAATATCTATAGCAGCATTTCTACAGCCTGTTCATCATGACAGCATCAAGTACCTCAAACACCCATCTCCCTAAAATGCCTGGCCCAGAGCAGATAACTGGCATGGGTTGATAAGTCATCAGCAGTAAAGTTCCCTGCATACTTAGTTTGACAGAGCCATCCATTCCCAGCAGGATGTTGTCACTCTTGATGTCTCTGTGAATAACCTGGTTTGAATGGAGGAATTCCAGGGCTTGGAGACACTGAAAAATAATTGAGATATTCTTACTGTGCATGAAAAGATTCACCAGTCACAATTAGCCAGCTAAAGGACTCAAACAGACTGTGCATTTTTGGTAGTAATGGCGCAGGGTCTCAGGGCTTTTCATATACTCAGTATGTGCAGGGCTACAGAGATGTCACACTGGGATCAGCAGATCCTGGGAGGACAAGTTAGTCCCAAATGACTTGCAGAACAGACAAAATCAATAGGATCCCAACCCCATTTCCCACTCTAGTTCCTCCCTCTGGGGTGAAACATGAGGTTTGCATTAGAATTGATTGCTGCATCCTCATAGGTGAAATCCATTCTCTAAAAGAATGACTGTCACATTACAGAAGCTGGAGACATTCCCATGGAGTCAGTGACAGATGGTGGAAAGTCCATGTCCCATTCCCAACCAGAGCTCCCTCTGACTGTGAGTGCTGCTTTACCTCCCGGCACACGGCGGCGATTTGTCCCTCGTCCATGCAGGTCTCTGTCACAACATCGGTGAGGGAGCCTCCTGCCAAGTACTCCATCACCACCCAGAGCTCTTCTCCTACAAGGTAACTGAAGGGCCCAGACCAGATTTTAAAAACAGAATGCATAGGGTTTTAAAGTTGTCTTAGAAGTGCTCTAAAAACAAGAGCTGCGTTTAACAGTATTAGGGAACCACAAAATTCTGGTACTTTCTGGACATGGGAAGATCTGATCACAACCTGAATGACCAAAGAGAAGGGTGAGTGCAGAAAGTTGAGGAGAGGTGTAGTGGGAGAGCTGGCTAGAAGTTTCCTGTCCGTAAAGGCAAGGCTGAATTTTTCTGCCATGGAAACGATGCAGACTAAGATGGAGACCTGACCTTACAACTGCTCCTGCTGCTGGGAGAGAAGGAAAGAAGCAAAGATGTGGTCCAAGCATGCAACCCAGACATTTGGCACACAGCGATGGCTTCTGAGGGCTCTTGCACTGGAAGAGGTGGCTGGGGGCTGTTTCACTACTCCTGGCATCCTGCTGTCCTTAGCAACTGCTTGCTTTGCCTCGGCCCAGGGACAATTCTGGGTGACACAAAAGATGGCTACCCACAATCAATCATGAATGAGCACTTCTTTTTTAAGCACCATGCATTTGAAAAATCACCTCAATCTTTTCCACATCATCCAACTAATCTGTGATTTTGTCTGAAAATTTCAGAACCATTCATAAGGTCAAAGTAGTACACCTTACTGGATGAAACAACAATTTAAAGATTTAAAATAGAAAAGGAAATGCCAAAAAGGCAGGTCTTTTCTAAAGAAGGCCCATAGGAAGATGGGGAGGAGACAGCTGAGATGAGAGTGGCTTTTCTGAGTCATTTGGGATATTCCTCTCTGCTGAGTGTGTGTGTGTACCCATGTCTAAAAGTAGAAGATGGGAGATGAAGACTTCAGCATTAACACATTAAGAACAAACAAACAAAAGAACCCAAAAAAAAAAAAGCCCAAACCACTAACCATTTCTGCCCCTTTTTGGGCCCATCAACACAAACTACCAGGACAGATACATCAGGATGACACACTCCTGAAGGAAGGAATCATCACTTTGAAAACCCACCTTTTCAGCCAATCCTCTCATTTTTCAAGTGAGTAGACAGATGAGTCAAAAGTGAGAGGGCAGAGAATCTAATTAAAAGCATCATCTGGCACTAGAGTTCATCAAGGATACGTTTGCTTTGCTCTAAAACACTGATCCTACTGAGGAATGAATTTGCCAGGAGCCAAATGCAAATGCAGGATAGGTATTAGGGAGCAATTAGGTAGAAAGCAACAGTAAAGGAGAAAGAACCTATTAAGCTTGGCATGGAAAGTAGACAGAGATGAGTGAGACATCACAGCAGTGAGCAAGGTGTGGCATTTACCCCCAAAGGACACACTGACAACACCAAGCTGATGAAAAAAATCCCGCTAAATAGTAATAGTGGTCTGATCTACACCTAGATGACAGTAGTGTTACAGTTATGGACAGCCTTTAATTCCAGGGACAAAGTGGGTATCCTGATTTGCTGATGCTGAAGACTGTGTAGGGAGGTGCAATCTGGAGATTCTTACAGGATGCAAAGCCCAAGGGCACAGGGCTGCGCTCCCGCAGCACAGAGGTCTCAAATTCCACTATGGAACAGAAGCTGATGCACTGGCTTTTTTTTTTCCCCAGCATTACAGACCCCAGCAAAAGCACTCAGCCCCTCTGAGTAAGAAAAGAGCAGCAGGACTGCTTTCAGAAGCACTCCTGCTAATTTCTGTGGGTCATTTACCTTCTGTTGGGCTCTGAAAGCCCAACTGCATCCACACTCTTCCTTCCTGCCCTATGCTATAGCTACTTCTTCACTTCTGCCAAACCAGGCTTTCTGCAGATTTTATCAGCATCCTCTCAGCAAATCACCCACCATGGACATCACAAGGTTTCCCTTCATTGCCAGTAGCACTCTCTGCAGCCCAAATCCACTCTCTGCAGCCCAAATCCCGCTTCACTGTAAGAATGGGGGCAGAATGGGCTCTTTGCATGACAATCTCAAGTTCCACATGCTGGGAGCAAGCTGGTGTATCTCTGCAGCCAAAACAGATGGCGCAAGCCAAGAACCATGCTGTGAACCAAAGCTGAGCCATGAGCAGCCACAGACATGTGCCAAGACCCTGGCAACTCCATAATTGATAGATTTGACATAACACACAGGGAGGTGGAATTAACAGTGGCTCCCTGCCAGCTGCCACCAAAGGAATGTCATCTCAGGGTGGTACTGTCTCAGGGATCTTTCCACTCTCTTGCCAGTCTTAGTCACTGAGCTGCCCACTGAAGGCATGACTCAAACCCACTCTCTCAGCAGTTCTAGAGACACCATCAGGAAGTCCATACACCTACGTGCTGCTCTGATGCAACATCAGGCGCAGCATGGTGTCACACCTTGTCACCCACTGTCACCTTCCAAAACAAGCTGGCAGTAAAAAAAGCCTGATGAAAATCTTTGAGGAAGAAAAGGATGGTCTACAGCTTTCTCTTCATCCATCTGCAAGAGCAGCTAATGTCTGATCCTGTAAGGTGCTCCTCAGCTTCCACTTAGATACCTTAGGAAGTTGTCCACCAAGTCCTGTCTATCACAAATACACATATTTTATTGATAAATTTGGTGAAATTTGGAGTTGCCCAGAAGCGCAAGTTCATTCATTACAGAATTTTGCACCAGTAACTTGCCTCCAACGTGCAAACATGAATATAGCCTGGAAAGAAACCAGTGTGTTCTTGTAGCATGACTGTCTTACACTTTCAGCTTTATTCATTGACCACCCATCCCTACTGCAGTTTGGGGTTGGGGTAACAGAGGCTACCACTTATTTGTGGGGTTTATTAAGTTAAGGAGTTCTTCAGAATGAAACTAAAGGGCAGGAGTTTGCTTTGCCTAGCACTGGGCATCTGATGCCTGTGTTTAGATGGCTGAGTTTAGAAGCAGGGCTCTGAGGGCCTCTTTCATGCAGCAGAAAGGAACTGGCACCTCTAGCAGGTAATTCAGCACAAGTGGCTGTTTGTCTGTACAGAAGACTGGTGTCACTGTCTTCAGAGCCAGATGCTTCTAAATCCAGCTCCCAAGTACAGCTGAATTAGGCATGTCACTATCTTAAATATCACAGCACACCTTTGTGCAACGCTGGCCACTTAGACTGCAGCAGAAAAGATGCTTAACCACAAGCATGTAGGCTGTGCAGCTATGAGGGGACAAAGAACAGGAAACCCTTGCATAAGGGCAGGAGCTGAGGCAAAGAGAAGAGAGAGAGCTGGTTCATGCCAATGGCTATCTAGATTGCAGCTCCCATTAGGGACTCAGAAGGGGTGACACTGTAACAGAACCACAAAGCAGAAACCAGTGATCAGCACATCCTTCCTCCACCTCCTTCAGCAGGAGGCAGAAGCCAGCAAGTGGCATCCAAATATCAGCTTAATTCAGCACTTGGGAAGCACAGGCACATTAGGCTGGGCAGGAGGAACACAGCTCCCCAGCAACAGGATCTTGCAGTTACAGAGCTGAAGTGGCACAATAGGCACAAGAACCCCAATGTTCATCCCAGTTGCTGTTCTGTCCATGTGCAGCACTCAAACAAAAGCTAATCCCTCTGAAAAAGATTAGTGAAAGTGGAGGACAAAAGCAGCAGCTTTTGTTGCTGAAAGTTTGAATAAGACAGCAGGATGTGGAGCTATCCTGCAGCTGGGATGCACGGGCTAGATGAGGTAAGTGCATGTACACAGTGATGCTCTCTAATGGGAAGAACCTCTCTCTCAAATAGTTTTGTCAAAACAAAGCCTCTAATCAGCCAGGAGAAAATAACAGTTCCAGGCCAGATGGAGTTCTTAAGCACTTGTTTCATTTTACACCAGTAACATTCTTCTGCTCTCTCTAAGAACAGGGCGTGTGCCCAGAATCAGTTTCCTGCACACACACCTCTTGCACAAAAATTTCAGGAGCAGACTTTCTGTCCCCTCAACAAAGTAGTTCTTTACAGCTATGCATGGGACACAGCACCACAAAAATTCAGCAACACAACTGTTGCAGTTTGTAAGTGCCTCCTTTTTTAGCTAAGACATTGAAAGCCTGCTAACTAAACCTATTAAAGAAATAGCTGATTAGATTTTGACATACATGCCAAGCATAAAAAGTGTGCAAATCCCCTCTCAAATTTCCAAAAGAGATTCTAGGTCACATCCCTTCATGCTATCTTCCAAAAAACCCAAGCTGCCAAGATTAAAGCTTGCAGCTCACCCTATCCAAGCAGTCTTTACCCTACAATAAAGAAAACCTGTGGTTCATCAGAACTGCTACATTCAGACATTGAGTGCAGCCGACAGAAAATCTTGCTGCAGCTCAAGTGGAACTAGCTCTATTTTTAACAGGTAAAGGACGCAGGCTTGACACAATGCAGCAGTGTGATGTTGATGGTGAATCCAAGCCACCATGCAATGCTTTTGCCAGTTGGGCTTTCAGCATCATAGAATTATAGAATGCTTTGGGTTCAAAGGGACCTTAAAGACCATCTAGTTCCAAACCCCTGCCATGGGCAGGGACACCTTCCTGTACACGAGGCTGCTCAGAGTCCCACCCAACATGGCATTGAACATTTCCAGGGCAGCCTGTGCCAGTGCCTCAACACCTTCACAGTAAAGAATTTCTTCATTACACATAACCTAAATCTACCCTCTTTTGTCTGAAAACTGTTCCCTCTTGTTCTATCACTATCTGCCTTAAAAGTCACTCTCCCTCTTTTTTAAAACCTCAGTGGACAGTCACAAGGACAAGACTACATCTAACCCTGGAAGGAGTCTGCTCCTCTGGCAGCAGAACACCACCATTGCTCAGTGGAAAAGAAAAGAAGAGGAAGGCAAATAGAATAATACATTTCAAAGTGTTTCTATTTCTCCTTTAGTAACAGGAAGGAAACAAGCAGGAAATTTGTTGTGTCAAATTTGGCAAAGGAGAGAGACGAAAAATGGAGTCCTGACAGGACCTTTGTTGCCAGCCTCTCTAAGGAGAGCCTAGACATCCCACTAACGCTGGTTCAGATACCTGTTTCTCCTCGTTCTGGAGAGAGACTGCCAGGCCACCCACACTCCCACAATGCCACATGCATTAAGCAATGCAAGGTTGTCCCACACTTGCATTAAACTGAGCCAGGAACCATTAAGACACCGACATGGAAGTGTTTTCCAGTGTCCCTTTGTGAGCCCTTCAAATACTGACATACCTGTCCAAGTAGTTGACGATGTTGGAGTTTTTGTTTTCCCTCATCACAAGGATTTCATTAATAATCAGTTCTTTTTTGGGCTGCTGCTGCAAATTCATCTGTTTGATTGCAACCTGCAATGAAAAGAGATCAAGTAAAGCATTATTGCAGGAGTCCCCCAGAAACTTGCCAGTACCAGTCCATTTAGTCCCACATTCACATGAGGGAGGATAAAAACCTTTTCATCATGAGGTCACTTTTTCATCATTAGCTACTGAATCCTACTATCATTCCATAACTCTACATGTTCCTGCAGCCAGTCCATTTCCACACATGCTGGATAATGCTTAATGACAAAAAGAACAAGGGGAATTGCCATTTTCATACTGGATCTTCATGTCACAGTTGGATAGCCGTCTTCATCTACAGCTTCTTGGTAATAAGGAAGAGATCCCCTTACTCTGGCATGGACTGATATGCCAAAAAGTTTTTATTTCTGAAAGGATTCTTACTAATTTTATATTTAATTGAATGTTTCTGAAAATTTTTTGGTGTTTTTTTTCCTCCTCCCATGCAAATTTCTTCTTCTAGAAATCTAAAGGAGGGTGGGTAAATAACACAACCATGCTTAGTACTTCAAGGTAGTAACTCTATTTCTTTTGTCACAACAAGACCTAGGGGAGAGAAGCACCAGTGTTTAGATAAAAGGCTGAAAATAAATGAATTTGAGCCAGTTTTATGGCCAGTCATGCCTGAAGTGCAACAGGAATGGATCTGTCAGCTGCAGCCCTTTGGTTTAGTAGCTTTCTTCCTGTTTTAGGATACCAGCTCTGCATGTATATATGCAAGGAGCAGGAAGGTTACAGCATGTTTTTAACTCTTGTATTCAAGTTTCCACACTACCAGTACTTTGTGAGAGCACCTGGCCCTCTGAGGAACCTCCAAATCAGTAAACCTACTCAGCAGAGCTGGAGGCAAAAATAACTCATAGATGTCACAACTCAACTGCTTTTGGTACAATATTTAGGCAAAGGGAATGAGATGAAACTACACCTTTACAAAACTGCTGTGCAGAGAAGAAGGCCTGGGTGAATGGATCAGAGCCAGCAACTACAGTAACTCACAAAAACAAGGATTAAAAGAAACAAGCCACAGAGTACCAATATAGATGGATACAATCAGCATTTCGAAAGAATAGCAGGGAAGACTATAGAAAAATCCCAACACATGAGAAGGCAAGAGCAGACAGACATGCTGGTTTTCCACAGTACTCACAAGGCTGCCAAACAGTACTTAAAGAACTCAAAAACAAAACCCCCATGCTGCTCTTTATACAAGACCAGAGAGAAGAATGAAAGATGAAGAAGAGAGGGAAGACATTTTATGCAGATAAAGAAGTTCCCAGTGTTTCCCTGCACAGAGCTCCTGAGTTCAGTGCACTTCACAGAGAGGAACAAACAACAGCATGACAAAGTTACAGCGATCCCAAATGCAGATTTTAAAATCCAGGGCCTGGTCACACTAGTGTAACAGGAATGATTTAAAAGTCTGTTGTAATACAAGAGCTCAAATTCTCACACGGGAGTCACCCAAGTGGTCCAGGAAGAAAGCAGAAAACCATCAAAGGACTTCCTCCTCGTATAAAATTTCTCATTGCCTCAAAATAAATATAAGAACTCTTCCTTAAAGGCTGCAATTAAACTGTATTACTTCTTCAGGAACTAAAAAGGGGGGTGAAGGAATTTCAGCAACAAGCACAATTATGAAATTTACTGGTGAATAACTCCTTACATTGTACAATGCAAAGTAGACATGCATTGTGGCAGACTTCCATAAATAAATTCAGAATAACACATGCACTTTAATCTTTTTTAAAATCCTCCATCTAGAAATAAAGGTTTCCACAGATGCTGTATATCCATCACTACTAGTTTATTATGCAGGCAATAAGCATGGCACTTCTCAATATTTGAGAGAAAAAAGAATAGACGGGCATTCCTTGTCTCCAAATTCAAGGGCAGAAAGTAAGTGGGCAAAGGGTGGGAGAGGAACTATTTCCATGCAAGTTAAGTAGTACAAGTGTAGGAAGAAAAGGAGCAGAGGGCAAATAAAAGAGCTTGTATGGACACATGAAGAAATCTTGGGGAAGAAGAGAGAAACTTTTACTGAGGAACTGCCCAGATCCAAACATTTGCTTCTAGCTTTTGCAATCACAGAAAGAATCTTTATAAATATGAAGTTATTCAGGAATCAAAACTTGGGAAGTAGTTTTTTCCAGTTCTCTCCTCAGACCATTCAACCATGTCTCATTAGTAAGTAAATAAAGACCTCATTAAAAATAAGATGTCATGAATCCCTGAAAGACAGTATTTTGGAGCATCAACTTGAACTTTTAGGATACAATCCAAAATCCACTGCTGTGGTACTCTGGCAGCACTTACCTCCTGTCCTGTAGCTACATCTATTGCTGTGTAAACTGTACCTGAGGCTCTAAACAAAACAGAGAAAAAAAAAAATTCTTAGTGTCTCAAAGTAAAAGTGAGAGCTTAACACATGCCCCTTCCCATTTGTCTCTCTGAAGTGCTCTCAGTCCCATTCCTTTACATGCAATAATTTCAATGGTAAACATCAGCTGAAATATTTCTGAGACAAGGCTGTTGTTGGAGCAGAAGCCAGAGAACTTATGGGCAAAAAAGCTCCTAATAAGGGACACTGTGGTCATCCAAACCCTTGCTGCTAAACCAGCAAATTGTAGGACTGTGAGTTTATCCCATTTCAAGTGGCATGACTGCAGTACCCTGGCTTGCAGAATGCCCAATATGGTAACAGAGCAACAGGATCAGCTAAAGTAAACAAATGTGGCATTTGTAGTGAGGAAAAGAGGAGTTTGAGCACATGGAGCCAGCTGCAGGCCTGTGTTTTGCCTCAGTACAGTCTCTCCTACAACCTCTACTGTCCCCCTGCTTAGAGGGCCACAGCACATGCCTTGAGAAGAGCTGATTCAGAAGCAAACCTGTAATATGAAGATGGTCTTGCAGTTCTTTCCCTGCTTGTAGCTGTATTTATAAACCTGATCATCTAATGGCATAATTTTTTATACTACAACACAATTGCACAAAAACCCGGTCCCTGTGACTTTGCCAGGAACAGGAGAACAGCTGGAGGGGATGTGGAACCCAGCAAAACAACCAAAAACAAAAAAAGAAGAAAACAAATACACAACCAAACAAAAGAAACTTTCCAAAGTATCCCAAACAGCTTTTCCAGCAAGCTTACTTAGCCTGGTTTCAGTGGATTCTTCTTAGCATAAGGAAATGAAAGGTCTAGGACAGAGAAGAAGCATATACTAACCCCTGTCCAATCTTCTCAAAATTCGTGTACTTCTTTTTTGGATCACCCACACTCACGATACTTCCTACAAAAAACAAAAAAGCAAGAGGATTTTCTTCAAGTCCTTTTTTCATACAGCTACAAGAACTAGCTGCAAGAACAGCTCCAGTGGCCACAGCAGGCTCTGATGAACCACTCGTCAAATCTAGAGGCACATGGACACCAAGGAAGCCCTCAGTTATTTACACACATACCAGCTGCAGCATTCCCTTCTATCAGGACCTTCCCTTCAGAAATGATGGGACACAGACATTAAGAACATTTAACCTTCACTAGCAGTCATTACTAGGTGCAGGATGGGGATACACAGGCCTAACACATGGAAAAACAATTATTTGTTGGAAACCTGCTACTTAAAGTCACTCCCAGCTTCAGCACCCTGGATGATCTAAGATGTGCCCGCACTGCAATCTCTGAAATTGGAGGCTGGGCTCTCAATCATCTTGGAGCCAACAGTCTTTTACAAAACTAGCCAAAGATTTCCTTACACCATGACAGCTTGTAGCAGAAAAAAAGTATTTATGATATTTTTGTACCAGCACAACCACAGCCATTTACTGACCCAGTGACTGGGCTGCAAGACTCAGGAGAGAAGGTGGAGAGACCCTTCAGAGCCAAACCTCCCCTGCCCTGTCTTGGGCAATGCTCAGCGGCTTTTCTAGGAACCTGACAGCCAGCACAGGTTTAGCAGCAGTTGCCAGCATCCCTCTGGGTTTGGAAAGCAACCTGAGACCATCCCAGTTTGTTCTCCCAAAACACGGCTGTTCAGCCAACAGAAAGTCCATCACTGCATCTCTCAAAGGGAAAAGCACTTTGCCTGGTGTTCCACAGCATGTGGCTGCAGACTTTAACTGATATTGATAACTCCTCTATGGCAGGCAGGAATTACCCCTTTTTAGGGCAAAGAAACCAGATCCAGCAATTTCTAGAGCTCAGCTGGTAGCCAGTCCCCTCTCTAACAGCACCAAGGTGGCTCACAGGTTCAAGGGATGCAGAGCTGCATCCGAGTTGGTG
This sequence comes from Corvus moneduloides, assembly GCF_009650955.1. NCBI lineage: Eukaryota > Metazoa > Chordata > Aves > Passeriformes > Corvidae > Corvus > Corvus moneduloides. The sequence continues at coordinate 31,589,324 of NC_045477.1, forward strand.
TTTGCAAGTCACTGAGGCTGCCAACATACGGTGCTGCTTTCACAGGGTCTGGGGCTGAGCCTTAACAGATGTATATTGGCAAAGAAACTGCTCATGGTCATTAAGCCAAGGAAACCAGTAGCAAGCAGAGCAAGAGCAGGCTATTTTCAGACACCATTGGAGAGAAGCCAGACCCAGAGGGTTTAGGACAGACAGAGGTAGAAGTAGGGAATATGGCCCATGTTTGGAGAGGAGGGCAGGAAGAGAAATCTGGCTTTATAAAACCCACTCTACAATTACAGAAGCGATGCTGTCTGCCCTGAGGACTGGTATTTCTGGACAAATATTCATAAATTTTCCCTCAAAGCCTAACACAGGCTACAAGATCAGACTGCAAATGTTTCCCCAAGGCAAGGACTGGACAGAATGCTGTGGTGACAAGAGGCATTTGCCAGTTTTGCCCTGTTTAATGCTCTTAACTCTAAAATAGGGGGAGGTTTCCTACCTTCCAAAGAGTCGGGTGAGGATTCATTAATGTTTGTACCAATGCTGTGTTTATGCTGAGAGGTAGAGATTGAGCAGCTTCCTTTTAACCTTTGCACACATTTAGCGCATCTTTAATATGTGTAAATATATTTTTGCTTTACAGTTTTAATCATTTTATTTACGTGTCAAACTAAAATGTCAAAAGGCTGCTTGTCTGCACAAGTACAGCTCCATTGCCCTCAGTGGAAAGACATTTTTACTGAGATTAAGACTAAAGATTAAAACTTCATAACATTTTTCTGACTAGCCCACATATAGAAGTTGACACCTGGAGCAAGCAAGGTATCAGAACATACATCTGCTTCCCAACACTCCTAAAAGTAGCAATTGCACTTCTCTTTGTGACTGAAGTGGGTGTATTTGTATTAGAATAGCACCTTTTTTCCTGCCACAGTTCCTACCTGGTCACAAAATGTCTTGAATCCTTAATGGTACAAAGATCCTGCTAACTGAGTGAGTGAAGTCGATGTTTTGAAACAACAGGTGTGAGTTTTCCAATAGCAAGCAGTTCCAGTTCATAAGCCATCAAGACAACTTAGGCTTTATTTAGAGAAATCAGGTACCATTTTTTAATATTTTCAAGTTTTTTTAAAGTTATATCCTCAGATTAAGTCTTCATGTAGCTACTAGACTCTTATTCCTAAAACACTTACAAATATCTACTCAAGCCAAGGAGGTCAGCCTTACCATAGAGATGCTAACACAATTTAAGTCAACTGACAAGCAAGGAATGGATGTAATTAATACAGGATTAGTAGTTCAAAGAATTAGAAATGCTCTACTCTAATAAAACCTGGCCCAGGCTGAGGATAGCAATCAATTGCATGAAAGAGCTGGTTCAGCGGTTGGATATGCCACAGCAGCTTTGTGGCAAAAACCACCAAGCAGCAGAGGGGCACTTGCACTGAAAGGTAGGAACTGTTAAAGACACGAGGACACAACTGAGAGACTTGATGAATTTTTCTCATTAAAAACTCACCAATTTGGCTACCCACAAAATGTTAAAGCACTTAAAAATAACCAAGTCACTTTACACCACGATACTGTGGAAAGCAAACTTGGGGATGCATTAATTTTCTCTCCATCTTTCAGACACCTTGTGTCTAACATTGCAATATAATAATTTGTGCTTCAGAGCTACAGAATAAGACGTGGAACAACCTCAGACTTGTTAAATAGATGTTATTTGTTCAGGGCTTGTTTTGCAGAGCCTGAGGATCTGTAACTCCCTGGGGACTTCAGCAAGTATCACAGGTGCTCAGTTTATGTTCAAGCTCACCCCTTACATCTGCCCCCAGTGTTGTGTTGTGACTGTGTGCCCATGTCTTCAGTAAGGGATCTCAAAACAGGAAAACATTTCAGCTTATTGACATTCTGAGAAACCAACACAGCAGGACCTGGAATTTGACTTTGTTAAAGAACAAGGACATACTTAATTTTTCCAGTATCTCTTCATCTGACATTTTTGGCTTTTTCTTTTGCTTCTCTGTGTTCCTGACCAGCATGTCGGGTGCTGTTGTACTGTTTTCCGAGGGAGAAGAAATAGGAGAGGTGGCCACATCTCTGGTAGGAGGAGGAAGAGGGTCTATCACAGAGCGGGTGTATATCTAATTTTGTTGAGAAAAACACATAAGTCAGGTGAAGATTTAAACACTTCTATTCATCTTCTTATTATTGCTATTGTTCTGGTTGTTGCCAGGGATGCATTTCTACAGCTACTTTGTTAGCAACTAACATCACTAATCAAGGATTAGTGATTAATCATTAATCGTGCCCCCCCCAACTAGGCAGGTGACAATACTAAGGTGCTCTGCCAGAAGGAATGGCTCCCATTGCATCCCTCCTGCTCCCTAGAAGGGCTCAGCATGCCATGCAGAGGGACAAAGTCACAGTCAAGGCCTGACTGTGGTTGCAGCAGTGAGGGCTGAACAAAGAATTTCTGCTCACAGATTTGGTGTGTTCAGGTCGCGGAGCTATCACAGGGGGTGGAGCTGCATCATCTTCATCATCCTCATCTTCAGACACTGAGGGTACTGCAGGGGTCTCAGAGACAGCTTTCACATTCTGCATGGAGTTGCACAAATAGCAAAAATCAAAACCCAATCGCATGTTGTAAACAAAATCACAAACACTGGATTAAGCTCCTAACAGAGATTGCACTGAAGCAAGTGCAGAAAAGCAATAATCAGAACAGGCTGGAGAGTTACAGTGTCTGAAAAATTCAAGGCCCAAGGTTTCTGAGTCTTCATGGGAAATGGGTGTGCAGTCCAGCACTGCCTGACACAGCTGTTCAGACAGAGCTCCTCATCTGCCTGACTGACAGCAATCCCCTTCTCAGAAGACCTGGGCTCTCTCACTGCTTCCCCAACACCCACACAGCTGCCCAGCAAGTTTTGGGACACTCAAGTTGGAAAATATCTCTCCCTATTTATACTGTCTCTTAGGGTTTTTTGCTTACTTCAAACCCTGACCATTCAAGTATGAAAATTTCAGACTTTAAATGCTAGAATTTGCATCAAACTCTTAATGTTTTCTCCAAAAGTTAGGAGGTCAAGTTAATGTTGCCTCTGGTATTATGATCGAGAATTAATTAATGTGAGATTTTGGAAGCAGAATCTGGCAAAATCTTTTCAAATCTCTTTTAAAATCACTTCCTAACATAAAATTTAATGGAAAAATAGGAATGATTTATTTTTTTAAAAAACAGTTGTAAAGGTGGATAAAAAATTATCTGGAATTTTCTGCAATACTGTGATTAGGAATGAAAGTAACTTTTAAACTTATACATTTAAAACTGGATTTGAAGTTCATTACATTCTTTACACTATAAACGTTTCAGAATAAACTTGGTGAGGTCCTCAACCCACTAGACCAGTTCTGTTTGTGCATCATCACCTCCCTAAGAATGGCAGGGGGAAAAGTATTAAAGTCCTCAGAAAGAGGGGGAAAGCAACACAGTATTTCACTCAGCCTAAAATACTTGAAGTCATCATCATCCTATAATTGTCAAAATGCACTTGACATGACACAAAAGCCTGGCCTGTTAAAAGCAACAAGGAAAAACTATGCACTGGGAGTTTCCTGAATATCCCCAAAATTAAAGGTTACCCAGTGCCCTCCCTCAGGCTATGTCAGTAGACTGGTAACTACTGCTTTAACAGGATTTACTTAAAAATCCAACCTCAGATATTGAAACTTCTGAGGACTGACATACAATGACATGCAATAATGAACAATGGCAGAAACATTTTCCTTTTCTTTTTACAGAGAGTCCTAAATGATCAGATCTGAATAAGCTGCCTTTGGAAGGGTGAAGAACAAGCCAATTCTATGTAATGACATGGCCATGAGAAAACAAGAGATGAGGGAATTGTGGGGTTTTATGAACCATAATCAACTGAAAGTTTTGTTTCTTCCATCTCACAGGCACACACAAAAATTTATTACATCTCCTAACAAAGCAAATAGGAGTGGTGCCTGCCCTGGTAAGGATTGAGTAAAGGTCAAGCAGAGAGGAGGAGAACCTTTTATTTCCTGTTCTGCTAGAGATTAGTCTGGTTAATCAACATTAGCTTTGGTAAATCAGACTTAGTGGTTAGTAAATAAACTTTATTATATCACAGATGTTTATAGAGACATAAAACCTGACAGCAGAGTGGTTATCAAATTCTAGGTATAGGAGAAGACCAACTTCTATGAAAACAGAGCTATTTCTATTAATTAATTCACTAATTTGCATTCACTAAAGATCCTACTTCTGTCCACTTTACTCCCCATCAGTTGAAAAAAAAAAGTGAAAGGAGCATGCCTGTTTTTATAAAGATATATTCACTACACAAATATATATAGTTCAGATTTTAAAACACTAAGCAAACTACAAGTTTACATGTAATTAACTGGTTTTTTGCAAGTTTTTCTAATCCCCAAACTCGAGACAGAATGTGAGTGTAAGGCTTACCAATGTATTCGATGAATTGTAATCCTCTGCTGATTTATCTGAAAGACAGGTAACAATGCCATTATAAATGAGTTATAAACGCAGCAGCAGTGGGGAGAGGAGCAAGGGACAAGCTGTCTTTAGAAAAGGCAGGCAAAAAGGCTGCTCCCAAACTTAGCTTCCTAACTCCAGCTTCCCAGAACCAGCCATACCCTGGCAGATACAGGAACAGAGAGTAAATAAATGCAGACAAATGCAGGGGTCACGAATCCCTGCTGCAGGAGGGTGGAATTGCCCAGAGCAAAACCTGAATGAATATGGTCCTCCATCCACATACACAAAATACTATCAATGGACTAAGTCAGCAGCAGAGGCACTACAGCTGGCTCCCTCCTGCATGATGTTCAGTCTCAGATGCCTAAACTTCCTGCAAGAGCACAGAGAACCCCACAAGTCAACTGGTGGGGTCTATCCAGGCACTAGTGGGGAAGATTTGCACTTTTATCCCTGCTCAGAGCCTTCCTAATTAGTACCAGATCTGGTGACATGGTTCTATCCCCTTAAAAGAACCAAAGTAGGGGTTAATATTTAGAAATTGCAAAAATTTAGAGTTGCAGTTGAAAGGGAGGAGTAGTAATTGCAGATGTCCTTCAGAGGGCAGATAATCCATAGAAAGAGGCACAAAACCTTGAGAGTTTTGACTTTTAGAGGAATCCAGCCAGGAATTTTCAGGCACCCAGGCAGCTGAGCCATATTCCTCAGTCATGGCACACGGGAGCAGAGAGACTCTCACCCCAAAGACACAAAAAGCAACATCCACACCCACCCTGCAAACTGAAACTGGTGCAAAATTTAGCTGCCTGTTTTCTCCAGGGATTTTCATCACTGGGAGCCCAGCCCCAGCAGTCTGGGATCTGTTTTCCAGATGATGTCTGTGAGCATCAGAAAAAATATGTGTTTGGGAGGCTTAGCCAGTTGACTGACCTCCTCTTTTTGCAGCTATGCTGGGCATCAGGACTAACAGAATGGAGAGACTAATGGAGAGTTGGACAACGAAGCCACATGAGACCATCACCATGTACCTGTGAAACTCATGTACTTCTGGCTGTTGGAGATCTTCTTGGAGTTGTAAAACTCCAACACGTCCAGCACTGCCTGGGGGTTCTTCTTCTGTTCTGACTTGGTGATGTTGGAAGTCTGCAGCAGACGTGCCCATTGCTCTGGCATTCCCTGTGAGAAGAGGCACCTTGTTAACACACAGTTGGCCTAACGTGGTCCACAAAACATAAGCCCACTGTCACAGTTCTGCCCCAGCTTTTGGAGTTACACAGTACTGTGAGGGAAATAGGGAGAAAAGAGGACAGGAGAGGAGAGGAAAGAAAAAGAGGTGGTGAATGTGTGCCTCCCTAGCCACTGCCTGTGTTACAAATCACACTTGGGCATGTAAATGTCACTCTGCTCTTGGGTGACTCACATGTCCTTTGCAGACCAAAATTCAAAAACCAGAAAGGAGAAGACTCAATTGCTGCAGTTCAGGAAAAGTCTCAGGCAAAAAAACCAAAACAAACAAAACACAAAATCCTTTATGCACAGGTATACACATATATACACCCTGGAAAGACTATAGAAGTAACATACACTGCATAGCCTCCAGCACAATGCACATGCAACACTCATTTGGGTCTTCTGGTAGCACTAGAGTTCTTTGGTAACAGCAGTGTGGTGCCCATTGTAACCAGAGCTGGGAAAGCAGAGGTGTTAACTTCACATCTCAAGCTCTGAATTTCGGTATAGGGACATCATTTAAGCCAGAAAATAAACACACCTGGAGAACAGCCAGACTTGTGCCTTTCCTCACCAGCAGGGATAACAGTTTGTACAGACAAAGAGGCAGAGATTGGGATCCATTAGCAATGACATTATAATCCTCCCGGTTCAACAGGATGGCTGGATACACCCCTCAGGTAATGCCCCACTGATGCCTTGAAGCCCCAAGGCATCAGCACTGGCACACGTGGGGTAACCTGGGCAATTCTAGAGGCTGCCATGCAAAACACAGCTGTACACGTGATTCAGGGTAGGGGAATAAAGCCCCTGAAAAAGCACCATATTACAGACAGGTAGAAACACCTTGCTCACAAACAACTTCTGCTGCTAGGAAATACTCTCTCATAACCAAAATAAGAATAAAAATATGATGATGATGAAATACAACTCTGTCTTTACAGTATTTTGCATGTCAATAAATGAAAAAACCCACAACACATAAAAGCATCTGACATTTAGCCTTAGGACAGCACATGCATATTCTGTCCTAAGTAGTTGTAGACAGCTGTGGGCCTCCCACAGGAAAACTCCCAGATCCCCAGTTGGGGGACACAGACTATGCTGTAGACCTATTTCAGCTCTAGAAGAGGAAGGGAGGGGAAGAGAAGGGAAGGGAGGAGAGATATACCATGTTTAGCTGACCACAACAGCAAAAAAAAACAGGAAAGGAAGAGTTTGCTGGCAGCCTGATCTCCTGGGATGTGCCAAGTTTGACAGTCTTTCAGCATGGATTAGTGGGTAACCTCTGCAGATGTGTTTCAAATGAGATCAAACTAGATGATGGTAATAGCCCTTCCAGCATAAAAGATTAATGGGCCCTGGCTCCTCCTAGCAATAAGCTAAACCACACAGTTCCCTTTTCCTCCAGATTTGCTTACTGTGAATTCTCCCGTGACTGCATCAAACCCCACGTGAATCGTGTGTTCAAAGTCTGAAGGGAGGGAGATCTCCGGCCGCTCTTTCTCTTTCTTCTTATTGGCTGCAAGAGACAAAAACAACAACAATTAAAAAGTCCATAAATGCATCAAGAATTAAAATCTCCTCAATAGCTTCTAATTCACCTAAACAACCACCCCACACACACACTTTTGCTAGTCATAGGATTTCAATCTGGAGCAGAGAAACACCAAGTTTAAAAACTTTGTTTCCTCACTTAAGAGAAGCTACAGAGAGGGGACAACAAAAATACCTGTAATACAGGACAAGCATAAAAGAAACTGATATTTTCAGTATGTAAAGTGTCAACTAGTATGTCTAGACTCAACAGCATGAGACCTATTTACTCTAAAATAGCCACTCAAACTTACACAGGTCAGAGTCAAAAGCTCCACAGTGGCAGTAAGTGGAAGCCAGTCAGTTTTGAACACATTTTTTTTATTTGTTGTTTTAAGCAAGTTAAAAAAAAATATTATGTGCTTTTAAATGTACACCTGCCTCTCACACAAAGCTAGGGACAAAATTAACTACAAATACTGCTTAGAAATTGCTTTCTTCATCCTATTTCCTCAAAAGTGTATGAAGAAACCTAAATATAATGTGGGCTTCTGCTACAAAATCTTATGAGCAAAAGCTCTTCTATTTTTATTTGCTCACAAAATGAATTAAAGGTGGTTTTAATAACCAGCTTTGAAAACATGAGCAAGACAGCAGAATCTGGCAGGTGAGGCACAGAAGTCATAAAGAAACAGGGAAGGAAATACATCAAAGCAGATGCACCCTGCAAATTTTAAACTGAGGTCGTCAAACAAGATTATCATTATGCATTGGATTCAGTTCATCCATATTCATTATGTACTAAGGGCTCCACCTTCCTTTTAGTATTTGTTGTATTCAAAAATTGAGATTAGTTTAAGGAAGAACCACATTCTAGTTGGCTTTGCTGCTGCTTGCAATAAAATGAGTGAAGCCAGGAGAAGGTGAGCAAACCACTCACGTTTCCCAGCCGCTCCCCTTTTTTATCCAAAGCCAAACAGAATTTGTTTTGTGGCTGACATTCCCCAGCACACTTTTGGCAACACAGACGCCAAACCCCAGGTATTTCAGAAGCCTGCAAGGCTAACACTCAGAGTAGCAATTCTTTAAGACACTGCTGCTGTTGGCTGTGTAGAGAGGCTCAGGGCTGGCCCCAAAGTACTGAATCCCATTTCCTTCAGTGCCAGCTCTGGCACCATTCTCTGTATCATTACAGAGCTACAGTTGTACAGAGTAATTTTGGAGAAAGAAAAAAGATCAGATGCTCCATTTGGGACAGGAAGATGGAACAGATTGTTTTTGATCCCCCTTTCAAACAAAGGGGATGGGGGAAGCTGAGTTGCAGAGGAGCGACAGAGCTGCCAAGGGGCAAAGAGCTATGCTGGAGGAGCCATCCCTGAGAAGGGAGCGAGGAGGAGACAGGAGCAGCTGCTGGTTAGCAGATGGTGAGCATCTGCAGCACAGAGGCCTGCTGCACACAGCAGCAGTGGATGGAAAGCAATACGCAAAGAAGTGCAGGGAGTGCCATCAGAGGCACCATATTCCATAGGTCTGCCTGCAGGATCAGTCCACTTATCCAAGCCAAAGAGTGAGGTGCCATCTCAGCCTAGAAGCACATTGCTCAGGTGAGGAAGAAGAGGACACCTCTAACAGCGCCGCTGTGCAGGAGTTCCTCACGGACAATGAACACCCACACATGGTCCAGGGCAGCTGCCACAGCAGAGTTGAACATATTCCTAAAAAAGCTTAAGGGCCTTAAGTCGTTATCCAGAAGTCTTAGGCGTTTTTTTATTTCTACATTGAGGCAGATCTGACAGATCTAGAAGCCTAAACATTATTAAACCATTAATAACACAATTGCCTTTGTAAGCAGATATTTATGTCATAGCAGGTGGTAAGGGAAAAAGAACTAAAGAGATAGGCACTCCCAATATTGCTAAACACTTAATGTCCCTTTAAAGTGATTGCATTATCCTTGCAATAAGCTTAAAAGACTTGAAGAATCCTAATTTAAAAAAAAATTAAAAAGAGAAATAATATAATATATTTAAGACAACCTGCCTACCACCACCAAAGGCTTCATTCCCACAAACACCTTACCACCTCCTCATTCATAACCCCCCTTTTCAATGCTGTTACAAGAGCCTCCCATAAATTTTCCTTATGATGCTCTGGCACCTTGAGCTGCTACTGTGAAGCATGATGTCTGACCATGCAGTGAGCCATCCTGAAGCACACTGAGATGAGAAAGGTCTTGACCACTGCTAACATGGAGTAAAGTTCTCCCAGTCACCATGGGAAGGACTCCTGGTTGCTGCACACTGTCACCTTGTGGGTAAAACCTTGCCTCTGTTCGAAGCTGCAGCTGAGCTCAGCAAAGCTCACAGGAGCTAAGTGTGCCCCATTCAAGCAAGACTGATATCCTCAATTAGTCACTGATGAGTCCCCTGAGCCCAGGAAAACTCAAAACGTTCCCAAGTCCTGCTGAAAGCAACAAGTCACACAAGCTCTGCTCTGAGTCCTTTGGGCAGGACCCATCCCGTATTAAGCCAACAAGTTTTTTAAGTACTGGGTTTGTGGTTTAGGCTGGGACAGACGAAATCAGGACTTCAAATTACATCCTAAATTTTGCAGGCAGAGCATGACACCTCCAGAGCCACCTGGCAAGGGGTGTAGCTCAATGCAAGTGTGAAAACATGCATGGGGCGCTGGATTTATGCCCCATGTGTCCCTCACACGACACCTCTGTTCATGCACAGGGGTAGCACAGATTTGCTCAAAATTACTTTCCTCTAACTAAATGGAAACCAACTTCTCTTTTAATTCAGCCAAACAAGCAAATAACACCCAAATTATTTCAGGCACAAACCAAAGAGAAGTGTCTGAACACTGAAGAATTTCCCTACGTTTAAGCAGCATGAAGCTCTAGGACTTTAGCTCTCTTCATAAAAGACTAAAAGAGACTAAAAGAAGTTTTCTAAGATGGAAATCAACCAATTTGAAGTGAAGGTGATAGTGCTAAAGGAATTTTTTGCTCGACAGGAATTAGAGGACAGAAGCAACCATTCTCGTTTGGGCAGGTGTACGGCAACAGAAGGCTCTGCTGGGCTTGGCTAAACAAAAATCTCTCACGTCTCAAAGCATCTGCCATGTTGGCCAATCTTCAGTAAACATAGGCATCTTCAGATCAGTTGCAGTCTGTCTGCTGATTTTACCCAAAACATTCATTTTTCTCCTCGTTCGTAGTTCTCCTTCATAATCCAATTCAAACTAGCATTTCATGATCTACTTTTTTTATTCTTTTACAAGTTTCAGGTGACTTCTTTGATCTCTGAAACAGTTGATCCCAGAGATTTAAAAACTCCTCTCCCTTAAGTAAGCCAACACAAAAATCCTGCAGCTTTTTTAGGATTCATACACACAATGGCAAGTTCCAACCAGGATCCAGCAGACTTTTAACATTGAGTTCACAGGTTTCTGGATTGCAGGTTCAAAAACCCACGTTTGTAAAACAATCCAAAGTTGCCAAAAGTATCAGCTAAGAATAATAATCATCATCATCTTCATCATCATCATAAATACTACAGTATTTTGTAGAAAATGATCCACCACCTTGCTTATTTAAATTAGTGAAGCAATCATTTCAGTTAGCCTTTTCACTAATAAAAATTAGGAGGCAGCCTCCCTCCTGAAGTCCAGGGAGTTGAAGATATCTAGCCTTGATTTAGTTGCCCAGTGCCTAGATACCATTCCAATACAGAAAAAAAGCTGATATATTATGAAGAGGAACTCCAAAAAAATAGGTCAGATATAAAAAGAACCCAGCACATATTAGGGGATGGAGAGATTTTTTTTCTTGCATCACTTCAAAAGATTCATGAGAGAGAGGTTTTCTAAAATATCCTCATCCTAAAAATTAGAATTTCATGTACAGTTCACAGTTCCTATCTCTTTTTCCATCTGTTACAGTCCCTTGAACATGAAAAAATTCCTTCAGTTCACAAGAAATACGCAAGAATTTTCAGTGACAGATTGTTCTTAAAAGCAAGTAGACAATGCCTGACCCAGACATGAGAACAGAGTAAATGGCCATGAGGTAAAATATGACAGGTCTAGTAGGAGATTGCATGTTAGTCTTGTATATCTCAAATTATTTGCTGTTTAAAACAACAAAACAAGCAAAAGACCTCCCTCTGCTCTCCACCAAAGGAGTTGCCAATGCCAGCTTTATTGGCCAACTTGTAATTGGCACAAAAATTTGTGATTTTCAAGACCATTATGGACAAGTCAGGCTGGGAAGTAACAGAGCTAGTCCCAGAGTTAGTCCCAGTTTTCATGAACACTGTTCTCATAATTTATGGGAAAAGCAAAATAAATTCTAAAAAATCTGCAAGAAAGGGGGCCTAAAAGAGACCTGCAGAGGGATTTTGGAAAGGGCAGGGAGTAATAAGACAAGAGGGAATGGATTCAAAACAACAGAGTTCAGGTTTAGATTAGGTATTGGGAAGAAATTCCTCACTCTGAAGGTCTTGAGGCACTGGAACAGGTTGCCCAGAGAAGCTGTGGATGTCCCATCCCTGGAAGTGTTCAAAGCCAGGTTGGATAGGGCTCTAAGCAACCTGGTCTGGTGGAAGATATCCCTACCTTTAACAGGAGAATTGGAATGAGATGATCCCTAAAGTCCCTTCCAACCCAAATAATCCTAGGATTCTATGATCTTATGAAAATAAAGTGAGATGGATTAAATGTGATAGGATTAATCATTAGAAAAAACATATCTACAGACTGTACCTTATGTACCCTGAAAAAACCAAGACAGATGTGCAGGCAACAAACACACAAGGTTTTCTAAAACCTCAACCATCACTAAGCATCAAGGGCTTGACTATGTTCAAGCAGAGCAACGTTCAGACAGAAGGTTTATTAAAAGAGATAAAATACTGTACTTTTGTCTCCTGGCAAAATAGATCGGTAAAATCGATCCTTCCTCTTCTTTTCTTCTGGATTGGGAGGCAGAGGTTTTGAGCCATGGTTTAAAGTCCCAGGATCTTTGCTGCCCGATCCAATCATAGTGCTGGTATTTCTCATTGGAGGAGCAGGTGGTTTGTCCTCTGTTTCAACTCCATTGTTAGACATCTTCAGCTGGGGAGGCCGTTACTGGGAATTGGAAAAGAAAACAAATTAGAAGCCCTATTTATTTATTGTAGACTAGAATCACACACTATCAAGTAAATCATTAGCAGGTATTTGCAGACGGACCTGCAACCTCAGTCCAACCATTAACCCAGCACTGCTGTGTTCACCACAAACCATATACCCATATGCCACATCCACAGGCTTTTTGAACACTTCCAGGGATAAGGATAGCAACACAAACCCAGCACAACAAATTCTACTCAAGCTCTGAATTTTTTTCCGTTAATAAGACTATGTTCAAGCATTTGAGTTGCTGATCACTGAGAAAAGCCTATTTCAGGATACAACCACTTCTCAAGCAAACCATGGAGCTGACATGCAGGGTGGGAAGGTAAATATAAGGTAGCAAAGAGTAGGGATGCCTGAGAGGAGCCAACAAGTTGCTGAGTTTGTAACACCTCTCAGATCCCTGCTAGTTCTCCTAAAAAACACGTCAAAAGGTTTGCATCAGTCTCCAGCACAGCACAATACAGAGACTGGAGTTTGTACTCAAAGAGTTTTGATGCAGCCACTCAGGCTCCTTTGCTAAAAAGCTGCTGAGCAGGTTCAGAGGCAGAGGTGGCCAGGAAGCCCTGAGCTGTACCCATGTCACCTCAGATGCAGTGCCACAGCCCTCGATTGCGCCAAGCCAGCCCTGGCCTTTCTGCAGTAACAGCACACTTCAGAAGCAACTCCAGGAAGTTGATTGCATTTTGTTCTGTTGGGAGGGTCAAACAAAACTAGATCCCCAACACACACTTAAATCCATAAGTAAATAATCCCTGCTGTGCAGATTTAAAGACGGAAGCTTGGGAACAGGGTAATAGATTATTCTGCAACGGCTAACTTGTTCCACCTAAATGAGATCAGCATTGCTCCGGACACAGCCCGGCTGCAGCAAGATCCTTCTGGAAACTGGAATTCATCTGCACTATGTTTTCAAAAGTAAGTTGGGAGTTAACTGCTGAATAAAGACCAAAGTGGGAACGGTTTCTGTTTGGGTGGAAAAAGCAATTCAACAGCTTTACCAATTTCACAGGCAGTAAGGGCAGATGTTTTGCTCAGGGAGAATTACAAGGTGGCAGAAAGTCAGAAGCTGTTTGCTCTCTGCAAGTGAGAAGTCTAGTTACAAAGCTGAGAGCACTGCTGACTGCCAGGAAGCCGCTTTCCATAGGCTGGACTCAGTGGGACACTGAATCACACTCCAGACAGATCCCACCACCATACTACAGTCCTATGGCCACACAGCACCCAGCCAGCCTCCAAAGTCTTCTTCAGCCAAGCTACTGATCCTCAGTGTAACTGGCAAGATTCAGACCCAGAGCACACTGCTCTTGCTGCTGTGGGGAACTGAGGCAGGCAACCACTGCCCACAGAAGTCACTCGGCAGCAATGCGCCAGATTTTGCCAATAGCAGGTTTCCCTGTCGCCTGCCAAGCCATGGCTGGCCTGCAGCTCCACCTCCTCCTCCACTTGATTGATTCCCAGTTTCTTCACACTTGCCCTTAAATGGGAGGGCTGGCAGTGTTGTACACCCTGCAGGGCTTTGGGCAAGTCTTCACACAGAGGGAATCTTGCAAACGGACTGACCCCAGTCCCATTTTCCTTCCAATAGCACTGTGCAATGGAATATTAAATGACACGCTAGCATTTGGGGATTGATTTTAATGGTGGGACAGCTTTGGCATTTGGGAGGGGTGGGGGGGAAATTAGCTGTGCACTTGTCTGGGTGTGTCCTTGCATGTGCCCTGTGCATGTCCCACCACTCATGCTTCAGCCTCATGCCATTCTTGAGTGTAAGACAGAACAGAACTAAGTGACAGCTGGAGTGCCAGCCATGAAGTGGTTGGTGCAAATGAGTAGTCTCCCTGCCTAAGCAGTGGAAAAAAGTCTAAGCTAAAACCCAACTGATAATTTCGGCAGCCACTGCTGCACATGTACCTTGTGAAACACGAAAATGCTGAGGCCTTCCTGATGGGCTTTGCACATCACAGTGTCAGTGGCTGGAACTGAACTGGCACAACTAAACCATTTGAAACAACATAAGCAGCAGTGTCCCATAGGAGATGCATTCTCTGCATTGATCTTATTTAACTACGAGAAAGCAAATGCCAGGAAGGTGCTAGGAATATACTGCAAACAGGGAAGCAGAAGGAAAAGGAATGTTAGCAGCTCTGTGCCTGCCAAACAGACCTCCCCAGGAGTGGCACCACATTTGCTGCTCTAACACCCTGGTTTACCCCCATGGGGGTTTGAATAAAGGTGCATCCAAAGATTCCCCCACCACCCAGACTGTCTGGAGCTGCAGGCATGGCTGGGATGGAGACTGACTCATTTCTGGGTCCCTCTCCCACTGGGCAGAGAAGTCAGTAGGTGAGAATTGGTGCTTCTTACCTGCTGTCAAAGGCAAGGGGACAGAGTAAAGTTTACTAAGTTGGGGAATGGATGCAACATCCGACTGAAACAGAGCAGTATGTGGCTCTGGGCTGGAGAAAAAGAAGTGAGAAGAGGAATAAAAAAAAAAACCCCAGATTGCAGGCAGAGGCTAGCCTAGTGCTGGGGGAAAGAAAAAACATAAGCAAAAAACCCCAAACAAAGACTCTAAGAAAAATCTCTGGATGTCAAGCATCCTCCCGCTCAGTTCCACCAGCGCAAAACCCCAGGGACATCTGCTCTCAGTTTCTTCAATACAAGAAAGTTTTTCAAAATCCCTCAGTCAGAAAGGATAGTGCACACATGAATTACTGTTTTACCGCAGGGACAGAAACTGGCAGTACAAGCTCTTGTTTATCTTACATGATTCCCTGAATGAGCAAGTAACTGCTGAGAAGTTACATAGTTTTACAAACAATATTGTTTCATACCTATTTGATAACTGCAACTTTGCTGTAGGCAAAGCCTATAGTACACCTCTCATTTTCCCATCACTCAAGCTCCCAGACCTTTCTCTTCATCAAAGTCTTATGTTTGGAGTTACATGAGCTGTTTGGAGATGGCGGAGTGAGAGAAATCCACTGATCCACAAAACTAAGAGGCTGATTCCACAGAAGTTGTCCCCTGTAATAGCAGCACTAGAGGGTTCCCAAAAGCCTTGTGCCACTATATAAAAGGGAACCCAAAAACCTGCTTAAGTGAATCCTCCCACTGCAATACAGAGGTCAAATGCAACATCATTATACTTGCAACTTCCATTGGCTTCAAAGTAGGTGAATGAAACCCTGTCCTGACAGAATTACACCTCCAGTCAGAGCTGAGAGCTCAGAGCCATGCCAAGTAGTTACAGAGGTAGCCATCTCCCTCACTGCAGCCCAGCTGGCTGGGCAAATTCTCATCTTCCTAAAATAATCTCCTGCCAATTCACATGTAAGCAGGCTTTAAACAAACCCCCTCGTGTAGGCGCTGCTCAGATTCAGAGCGCCAGGCAATCGCTTCCCCAGCCAGCAGAACATCAGCGCTAGGCCGCTGAAATGAGTCACTCTGCTTGGCACAATCCCTTCCAACAGGAATGCAAAGCATCACTGCACTAAGTTATTTCCTTCTTCACACCAGCACGACTCTGCCTTGAGAAATCCATCTTAGGTTTCCACTGTGTTATTAAGTGAACAGTGGAAGCAATGAAACAGCACATGAACTTTTCAACCAGAGTCAGATGAGGGAATATGTTTTAGCTGCAGACACAATTATTCTCAACTATTGTATCTATTAAAACACCAGCACTCAAACCAAACCCCGTAGACACCACTAGGAAGGCATAGCCGTGATGTAGGACTATTGTTTCTGCAGACATTTGGGAGCACTGGAAGTTCAAGTTGTTTCAGCACACAGTAATCAGGAAAAGTTTTATTACATACTGCAATCTGTGACTGCTGTAGTCAAGTTATGGTTGCCTTCAATGCACCCCTGTCCCTCCCCATCAACTTTTGCAGCCCTTTAGCTACATAACATTGCCCCAGCCTCAACAGAGTCAAACAGCAAACCTGGCAAACTCTCCTTTTACACCTACAAAACACTTCTGCATTCAGGAAAGAGACAGACAGAAGACAGAACATGCAGCAAGCAGAAGTACTGAACAGAAGACAGCACCCACAGGCACCAAGAGTGGCATCCAAGAGCTCAGAGTACATTCACACATGCAAAGATCCATACAGGTCTGCTGATCTTTGTTAAGAAGATATAACACAAAAGACAATTACAGAATCATTAAGGAAAAAGACCTCTAAGATCATCAAGTCTGAGCATTAACCCAGCACCACTGTCTTAACCACTAAATCACACTCTCAAGTGCCACATCTACATGCCTTGTGAATCATGCAGTTTATGCCTAAACTACAGGCATAAACTGTAGTACAGGCACAGCCTCCTGAGACATTCACCTAGCAGAGTGGGACCCAGAGGTAGGTGGGACATTCTGACCCTACTGTAGCACACACACAAGCAGAAAAAAAAAGAGAGAACAAAGACCCTCTATGTATGTCATTTTTCTTCCACTTAAGTACATCATTTCAAACCTGCTGCTCCATGCTGAACTCTAAGTTTCTATCAAGCTGCTTGTGTTCTCTTTGCATTCCTTAGCAAGACAGACAGATGACTGATTGCTAAAACAGAAAGCAATTAAAAAGTCAGAAAGGCTGAAACCTACGCTACAGTAGATGCCATACAGATAACTACGTCCAATGCATACTAATTGCAGGAGTCAACATGAAAACTCATAAAAGAGCTATCTATAATTCATGCAGTCTGGCAAGAGAGTAGCTGTAAGTTACTCACTACAACTTACAGATGAATAAACTATATTAAACAAGACAGGGAGGAGGAAGATGCTCAGCAACTGCTCTTCCCTCTCTGCCTACTACCAGAAGGAAATCACATTTTTCCAAGACACTAGTATTCTGTTGTTGACAGGGTGAGGAAAAGGTGTCTTGCCCACAAAAAAAGAGAGAGATTCTTAACCTTTAATTGAGTCAATCCTGATCAGAACAAGTGTTTTACCTCTGCACCAGTATCCCTGCATCCTTCCACCCCATGGCTAGAAATTGCTTGTGCACACACAGTTGAAATCTCCTTCTCCCTCGCACTGCCCTGGTGAGAAAGAGCACAGACAGGCTGTGCCCTGCTCTGCTCAAACACATTGCAAGCTGCAGATTCCCTCCCTGCGTGTCACGCTTCCATGCAAATCCCATCCGAAAAAGCAACATCAGACTTTACCAGCTGGGTTTCGACACAGTATGAAAAGACAGCCATTCGTTTTTCATTACTTTACGTGGGACTGTCTGAAACACCAGTCTCGCACTGAAGGAAAGGCACCCCACACATTCCACCTGAAAAAGAGGCAAGAGGTGTCCTCTTCCTCCACCCGACAGCAGATGGGACCTGGAACACATGCTGTCACAAAAAAGGCAGCTGCAACACACACACCCCGAGGGAGGAGAGACTGGTCACCGAATTTAGAGGTGATTAAAAAAAACCCTTAGAAACTGCAGCATGGAGCTGTCTCCCCAACCAGTTACTGCACATCTGAGCTCTTTGCAAGAGTGCCAATTAAACCAAAAAAGCCAAGGACCAGCAAAGCACCAGCACAGACCCGGCATTTACATGTGAACTACAACAAAAACAAAACAAAAACAAACAAACAATAAAAAAACTCCAACAAACTAAACAACAGGTTGGCATAAAGTTCAAATAAATAATTACAAAACAGCAGTGTTTGCTGATGTCTTTTTAGAACTTACCTGTTAGACCCCTGCAGGTGCTGCCAACACCTAAAGATGCAGATGAAATCAGTAAATTAAATGAAGGAATAATCACTCAACATCAGTATACACGCAGAAGAGAATGCATCCACTGCTACAGCATGGATGGGTGGGTGTGAGGAGGGGGAAGGGAGACACTCTCATGGCAGATGGCCAACTACCAGTTGCAGTCTTGCTCCACTGCCAGCATTATTTCCATAGTGCCAGACATAAAGGATCACTGACCACTTACAAGTCAACAGGAAAAGCTGGACAATTCCATGGCTTGGAATTTTAAAAGCCAAAAGTCTGGATGGTCCTTTCTAAAAAAAGCCTTTAATTCAACCCCAACAGTTTAGGCTAAAGGCAAGAACTGCCAGGTGGGATTCCCTAGCCCAGATTTTGCAGGAGGACATGGACATCACTGCAGCGGGCAGGAGAGCTGCAAAATCTCTCCCTGGGCAGATATCCATGCTAACCCATCCTACTGCACAGATACACTTCTAAAGAAGAACAGACTAATTATAACCACTCGATTCCTAGCAACAGAGTTCTCCTTTCATTCAAGTTAAGGAAGCTTCTTTCTGTTTTGTTTGAAAGAATGGAGGCCCAATGTTCACCGGCTTCCACAGTGTGGGCCCATGCATGAGCACTGCGACAGTAACCCAGGCACACTGAGGGTGTCAGAGGCGCTGAGGCAGGTCAGGCCCTTTCCACCACATTAGGCTTGAATCCAAAGCCACAGAGAGGCAATGCCAGCTTAAATTGCCGTGTTTAGACTTGGCTTCAGCTGTTGCACAAATAACTGGCAGTGCCAAACAATAACCATTTCACAATCAATGCCAGCTATGCCCAAGTACCTGGAACACGTGATGAACTGCCCTTATTTGTGCTCCAGTACTCAAGCTTGGAGAACTGCAGAGGTCAGCTCTGGCTGATCCCATCTCTGGGCAGCAGCCTCCTCATTTTGATCGAGCATTTACCCACTTCTAACAGTGCTTTTAAACAGCCCTAGAAAAATAAATTGCATCTATTTTCAAGGAGAAAAAAAAAATAAAAATCCAAGCTGAGACAGAAAGAACCAAGAGAATAATTTTTAAAAGCTCTCAGCCCACAAATCATCCTCCTTGTTTCCTCATCTCCAGAAGTGCTGCCTCTCCTCCCCCAGCTACATGCCTGAACAAGCAAGTTCGCTGTTGCAGATGTCAGGACAGGCTCCCTTTTCCAGCACAGCACAGAGCAGCCTTGGCTCTGGTTCTGCTTTTGCTTGCAGGAGGGCAGGGCTTCAACCACACAAGTCAAAGTAGTCACCGGAGTCGGAGCTTGCTAAGCAGGGTGGGAAAAATAAAGGCCTCTTATGTTAAAGCATACCCCAAAGCCCATATAAGCAGGTTTCCTGGAGGAAATCTGTGTTCCAGAGGAAATGACTAGATGCAGCATAAAGAGAATATATTAATGCACACAGTTAAACCCACCCCCACTACTCTGTGCCTAAGTTACTTGGCTCGGAGTCCTAACTCCACATTAGCAGCAACAGCAACTGAGAGCAGCCGAATCATTAATCATTCTTCCATTCAAAAGTTTCCAATCCAGAAGATGGACACAGAGCACAGGGCTCAGGATTAAGCCCTGCTATCCCCTAATGTGGAATAATTCCGTACAACGTATTCACACTTTAAATACACGTACACATTTGCAAAACCTGCCCCTTTTTAAATGGAGAGATCTGTCATTTTAGCAACGGGGTTGGGGGTAAAAATATATATAAGAAAATGAGAACATTGTCAGATCAAGTCAACAACATACCATAGGCACAGAGGACACTGCAATACAGCGGTTAGCAAAAAGCCACAGTATGTCAATAGATGAACGTTTACATGAATCTGTAAAAGCTGAGTTTTTTCTGAGGTGAAGAAACACCAAGACAGAGAACTGCAAGGAGGAAACACACGTTCTTAAGAGCAAAACTCATTCAACTCCTTTGTCACTGGGAAAGTAAAGAGCAAGAAGACAACCCAATTATCATTAGTGAATGAAACCATCCAAGACCCTCAATTAGACTGAGGGGAAAATGCCACAACAGTTCAGTGCTAATTGGAAATGCAAACATTTATCATCAGAGTAGTGCTTGCTCCTGTGTATAGCTCCATTGTGTTCACTGCAGCTAATGACAGTAGGAAGCCCAGTGCTCCACAGCATTTATGTAATGACTGGCGAAGCTGTCACATTCCCTTAATTGCTAGCCAGGATTTTCATACTGGCAGTAGTTTTCAATTAAATAAAATCACAAAGATTGGTTCCGTTTCATGTTGCTCTGTTAAAAGTTTTGGTTTTTCAAAGCTAGGGAAAGAAGGAGAATGAATAGTTCTCCAAAGACAGGATAAGCTCTGCAGCAAGTATGAGGTTTTTGTAGACGAACTGAATTTAGAGACAAGGAAAGCACCATCAAATACCCAGCACTGCAAGAGCTAATTTAGTATCAGTAAAGACAAGCAATTTGAGCACTGCACATAAATCTGCTTCAGGTTTGCAATGATTACTCCTTCAAGTGTGATACATTAAATGCTCTAAGAGCAGTTCACTTATAAGACGAAATGAAAAAGCCTAAGGTGGCTTAGGGTTTCTCCCCTAATTAAACTTTCACAGTAGAATCTTCTTCGCTGCAAGAACATCTGCTCTGTGTTTATAATTATATGTTATCTAGCAAAACTCCCTATTCTACCTGCTTTATGATTCCAGAACATACAGGAGGAACCATAGTGGGAGGGTCTCACATCCCTAGCTTCCTTACTTGTACCAAATGCACTGCAGAGCATTAACTAGTCCATTAAGAATCATCATCGTTTAATTTAATGAGCAGCAGTTTGTTTTTAGGAAGCACCATCAAGCCTTTTATCACATCATTTACTCAGATTCCAATCATACTTACTGTATGTCAGTAGAGAAAAGAGAGCTCTATAGGACTGGCACAAAGGAACTGCTGTTTCTGCAATATATTACAACTAAGTCTGCATTAGTGCTCAGTTAAATAAAGCCCATGAGCCAAGTGAACTATTTTTACTCCACTGAACAAAAGGAAATATAACAACATCACTTATTACAGTGGCAGGCCCATTTTAAGGCACTATGTAATTAGGAGTAGGAGTTAATTACAAGACTAGATATAGCAGGCAAGGTTTTCCTCAGCATCTTTGAGCAAGGCTTTTCTGGGGCATGGATCTTCTTACCCTCTGTTCTTGCTACAATGACCTAAGCAACTTTAAGTAGGATGCATGGATCTTCACTGCTACCTATTTAAAACTCGTTCTTTCTCAAGAAGCAGCAACACTGCAGCCATAAAACCCAACTCAGAGGAGACTGACTGAGCTCCCATTCACAGCCCTGTCAGCATCTGAAGCAAGTGACTTGCTTATTTCCATCCAATTCCCAGTGGACAAGCATCTACATCATACAATTAGCAACAATATGAACTGCAAATTCAGCAGAATTGGGATTTCACTGATGGATGGTTTGCCAGTATGCATGTTTTATTCATCTCAAGACTGCTTTGTCAGGTAGCTGTATGTCCTCTGTGTACTTAAAATGCTAAAAATCATTTTATGGTCATTATTGAGCAGACAAGAAGCTCTATAGACAATGTTGTACCTTTGCTAAGTGGTAGCCAAAACTCACCAGATTTCCAAAATGAAGACAACGACCAAAGACAGATGCTCTAGGAAATTGTATGAGTTAAGGCATTTTGTTCATTACAGTATTCCCTCCCACTACTCTAAGGCACCTTGCTCAAGTCCTACAGCTACTTCCTCCTAAAGTCACCAGCATAAGAATTAGCCTCCCTAGGAGAGCACAGCATGCAGGAAGTCCAGGTGCAGTTTTCTGACCACCCTTCCCTAATTTCAACAATGAAGATTCAAGGATGTTCACAGCACACTGTCACTGAGATATGGTACCTACCCACAACACTAGAGCTTCCTTAGTGTTCAGGCACACAAACGCAGCACCCACCTCAGGTTACCTGACCACACTCCCTCTCTCCCATCCAAGGCAAGGGAGTATAAAATGATACTTTAAATTCTGTAACTAGCACACCATAATTTCACCCCTCACCTTTACAGTAACAGCTCTGTTTGCTAAAAAACTCAAGATACAAACAGGGCAGTCCATTTTGGAAACGGCTATGTCACAGCTCTCAAGAACTCCCCGGTTTGGTCCCTGAGCACACCCAGGAGCAATGCATGGGGGTGCGCTTCCCAAATCAATTTTTTCCTCTTCACTTCATGCCATTTACACTTGTCTCATGTAAGTGCTGCCTTCCTCTTTACTAACAATAACATTCATACACACATTGTGGCACAACCTGCACTAATTCCACCTTTCGTTCTTACACTCCTTGCAGAGGAATCCAGTGAAGTAAAATACACTTGCTGTGGGAAAGGAGATCCTTCAAATCAATGCACAACAGAGCATGACCTGATGATGGCTTTAAGTGAACTGTCTCCTTTGCAAGTATGAGGTTGCATCTTCCACTGTTTCCAGTTGTTTCTTTTGGCCCAAGTTTCCATAGAATCATAGAAAAGGCTTGGGTGGGAAGGGACCTTAATAAAATTAACTAATTCCAGCCCCCCTGCTGTGTGCAGCAATTCCTCCCAGTAGATCAGGTTGCTTAGGGCCCCATCCAACTTTTTGTTCTTTTCCTGGTTATTCTTGTACTGCTGATATTTGCAGGTGCTGATTCACAGCCTCCCAACATACGCACGTTTGGCTGCTTTTATTTTTAAGAAAAGTCTCTTCTGGCTGGAAATAACTCTTGTTTTCCTGTGAACATTTGTCAATGTACATCTAGTTTGATCTGAGGATTCTACTTTGACAAAAGCTTCAAAGTTTTGTCAGTCTCTCTTGTTCTATTAAAATGTTATAAAACAGACATCTAAACTTGTGGCCTGCTACTTTGTAAGGTCCCTTATAGCTTTAAAAATAGAAATTGGATTTGAGCCTAGTATATATTCTTTAAACTTCCAACATGGTTTGGATTTACATTCCCCACAGGTGAAACTTCCCCAAATGGTTTCAATTCATAAAGTTAATTAAAAACCTGCAAAAAATTAATGCTTTATTTCTGACAAAATTTAACCAAGATATCTTAAATGGAAGTAGCCAAATCCCAAATAATGACTTTTTTTAATCGGCTCTCAAAAAGTAGTCCTAAGAAAATAAGCCCATAATTCTGTCATTTTAGTATCTTATGTTGCCAGCAGACAGCTTCCATTTTAGATCTGAGATGATGTATTGTCTCCAACCCCTGCTCCACTGGCTCCTAACCCTTTTCTTCCCCACAGAGCATCAGTACTCTACAGGGTATTTCCCTGGAGATTCGTTAACTGCTTCTTCCTCAAAGGCTGAGATTATTGGCATTTTTCTCAGACACATTTCTAGCCATTTAAAAGACCTGTCAGGACAGAGAAATAAATACATACCAAAAAATAACAATTCATCATTCTCTCTGTCAAGACATCACAGGTAAAGGGAAGACCTAAGTTTTGGCTGATGCCTTTAAAGACCATTTTCTATCTTGCATGCCTGTAAATCATTTACATAGCATTCCACACCATCTTTTAATGCCAGTATCCTAAGGGAGAGGGTGGATTAGAATATTGGTATCTTTAATTTAGGAGGCAATTAGACCAACAATAACAAACCAGAGCTGTATGTATGCTCAAAACAATCTAGTTAAAATTCTATTTTAATTAAAAATCAGTCAAATAACCCCATTATGCCCAGAATTGCTTTAGGCATGGTTCCAATCTAGCACATCTTTTTATTTAGTATTTTAGTTCCACACAAAGAAAGTGATTGAAATAACACTGTAGACTACCAGAATGGTCCTTTCTGTACAGCAAGTTCCTCTTCCAGTTAGAGAGCTTGGGAAGATACAGAAATAAATGTTCCAGTGTCAGTCAGCCACTTGGTAAGCCACTTAATAACAGAAACAAAAAGAAACCTGCTAAAATAAAAGCAGCCTACATCTCAGGCAGAGTAAAGGGATTCTCCACCTCTGCTCTATTCTGGTGAGACCCGACCTGGAGTGCTGCATCCAGCTCTGGGGACCTCAGTGTAAGAAGGATGTGGACCTAAACATAGTTATCCTCAAGTGACAAAGTACTAAAAAGAAAAGCAGTTGTAGAAAGTTAGAAAGCACAACAGACAGCTCTAAATTAATATAATTTGGTATTGCACATTGCCCACTTACTTCTGTAAGTATTCATACACTGGATCTTGTTTCTATTAACTGGAATTATATTAAATTATCAAATAAATAAACCTATTCCCCAGAGACATATAAACAAGGTTGTTGCCCAGATCCGTGTTGCCCTCATGCACATCAACCACTACCACTCCCAGTACTGAAATATACTAGGGAATTAAACGAGAAAAGAAAATGAAGACATTTCTTGAGGCCATTTTCTCTTCCAAGACACTTGTGGGAGGAAGGGCCCAGTACCTTAGCAAAGGTTAGCCTCACCAATTCCCTCCAGGCTTGTACTGAAGAAAGAAGAGATTCAAGGTCTTGCCGTTCCAGAAATAGAAACCCTCCTTTACAGACATTTTATTCTACCAGGTCAATACACAGAAGACAGTGGTGGGTCCCCAGACATCATCTTCACCACTCCCTATCCTGCTGAGCCTTCCAGTCTGCTAAACTCAACCTTCCAATGCCTCTGGCTTCTTGGGAAGTAGAGAAGCTCCTGAACCACCTGGACTATTGTCACATTATTTATTTTTAGCATTTGAGCATAGAAGTCCAAGGAACTGGTGGGTAGAACCAGATTTTGCTCATCTTGCTGTTTTGTACTAAGACTAAACTTCATCTGTGGAGCTCTCTTGCCTCTCCGAGTATCATTGGGAAATAAGGTAGGATGGTTTTGGGGTGATGAATGTGTACATGATTACGAAGAACTGGGAAGATATTCCTTATTACAGGCTTTCCACAGCCTTAACCTTTGAGAAAGTCTGCCTGAAGAAACAAAAGTGCACTTCTTGCTGCCAGGACAGGGGGATAGACCCAGAGCAGCCTCCATGAATGTGTAACAGTGGTGGGCAAGTGACCTTTACACTCCAAAACAAAAATCATTACAAAGCAGTGAGGTCTTAGATTTGACAAATTTTTCCAGGACAGTCAGGAAGCCAGAGCAACTTGGCTCTGCATGCCTGCATGATTAAACACAGCCATCCAACACCATGCCGGAGTCCTGCAGGATCAGGATCACCGCCGGGCTGCAGCCTGGCAGTCACTAGAGCCAAAGCCCATCCCACCAACACACACCAACACCAATTCCAGAGCGGAATACTGCAGCATGAGTCCACAGGACCATAAGGCAAGAGCACCTCTGAAGACAGAATCAGGCAGCCATGTGAGTAGCAAGCTGACAGAAGAGGTAATATTTGCTTTGAACCTTTTCTGTGTCATTAGTGCTTGTGCTAATTACGATAACCAACAGCCGCAGTCACTCTGATGGGAGGGCTGAACAGAAGTGACACAGCTGTCAACTCCATTCAAAGAACTAAATCCTTAAAAGTCCATCATTTTGGGGACAGAACAGAATCCATACAGCAAGATGCACAGGATTGCAGCTTTTTTAGGGCAGAAAGCTTCAGAGAGCAAGTACAGCTGACGTAGATGTTAAAAAGCGCGTTTGCCTGTTTCTCAGGGGGATTTAAACAGCAGGTGAGTGGGGCTGGTCTGTGGGACATGACCCTTTTTTATTTCAGCTATTTAGATGCAAATTGTTCCCCCTCCCTCCCCCTCTCAACACCATCTGTTAGCCCAGAGGTTTAGACTGTGCCTAGGATGTAGTTTTTGGGGGAGGGAGATATAGATAAAGCACTGAGA
Organism: Corvus moneduloides; assembly: GCF_009650955.1. Taxonomy (NCBI): domain Eukaryota; kingdom Metazoa; phylum Chordata; class Aves; order Passeriformes; family Corvidae; genus Corvus; species Corvus moneduloides. The sequence continues at coordinate 31,615,377 of NC_045477.1, forward strand.
GAATTTTAGTTAATGCCTCTATTTCTTCTAGGGCACAGTTTTGGAGAGAAAAAGAAAAATCACTTTTCAATACTATAAAAATAGGATTTTTCTCTCATTCTACTGCACTTTTTTTACTGACCCCATGGATTTCCTACCCTAGAAAGCATTCCTTGTCCAGCTTTTGGCCAACAAGCCACATTATATAGTGACGTTTATAGCAGGTTGCTATGGTGTTAGCCAAGGGCATGAGCTGGTATTGCATGAAGTATCAGAGATTCAAGGAATTAAAGTCCTAAATAATAATAATGAAGTCCTTTACTACAAGGCACAGTATTTAATGTTCTTTTAGTGCTAGTGAAGCTGCCTCATCTCTGTCTAACTTTCCCAAGTGAACAGCAATGTACTTTCAAGAACTGTTGAGAGATTTGATTCATTAAACACTTCACACAAGGCTCTCGATTCTTCATAAAGGAAAGATTATAGGTGACAGCAGAGTCCACTTTCAGTAAGCTCAAAGATGATACAGTATTGGGATTGGTGGCTGACAGACCAGGTGGGTGTGCTGCCACTCAGAGGGATGTGGACAGTCTGGAGAAATGGGCCAACACCAACCTTTGCAGTTCAACAAAGGAAGATGCAAAGCCCTGCTGCTCAGGAGCACAGACTGGGAGCCAACGGGCAGAAAGGAAGCAGAAAAAGCAGAGAAAGACCTGAAATCCCTGGTGGACATCAAGTTGACCATGAGCCTCTAAAGCACCTTTGTAGCAAACAAGGTCAACAGCATCTGGGCTGCAATGGAAAAACAACTGCCAGGAAGTCAAGGGAGGGGATCCTTCCCCTCTGCTCAAGGTCGGTGAGACAGATCTGGAGTGCTGGGACAAGTGCTTCCTTCCTCTGTACAACAGAGACAGGGACATACTGGTGCGAGTCTAGCAAAGGTCCCCAAAGATGATTAAGGGACCAGAGTATCTGGTATATGAGGAGAGGCTGAAGGAGCTGGGACTCTTCAGCCTGCAGAAGAAGTAGCTCAGAGGGGAACTTATCAATGTGCATAAATACCTGATGGAGCTGTAAAGAAGATGGAACCAGGCTCCTCTTGGTGGTATCCAGCAACAGGATAAGAGTCAATGGGCACAAACTGAAATACAGGAAATTCCATTTAAATGTAAGAACATACCCCACAACAAAACTCCACTTTTTTTCTGGATGGGGATGAGGGGAGATGGACACAAAACCACAGAACCCAGAAAAACCACAGATTTCTCAGAAAAATAATGGGAATTTTCATCCTTGGGCATGCTCAAAACCCTGCTGGATGTTCCCCTGAGCAAACTGTTTCAGTTGCCACTACTTTAGGTGGGGAATTGGACTAGACTATCCACAGAGGTTCCTGCCAACCTGCAATTCTGCAACTACAAGCCACACAAACTGACAGGGAGGCTTTAGAAGAGAGATACACACATCATTCAAACTACTTGTCTGAAGCACATGTCTTTACTCCTCAGTATCCAAGGCCCTAGTTTGGCAATGAAGACAAATTTAAAGAGGTTGTGACAACCTTGAGCAGAAAATCAGCAGAAGAGTTGGGATCAGTATCACAACACCCTCATTATGTGGAGGACTGTGGAGTACAGTCCCAGTACTTGGGAGATGCCAGCTCTTGTCCCAGTTCTCACAGACCTCATTTGGGATCCTGGAGGCACAAGAGGGGGAGAAAATACTTCTTGTCTGCTCTTCCCTCCTCCCATCAGTCAGTCATCTCTTTAAAGAAAAGGCAATTCAGGTAGTTACAGAGCACACAGCATGAGAAGAATCCCTTCCAGGTGCTTCTGCAACTTCAGTTAGCACAAGAAACACATTCTCAGCAAGGAAAAAAAAAATGAAAAAGAAAAGAAAAATAGAGCTGTGTATGCAATCCTGATGGGAAACTCAGAGGTAAAGGGGAACATGGAAGAATTTGAAAACCCTTCTTCCCCCTTGAAGTCCCAGAGATGGGACAGAAGAGCCCTCCTGAGCTTGAAATATGAATAGGCAGCAACCACCTAAGGGGAAATGGAGAAGGAAAACAATACAGTGTGGGCTTCAGAGCCTCAGCTGCACCTGAGCAAGTTCTTGGGGCACCCTTGCATAATACTTTAGGCTGACACCAAGCTGGGTTCAGTCAGGCTTTAGTGATGATGCTCCACTGAGGCAAAGGAAAGAAGCTCTTCAGCTGGAAAGACCTTCTGCCAGACAAGGTTTGCACAGCAACATTTTCTGAAGGGATTTGGGCCTTTTTCTTTTCTTACTGTTGGGATATTGTTTGATTTTCTTAAGTGTTGCCAACACAAACACAACATCTTCCCTCTTTCTTGCACAGAAAGAAGAAGCCAGAACAACAAATTATCTCAATTACTTGGTGACAGTCAGGAACTTCAGGTACCTACTTTCAGACAATTAACTTCTAAAATACATTTAATTCAATTTTGGTGGAAATCAATATACTGGAAAAAGTTGCAGGCATTTCATAGAAACATTCTCCTAAAAAAAAAAAAAAAGTCAGTTATCTGAGCAAACAGCATTTCAATAAATTTGTGCTGATACTTTGAAAGAATTTAAAGTTTTCATTTTAAAATTCATGGGATTATATTTCCTCCATTTATGAAAAGTAGGGTTTTCAGAACATCAGTATTTCCTCTACAGAATGAGTATCTTCTTCATGCACTGCCTCTAAATCACCAGCTAATTTCTGTTTCCAGATCTCTGGCATTTCACCAGCACTACCAAGAATCTAAAGAACAGTTACTGGAAATGTTTTTGGTTAACCAACTTCTTGTTCACGAATCTCAGCACACGTACAAACTTTAGGAGCTGCAATCCTGCAGTTTGATCTCTAATACAAGGTACAGCATCAAGTCTCAGTCTCCTTGACTTTTAAAAGACAGAAAGGTCATCTGTGATAGCTGAGGGGTACTTGGCCTTAATGCCAGCAAGCCACCCACTGAAAACAGTGGGAGTTTAGCCCAAATTAGGATTTCAGGATTTATCCCTGTAACACCTCCCACACAGGACTACCTGACAGCTTCTGAAAACTGGCAAAATGTGAGGGACATGCCAACATCATCCCAGATGAGGTTTCCAAGGGTGTGTTTTGTAACAATTGAATTCAACCAACACCAGTCTGCATATGCACATATTCTTGCAGCTCCAAGGGGGTTTAGCATGCTGATTTCAAAAGCACAATGGCTAAAAACACCTCTCTGATACCGACTCAGTGCCAAACAAACCACACTTTTAAAAGAGAAAAAAAAAAACCAAACCAAAACCACAAAACCAAAGCAGTGGCATCCAGGATATCACTTAACTTGTGCAATAATACCCCATCTTCAGATGCTTTTCTAGAACTTCTTTCCAGCACCCCCACCCAAATCCTCATCTTTTCCCACCCATTACCTCCAGAACTGCTCTAAAATAGCTACTGCCATCCGCAGCTCAGCCTAGGACAAGGTGGATGGGTTTACAGCCCGGAGGCACTGAGGTCTGAGAGGCAAATTTCTGCCCACACAGCGACTTCAAACCCAAATCTAATGGCATTGATGCTCAGGAAACCAGTTTACCACTGGCTGATGATCTTTCAAATCCCTGTCCCACTCTTAACTAAGCAAATATTGCCCAGGTAAGTATGTGCCAGAGCTGAGCATTTCCCCTGAGGGGAACATGTCTATGAGCCCTGTTCAACCCAACCTGGCCTCGAGCCTGTGGGAAGCTGAGTAACAACCAGCTCACATATTCAAGGGGCCAAAGGCTTCGTACAGCATCGCTTCTCTGAATGGGGGACCTGGGTCCTGCCCAAACTGAAGCCACTGGCTTTACAGACAACAGCATAAGGTCTGTAGCATCTAATTCTTAGAAAGATCCTTCATCTGGATGCCTGGAGGCAGCAGGGGTTTGCACAAGACAGGGTCAACACCTATGGTGCAAGTCAGATTGTATCGGTGTAAATAATCAGTGCAGCAAGTGAGATACAATAGGTAAGATGAGCAGCCTCTTTAGGTACCACAGCAGCTCCCTGACAACATCCAACAGAAAATAACCCAAACAAATGATAAAAAAAACTTTAAAAGACGGTCAAGGACAGTGGGTATTTGAGATACTGAATCATGACTTACTTTGGAGCAAGAGCACAGTTAAGCAGACACACTGCTGAAGAGACAAGAGAGGTTCCACTCTAAAAGCAGCAATTAGTTATCAAATGACAGAAGACTTCCACAGGTTGTTTGGTATGGTTGAATTTTCCCCTGAAACTAGTAATTTTTAAGAGGATCCAAATGCAGGAGAAGGAAAGAAGCCTGACTCAAAGAAAAAAATAAACAAAACACCAAACCAAATAGCAAAAAAAAAAAATCCCATAGCTGTCATGTATGTTATGTTATGACATATATTCTCTAGACAGGAAATCTTTGGAGCAGCAAAAGCCTCTCTGCCATTCACTCCACAAACCCTTGATATCATAATCACATTTTTAAAATATTGCCTTCTTGAACAATGCAGATTAAAAGGCGTAAGTAATTCTCTGACATGCTATCAAAAACCACACACCAGCATGAAACAGCATTTTATTGCATGCAAGGCCATTAAACTATTACTTACAGTGCAATAAATAGTATATCCACACATATACCACTGTCACTGCTGAGCAGAAAACCTAGGGAATTCCTCATCCCTGGCCCCTGGGGTTTGAGTGAGAGAAGTTGAATTGCTCCTGCTTGGAGCAGGGTTTTGTCTTGCAGAAACACTGCAGTATCTCAGCTAGCACAGCAATTGTCCCATAATTATCATGCACACTTTACAGTCAGTGAGACAAAAGGGACCTTTCACTTCAAAAGTAATTTTTAAGGCAAAAACAGAGGAAAGCTTTTCAAATTATGCCTGTGAAAGGACAAGGAGAAGAGATTGTGTATTTATATGGGTCAGTAAAGCATTCAGCAAACAACTGTGGCAGGGGATGGTCATGGGAGACCAGGGCTCATTTGCCACACCAGAAGTGGGTTTATTTCCACAGAGCTAAGGTGCTTGTCAACCACTAAGACACAGCCCCAAACAAGAACGCAGCCTGACAAGACAGAACAAGACACCCAGCTGGCTCCACAGTCTAGACAAAAACTTGCTTCTCTGAAGCTTTTATATTTTCCCTTCCTCTTCCAGAGTTAAAATTGGAATGGTATCAGTTCCTTTCCCAAATGGAAAGCCCTCTGAGAGCAAACCAGATTTTGAAGCTTTCCAGCAACTACACAGATCAGGCCACCAGAGCTTGCTGCTTACGTGTCTGTGTTCAGGGCATCCGCAGGGTAGTCTTGGGATCAGAGCAGAGCTACAGTTAGATGCTCTCCAGAGGTATTTTAGGAGAACAGAATCAAATTGCCACACAAATATAACTGCCAAGTTTCCGTCTACTGTTTCAGCAATTTGCTTGACACGTTTAATTTCAGAGGAGAGAGTGGTAGGGTAATATCTTGGTTTTATTAATATGTCTAAATTCCCTAACACGGCATTCATATCTTTGGTATGGTGCAGGATTCTTCCAAGTTCTGCTTTTGATAACAAAAAGAATTACAAATTCTTCATGCCGCCTGGAAAAAATACTTGGATAGACTGAGGTTAGGGTAGTCAGTGAGAAAGGTGCAAAGCAATATCCTTAAATTACCTATTCCCCTCAAAATCTACAAATCTAGAGCAGAGAATTTTGCTCCTCTGCTTTCTCTTTAGAAGTCCATTCAGAAATCCAACCTTCAAGACACCTGTATGAGAAGTGTTGGTCACTTCTTTACCTGATGTTTTCAATTCTTGTGGCCCACACAGACCTAACTCATCTGGGAAAAAAGATTTCTCTGCCTTCTACCCCACAGTATTTAAGAGAGTTCAAATTCTGGGCCCTTTTGAAAAGGCTGTCCAAGATCAGCATGTTTTTGTGCTCCCAACACCAACTCATTATCCATCCAGCTCTTGCACATTTCACCTCTCCATTTCCAAGCTTACAGACATCTCACAGCATCCCAGAGAATACACTGAGATCATCTGAATGTATCAATATGCATTTGGATCATCTGTTAAACCCACAAGGCATCCACTGCCAAAAGATCCATAAAGAGTCTGTGACTTCTTCTTCACCATTTCTTGTTAAAAATATTTCAGTCCCAATTCCCATAGAACCAGGATGTCACCTAAAGAGGACTGTTTGCCTTCAGAGCTACATGAGAATTCAGGTTTTCAAGTAAAACTGAGCTATCAAAAAATCAAGTTGCTTATACATGTAGTTTCCATTATAGAGCAGATAGACTCTGCACATATGAATGGTGCTTTTCCAAGATTTCACAGCAAAGAAGTGAGTAAAGTTTTAATCTAGAAAGTGACAAGAGGATTAAAGAGATTACAGACCTCTAAACGAATTACAAGAGCCATGTCATTCTGTAACACTGTTCACAAGAATTGAGCTCTACCTTCAGAAGCCTGTCATTTGGATTATTAAGTTTTTAAACATGAAAGGGCTGTATCCCAACACTGACTTTCAAGCCTAAAAGCGTTTTGATCTGAAGACGGTTGACCATAGCAAAAACATCAAGCTAAAGAGTGTAGGAAGTGGCTTCAGACCTTTTGAGCAGGTATATGATTTCAAGCACCAGTTTGATGATTAGGTTGAGCATCCACAGGCACAGGAAGCACCAACTCTAAGTCAAAGGAAGGACAAGTCCCAGCTGACAGTCACATAGAGGCAACAAAAATCCATTTTTTTCTCTCCAGCTTTCTGAAGTTCTCTCCTTTCTTGAATCCTTGGAGAAGGACATTTTTCTGCTCTATTCCACTGTCCATGGGATTCTATATAAGTAGAAATTCCACCTTTCCTGTTACTTTTTGGCACAGGAAAAGTTACTTTTCTTCACACAGGAAGATAGATTTTAAAGAGAGCTTGAGCTTGTAAAAACTGTACCATCCTACTCCACAAGTGAGACAAAGTGCTCCAAAGTCATATTCTGTATAATAACAGAAATTAAGATTTTACCAGTTTCCTCAGAGCTCTGCAGAGCCTATGAAAAATCATTTAAGTTTTCAAGTCACAAATACCACTGACCCCATCAGCCTCACAGACTCAAGAGTGGTTTTATGAAGAGTGGATCACACTTCTGCAGGCAATCTCCAAGCCCTGAGCAAGAACGGTGCTGGCCAGAGCTGTGACAATGCTGAAGTGACAGGCAGCACTTGAGCATAATCTGGCCAACAGTTACTGCTTACAGACGCCATGAGAACTCTACTAGAGATATTAGAGGAAATATTTTTGCAGAAATCCACTCGCAGGCACAAAGGCGGAAAAAGAAATGGCACAAAGCTCTCAAGCATGACTTTGCTTGCTCTTGTAGGAATGACAGAAACCCACAGCAGCACAGACTTCAGCCTAAGCATGAGCCACTCATGAACATTGTGGTCTTTCAGTACCCAAATATTGCCTACAAGAAATCTGGAGGGGATCCATTTACAAGGGCATGTAGTGATAAGACAAGAGGAAAAGGCTTCCAACTGACAGAAGGCAGGTTTAGATTTGATATGAGGAAGAAATTTTCTACTGTGAGAGTGGTGAGGCACTGGTACAGGTTGCCCAGAGAGGCTGTGGATGCCCCGTCCCCTGGGAGTGTTCAAGGGCAGGTTGGACGAAGCTTTGAGCAACCTGATCTAGTGGAAGGTGTCCCTGCCCATGGCAGGGGGTTGGAATGAGATGATCTTTAAGGTCCCTTCCCACCCAAGCCATTCTAGGATAGATACCCTGGCTCCAGGCAGCTTGACATGGTTAAGCCATGACACTGCCCATGCTCCAAAACCACCTCCAATGGCAGTGAAGACTGAGCTACAGAGACGAGCACAAAGCCAGGTGACAAAAATTTCAACATGATAACACAGTTTCAACAGACATTCAAGCACAGCCCCAGTTTCCTCTAAAAATGAAAGGCTTCAGTGAGATAACTCAAGCAATTAAACCTACACAAAAGCCTTGAGTCACTTGCTGGGTCACGATCCATCTGATTCCAAGAATCTGTATGCAGGCTGCTTACCCAGAAATTAACCTACTGCCTCAGAAAGTGTTACTTAATTTAGAAGAGTGATTACTTACAGCACCTGCTGCTAGCCTCGCAGCCCCATACGCCAGCTCCTCCAAAATTAATGCTAAGTCTTCTAAAATTATTTACATAAGTAATTAAGGAAAGAACTAAAAAAACAGTGCTAAATGTAAAACATAACGATCAGCTGGGTTATCAGCAGCAATCGAAACTGTAATTTCCAAAGTAAATAGTGTGAGTTAAGGCAGTTTGAGCTGAAGTTGCAGTCAGCTCTTGTGACAGACTCCCTTCCTCAGCCAGGAATAAACAGCAAACACTGCACACGAGACACACACCAAATCGTGTATGTGTATGACAAAATCAGCTCAGAAGCAGCGCCACACAGCACAAGAGCCTTTGCAAAAGAGGTGTCCTGGCTTTAAAGCCACATTACCTGTAGGCTTTAAATGTAAAGCCAAACCCAGAACAACCTTGTCATGCAAGCAAAGAGCCTCTAGCAGTAGCCGAGGACTGAGGTCAGCAGGCAACGGAGAGAGGAAAAGAAGGGAAGAAAGGAGGACCAAGGAACAGGCTTCATTCTCAAGCCTTAGTCCTTCTCTAGAAGTTTCTGTTCATATCTACAGACAGAGATTCAAAATAAGCACACAGGCCCTAATGGGATGCATCCAGGAATGTCGAGGGAGCCGGCACAGGCCACTGCAAGGCCATGCTCAGTTTGATCAATCACGGCAACTGGCAGAAGGGCCCATAGACTGGAGGAAAGCAAATATCAATCCTGATGTTCCAGAAGACCCAGGGAACCACAGGCAGGCCTACAGGTACCTCATGAAGTTCAACAAGGAGAAACACAAAGTGCTGCACTCAGGGAAGAACAGCCACAGGCACCTACATATGCTGGCAGTAGGTGGAAAACACTCTGGCAGAAAAGGACCTGGGGGTCCTGGTGGTCACCAAGTTGAGTGTGAGCCAGCAGTGGGTCCTTGCAGCCAAGAAGGCAAATGGTTTCCTGGGCTGCATTAGGCCAAGTATTGCCACCAGGTTCGAGGCAGATGATCCTTCCCTGCTCCTCAGCACTGGTAAGGCCACACCTGGAATGCTGGGTACAATTCTAGGCTTTCCTGTATGAGACACACAGACCAGAGAGTCCAGCAAAGGGCCACAAAGATGCTGAGGGGAGCATCTCTTCAGTAATGAAAGGTTGACAGAGCTGGGAATGTTCAGCTGAGAGAAGAGCAGGCTCAGGGAATCTCATCCATGTCTATAAATCCCTGTGGGGAGGGTGCAAAGCAGATGGAGCCAGGCTCTTGTCAGTGATGCCCAGGGCCAGAGGCCATGGGCACAAACTGAAACACTGAGGGCCCCTCTGAACACCAGGAAACACTTTTTTACTGTGAGGGTGACCAAGCTGACACAGGCTGGCCAGAAAGTGGTGGAGTCTCCATCCTTGGAGATATTCAAACGCTGTCTAGGCACTGTCCTGGGCAACTACCTGTGGGTGGCCTTGCTTGATTACAGCAGGCTGGGCCAGATGACCTCTGGAGTTCCCTTCCGACCTCAACGAGTTTGAGATTCTATGAAGAAATGTACCTAAAGGTGTATAGGCATCAAGAAGAGCCCTTCCAAGAGCCAATGCAAACCTTAATTTAAACTACTGAATGCATATTTTTATTCTTGAAAAACAATGCTTGTTTTATGCTTGAAAAACAATGACATTTCAGTAATGGTAGCTGAGATGTTCCATGCTTCCTCCCAGGAGAAGGGGTTCAGAATTAAACACGTAACCCTTCACCACACAGGTCTGTCTCAGAGAAGAGTCAGCCCACTCGCTTGTGTGCACCCAAACTGGAAGCAATTCACATTTGGGGGCTTATTCCTGTTCCTAATCAAGAGAGAGGTTATTTGCAAAAATTCAGCTGGGATCTTACAACCCACTTCATGCACTCAGAAGAACTTTTTCAGCAGCTTGAAAACATCCAACAGTCTGTGCCTGCTTCCTCCCCTGACCCATATATATCAAAGTCTAAAAGCCACAAGCGGCCTATACAGAAAAGTTTGCCTTTTAGGAGATGGAACAAAGAACATAACATTCCTGTCTGAGTGCAACAAAAACAGTTTGAACAAGATTTCAAAAGGTCACAGTCATTGCAGCCTCCCAGAACTAGAGGCACCCAGTTGCAATTCAAGCTACGCAGCTCATCTCTTTCAAGCCCAAAAGCTTGGCTGAGTTTGCAGGTCTTTTGGGGACACTAAGCAAAGTACCGGAGTGCCTCAGCTCCAGACACTGGCTGTCTCAGAAGCCAAAGCAAGCAAAGTAAAACTCAAAGTACTGAGGCTTAGGAGAGCTGTGTGGGCAAAATCTGACTTCGCCCATTGCTTTGCAGCTGTGTAGCAGGACCAGAAAGCATCACACTTCATATTATTCCTTAGGGTGTTCTTATTTCTTTGCTTATGGTTTATGTATTGAAGCATCTTCTAATCTGTACAGCCTTCCAAAAGAACCCTCTATCTGCTGTTTCACTGTACAATGAATTAACGAAGGTTTGATATAAATAACTAGCCTGAAATTATTTTGGAAGGAAAAATGCACAAGAGTTTCTGCAGAAAAGGATACAACTCTCCCTTCCCCCACCCCCTTGACCAACTCTGCCTATACAAGACTCTTGTACAATTTCTGGACATTTTTCTAAATTTTAGGCACTGCACAGAAAACCATTCATGCATAAAACACTACTCAGTGATAAAATGTTACTAATGTGGGTGAAAGAACGACTTCTGCCAAGTAATATAGAATACCTGAAAGTGCACAGGAGCTCTACCACCCTTCTATACACTGAGGACATGGCTGAAGTGAGTTGAGAAAGGTTACACAAGTTTACAACAGAGAAGAAACACATCTTCCAGGCTTCTGTCCTGTTCTGGTTCTGCACCTGCAACTCTCCAACCCCCTGCTAGTTTTGCAAGCGACTCTGGAGCAAGGCATGGAGTGGGGATCTGCTGCTGGAACAGGCTGCCAGGCAGAAGCTGCTGGGGCTGGTACCACACTCAGAATGGAAACAGCTCAGAGAGCAGGAGGAACTGGCAGCAGCTTGCCATCCTTATCCATCTTCTGTGCAACTTTCCTGATCAGAGACACTGGCACTGCTCACTCTCTTTTGCCTTTCCACTTGTGTGAGCCTCACAGATTTGATCCTGGTTTAAACTATCAAGTGATTACAACACTTTACCCTACTCCCTATAGGGCACAGGTTGCATAAAGCAGAGATTTTGATCACTGCTCCTGGCACAGCTCATGGTGTTCTTGTTCCAACCACCTATGCCAGGAATGGGATGTTCATGTCACAAAATCACAGAATCATTAAGGTTGGAAAAGACCTTTAAGATCATCAAGTCCAACCATCAACCCAGCACCACCGCCACGTTCACCATTAAACCATGTCCTCAAGTGCCACATCCACACATGTTCTGAACACTTCCATGGATGGTGACTCCACCACTTCGTTAGGCAGTCTGTTTCAATGATTTACAATATTCATTTGACAAAAAAGTTCCTAACATCTAATCTAAACCTCCCTGGCATATCTTGGGGCCATTTCCTCTTGTTCTGTTAAGATGAAGGAAATGTTCAGTACTTTTTCTCTGGAAAAACCTTTCACCATCAGACATTTCTCCACAGCTTCTGCACTCTGAAGTGCTTAAAGCCCTCAGCACATCCCCTCAGACTGACACTGACCTTGTTCCCCACTTCCCTCACCTCGCACCAGGATGAATCTGTTGACCTCCACTCAAAGCACGTGCTCCAGCCTATGAACTCACCCCAAAGCAAAGCACATTCAAGTTGTGACATGACCATCACATTCCTTTCTCTCTAAAGTGCACTCATTTATGTTGCTCTGCTGAACAGCTGAGGGACCTCTATTCCCACAGGCTTTTCTGGGCCCCACCTCCTTGCTCATCTGTTTCCTTCTTCCCCAGGAGACGGGCGGCAGATGCCCACCTGGGGCTGCAAAGCCCCAGCATTACCAGTTACTTCCCATCAATTTTAACTCCTAAACACTTTTCAGATCAATGCATGAACTGCCACTTCAATAAAACATTAAGAGCTGAGCATCAGAACCCTCCTTTGATTCATGTAAGATTCTGGTAAGAGAAGCCAAATTCCTAGAGACAGCTCTTGGGGCAGAAGCAGAAATAGAACAAAACCAACATTGTCCTCATGCAGTGGCATCATGCCAAACCTCTCTAGGCTTTTGGCATCAGAAAAAAATGCCAGCCATCACTACATTCAGCAGGAATCAAGCTGAAGTTCTCAGCTGTGCAGTCTATCAGCAGTTCAGCTTCTTCAACTGCATCGAGGTTCTGATAACAGGAGTAAAGTTATTCCCAGTATGAGAGACTTTCTGAAAGGGATGCTTGCTTCAGTCACCACAAACAAGGTGCTAATGACAAGCCAGGTTTGAGTCATAAACTCCATTAGCCTCTTTACAGAGTTTGTGGTTTGTTTTTCATATTTCTCTTTGTGCACAGTGAAAGAGGTTCTCTTTTATTTGTATTCCCCACTTCCAGTACAATTCCAGCAACAGCTGTGTTTTAACACCTTTATCACTTCTTTTTTCTTAACAGGAAAACAAACAAAAGGCCACACACCGCCTGGATTTTCCCTCCTTAGTGGTACAGAAATATTTTATTCATCTGCTCCGTGTCCCTTTCAGGTTTTACAACGTAAAACAAATTTTAGCCAACAGCATTTGTTTGTGACTTCCAGTGCCATTTGTTTTCTTTCTCAAAGATTCAGAGAACCACCTTGACCTAATCCCCTTAGTACTGCTTTTAAATTAGCAACTCAGCTGGCTGGTGGGGACCACATTTTGATCACAACAGGCACCCCTGTTCCAAGGAGATGGGTGAACCAAGTGTTGCAATACAATGCCCTGGCAATGGGCACAGTGGCAGAAGTTGTCTGAGCCAGCATCAGGACATGGCTGAAAGGACTTGGAAGCAGATTCACACCCCATTTGGTCACTCCCACTAGAGGGACAACAACCTCAGGCAGAGCTGCAACAGCCATCCCAGTATCTGCCCAGAACCACAAATTAGTGGTGCAAAATAAAGCTGCGAGGAGGCAGTGCCTCTGCGTTGGTTCAATTCCTCTGGCTGTCAACCAGCTTGGAGTCAGTCCCACAGGTAGAGAAAACCTAAGAGATTGGAATCAGGCCTCCCATCGGTGAGGCAACCGATTTCACTGGCCTTTTCATCAATCCCTCAGGGCTGTTTTCACTCTCTCATGAGAATCTGGGATATAGTTATGTAAAACAGATTCCTCATCCTTAATTAAAATAAAGTTCACATGCACACCCTGCTGAAGGCAGCATTAAAAAAAATTACTTCTATGAGGAATAAGTCACTTATAATTAAAAAAAAAATCTCATTGTGCACATAAGGGAGTGTCAAACACTTGCCAGCCACCTGGATAATTGCTTCCTATGAAAAACTGCAGAGGAGAGCCCTGGGGAAAGGAAGGGTCATGCAGAGAGTCTTGCAAAGTACAAGTGGGATTTACCCTGCACAGGTGAGTGCCTGAAAGCCTGTCACCAAATTCTACCTATTCTGAGGCTACAGTCACCAATTCTCCACTGCACTAGTATGGTCTTTCACCTGTTTTAAAATCAAAGCCCATGGTGTTTAACCAAAAGTTCCCTGGCTGTAAAAGCATGAGAGCTGATGGTTCATATCAGCTTTACCTGCTGACTTTATGATTTAAACCTGTGTTCCTTCCCTTCTTCCCATATGGAATAGTCTCAACTACTTTAGCTTCTTCTCAGAAGGTAGCCCATTTCTTTGCCCTTTCAGCTGCCTTTCTGCAATGCCACTGTACTCTGCAAGAGATGTGGAGGCCAGAACTGTACATCACCCACAAGATATGGGTGCATCAAGCATTTATACCAAAGCCAAATGGTGTCATTCATCACTTTCCCCATGAGGATGGTGGCTTTTTTGGTTGCTGCTGCAGTGATGCTTCCCTCTCCATCGTAAAATGTGAAATTGTCCCAAATTTTTTACTTCCTATTATTCATGTGGCCTTCAAACCATAAAAAAGCCTTTCCTCCAAACTTACAGGAACTTAAGATGTTGACAGAAGTTTTCTGAAAATCCAAACATATTATATCCACTTTAACCCTTTCTTATTGACACCCCACAGAACTTAATGGGGTGGGGCAGGAGGATTTTCATTTTCAGAAGCCAAACTGACTTTCCCAGCAGTTAACATTTCTCTTTGTCTTCAGAGATCCTTTCCATTCCTGGTAGCATGACTCTCTGTTGTGCTGTTCCCAGGATCCCCTCTAGAGCCCTTTTCATAGTTGGGAATCACACTGGCAGCTCCCCAGTCCTCTGGCACCGTGGCCGTCTGTAGTGATAAATTATACAGCTTGGCCAGCAGTTCTGCAGTTTCACATTCAAGTTCCTCAGGACTCTGGAATGGCATCCAGCTCTGGGGACTTATTAACATTTATCTGTTTGGTCTAATTTTTCCTTTTGTAATTATCTCAAATTAGTTTATCGATCTATTGGCTACAAGAAGTGCACTTGACACAGGAACATCCCCAACACCTCCAGCAGTTAAGACTTGATATTCTCTGCTAATGCTTTATCATCTTCAAGTAGCTTTTATATACCTTTAACATCAAGCACTCCCCAGGATACCCAAACCTTATTGGATTATATCCTCACATACATAATGTTTATGTCCTAGTGGCTATAATAAGTGATGTCCTAACATCTCAGGAGAGCAGTCCCAAGACAGACTGTTTTATCTACCTGCTGTCCCCCTCCTACCAACCTGTGCCCTGGAGCAGCTGTCACCCCGCTTTTCTCTCCTGGTGAAAGTTTCAGATACCACAAGAGATCAGTGAGATTAACTGTGTCACCATGGCAGCCAGCTGTAAGGCAGGGTGGAGATCCAAACCCTCACAATCCAAGTCTGGGACAGGAGCTGTCGAGGCCTAAAGTGGAGTTTTCTAAAGCTCATGTCCAGGAAGGCCAGCACAAACGGAAAGTAGCCTTTGTGTGATGTGATGATATTTATAGATGCCAGCCAATCTGAGGTGCAAGCAGCTGCAGATTTTAGTGGTTTACCCTGACTGAAGTACTAAAGCAGGTACCTTTCTTGCTGCCACAAAAAGTGTTTCTGTTCCTCACCAGCGCGTCCCTGTAACACTCACAAGGTTCAATGAAAATGGTCCTTTTGGATGAGGCTGTGTGCGAAGCTACCTGCCTGCACAGGCACTTGCAGAGTAGAGACTCAGACAGTTTCCTTCTTCCACACCCTCCATTCCTTGGCATTTATACCTTTCAGAAGCCCATAGCAGTCCTGCCCTCCTACTTATTTTATAAAAACTACACAAGTATATAGCTTTTATCTTCCTCTTGCGTCAATCCCTCCAACCCCAAAGTCACTTCTGTTGCTTTCCTTCAACTTCCTTCTGTTTATCTACTAGAAAGTAACAAAGATCAAAGGCACCATTACATCACAATAAAAAAATCCCCCCACCCTTCACACCGATTAGCAACATCAGACTCAATTTTCAGAAAGATATTTAAGAGTTTTTTTGAATACTTTGCCAGTTTAGGTGCCAAATCCCAACAGTTTCCGAGGGAATCAAGCGCCCACGCGCTTTCTGGATTCCCACTAGATGCCTACCCACATCTTTTAGTACGTAACCACATGAAACACTACTTTTGATCTCAAGGTTAGGCTCTCAAGTGCTGCTAAGACAGCCCCTGAATGTTCCCACTGAAACACACAGGCTACAGAGAGAGTTATGTCTCCTGGTTAGGGAGAAGAAAAAGAAAAAAAGGAAAATAAAAAGAGGAAGGGGGGAAAAAAGAAGAGTAAAAGAAAAAAAAAAGGAAAGAAAAAACCCTCCACAACTTTTGATTTTTGTTCTTTCATGCCAGGCAGATCTTACCAAATACCTGCTGCACAGTTCCTGCCAGATGAAAGCTTTGTTTTCATCTTGACTATGAATTCTGAGGCACAGATGTTGCTGAAGTCTTTCTGTACATATTGCAGGGTATTCAGACATAAAATTACATTATGCTATATCAGAAATGTGTTTTCCTACTCCTCCTGTGCCTGCTGCTTCTCTGTTTGCCCTTTACACCTATATGACAGAACTAGGCATATTATTCTCCAGCATAGTTGTGTTTTATGCTCACCAGGAGCCTTTACTGGCAGTGTTTAGGTGGAAGGTGACAAGGCATCACAGCACCTCCATGAAAAAGCCATCAAACATTTGTACAACTCCTACACTATAGCACTTTGGCTATGAAGTGGAGGACTGCAAGGTAGAAGAGGAACAGCAAAACAGTAGGATTTTTTAATTTTGTGTGACTGGCAGCAGCATTAGCAACGTAATTCTGTCTTGGAGTAAAAAATATATTTCCAGCTGGACACCAGCAAGAAGTTTGGGTCCAGCTTATAATCATTCTTTCAATTCTGAAAAATTTCTCAAGAATACATGTAACACTTGACACAAGACATTATACAAGTTGGTGATGGGAAAATCCCAAAAGTGCTCTGCTACACTAACAAATGAACCCACTAGGCAATGCACAGGAAGTCCCTACAGCATGGCAGGGATTACAAGCATTATTCCTCTACAGGGACTCAAAACAGAATTCAGGGCAACAGAACAATGGGATGGGGAGAAATACATGATCCAGTTGTGATTTTTTTTGTCAGGGTCTTTCTCCCAAATACATTTACTAAAGACAGAGAACCAGTTAGAGAAGAGTCAAAATCAAAAGGCTGAGAAAGTTGGGGCTGTTTAGCCTGGAGAAGAGAAAGCTCCAGGGACAACTTAGAGCCCCTTCCAGTACCTAAAGGAGGCTACAGAAAGGTTGGAGAGGAACTTTTGACAAGGGCATGGAGTGACAGGGCAAGGGGGGGTGGTCTTCAGCTGAAGGAGGGTAGGTTTAAGTTTGATATTAGGAAGAAATTCTTTACTATAAAAGTGGTGAGGCGCTGGCAGAGGTTGCCAAGAGAAGCTGTGGATGCCCCAGTCCCTGGAAGCATTCAAGGTCAGGCTGGATGGGGTTTTGAGTAACCTGGTCTAGTAGAAGGTTCCTTACCCATGGCAGGGGGGTTGAAACTAGATGATCTTTAAGGTCATTCCAACCCAAGCCATTCTGTGATTCTATAAAATCCATTCTGCACTGAGGACTTTCAGATCTGCAGCATAAGCAGGTCCCACAGGAGCTGACTGGGCAGGTGCTAGAGGTTCAGAGAGCTTGGGGAGAGAGGGATATAAGTACAAAATAAGCAAAATAAAAAGCTGTATACAGCAGGTACCACAATAACAGAGTAAAAAGGCACTTACTTGAGCGTCAGTTCTGAGGAGACACTAAATCTCACCATATGTCTTACAGACCTTACTTCCAGCTTTCAGACCTGCAGGCAGCTCCGTGATCTTTAATACTACACCACAGCTACAGTCACTCATACTGCTTTGCAAAGTTTCCTGCCAGGTCAGCTCACAGCCAAGTGCTGAAAGGGAAAGGCACCCTTGTCTTTGGATGGCTGCATGCCACGATGAGCTCAGCTGTGTCAAGCTTCATCCTCCTCAGCTCCTAAGAAACTCAAGCGAAGAGCACACGCCCAGCAGGTGGAGAGAGATCTCTCCTGTCCTTTCATCATGCACTCAGTCTTCAAGAAAATGCAAGTTCAGAATTACACTTTTAATGTTAATTTTGAGTTGACCACATCAAAAGGAAAACAGCAGCCAAGGGCCACATCCTTGCTTTATAGTTTGGGGGAGGAGGGGAGTGCAAGCTAGTTTTGAGAAAAAAAAGCAAAACACGAGCTTCTCATATGCTAGTCAAGAAGAAAGTTAAGTCAACCACAGACTCTCCTCCAAAATTTGTAGTTAGTTCATTAGGAATTTAGAGCCCTCACAGAGTTTTTATGCTGAAACTAGCACAGGTTATGCTTCATAGAGAACCCTTTCCCTGCTCACCTCATTCACACCCCAGTGAAAAGAAAAATAACACTCACAAGAGCCCCACCACAGAAGGGAAGCACATGAATTCATGAGAAGGGAGAGAGAGCACAGACAGCAGGCATGCTCATCATCTTGGATTTCAGATGGTTTACCTATAGCTACAGGAAGTGCAGATGGAACAGGATCTCATGCCTTCAAAAACAAAAACAGCTACATCACACATTGGATGAGATCACCTTGTTGAAGTCACTGCTCCTCCATACTGAGCCAAAATAATAGGGTGGGATTCAAAGAGCAGCATCATCAGAAACACAAAGCATCCACTGTAGTACTAAATTTAAAGCAGGTATGATGTAAAAAGCAGAAAGCCACTTGCTGCTCAGGTGAGATTCTTTTCATCTCCATAACCATTACATCCTAAACTGCACATTTACACATGTAATGTCAGCACATGATAAAATGTTTTTGAAATAAAAAAAGCCCACACAAACACTGTTGGTGGCATTTGGACTAGGTCCCAGGATGAATAAGTATTGGATCAGAAGGCAGGAAGGGCTCCTGCAGGATACATCTAGTGTTAGAAAGAATTGGCTCTTAAAAAAACAAAGGTCACCTAGAATAAAATTGATTATGTGAATTAAACCAAAAAAAAAAAAAGAAAAAAAAAAGAAAGAAAAGATCCTGATGATCATCTAATGAACTGCAGGAGATAAAGGAAATCAAGCTGAGATCATTTCAACATTAGCATTTTTCTAAAGCAGCAAATAACTTTAAAAGAAGCCATTGCCTGCAAGAAAAGACACTGTTGGTTGGACAAAGTAAATGACTAAATTCTTACCATTTTTTACAGCTCATCACTTCTGAACATTTTTCTTTTGCAGCTCAAGGACTTGTTTCAGAGACACTCAAAACAAATGAAAACCTGGCACTCTGAAGTCTACAAGGTTGTGAGATTTCTGATCTGCCCTTGCAGCCTTCTCCTGCCCTGACACCCCTAAATCCCCTCTTTGCCGTGAGTAAGTTGGAAACAAGTTAGGGAGGGGGGACTGTTAATATGAGCTGGCAGGACACTGTTTCAGCAAGTATAGCTTTGATGTGAAAGCCAGAAGCCCTACTATGACAGTGCAGTGAGTCACTTGATGACAAGTCACTGAGGCATTTAGAGAGGGATTTTGAATTCTAACAAGTGACACTGTTTTGCCTCCTCTAACTGAAGGATGTGCCTTTATTGAACCTGGAATCCAAACACTGCCTGTGACCGTCTGCCTCCATTTAAAGACAGCCTACACAGAGAAATACACTGTTGCGTACTTTCAGTCTTGCAGCAGAGCCCTGAAGGAATCTTGAGTTGTTTGCTTTCTCTTCTTGAAACAAGTCCTGCTTTTGTCATTCCCAGCCCTACCCTTACCTCCTCAGCCTTTCTAATGAAATCTACGGATTCAAGTGTTTCCAGACATCTCATCACCAAAACTACCTGCTTGATAGAGGAAGATAATGGGTTTCTTTCCCTATCCAGTCTTCACCCCCTCCCAAGCCCTGAAGAAGATGCTTCTTACTGGGGTGGAGGACAAAATATTTTACCTCCCTGCTGCTCATCTGTGCTTGCCCAGTATCTTCAGGATCACAGAAGTATGGGGAATCTGTTTCTCATCAGTCTTAGGAGTAGCTGGGGAAAGTAAAGATAGGCAGGAGGTGAACAAGGATTCTGTAGAAAGGCAAAAGGAAAACCAACAAATAATGCTCTAAGAGATATGATCAAGGAATGGAAGCAGGGAAAAGAAACCAAACAGGAAGAATACAAAAGTTAGTTCCCCCATACACACTGCAAGTTAAGTTCAGTATTGTTGTCAGGGCTCCCAGAAATGGCAAGAGAGATACTAGTCTGACAGTGGAGGTTACAGCTCCAGATAAAATGTCAGTTTAATTTTATTCATTCTCTTTAAAATCTGGTTTAGGAACATATGCAAAGGAATTAAAGCAGGCCTGGAAAAGTACTTCCAGTCTCACTTCTTCAGAGTCTTTTGGCAGTGGCCTGGTAGTGGATGAGACTCCTGCTGATTTCTGTGAATAAGGTACAGCTTTTTTACTCATTCTCTCTGCTACCAAGGGAGTCAAAATTGCACAGAAGAATTTATAGCACACAAATGTAAGAGACTGTAATTTTTCCCAGACACCTTATTACCAAGGCATATAGGCTGATGCAACAATAAGAAATTTGATGAGCCAGAAATTAAAATGTGGATTTTTATATTGGATTAAGATAACTGTGAGACAATACTCGTTGCTGGTGCTGCAGCTTCCTCTCCTTCCTTCCCTTGCAACTTCTCTGGCTTTCTGTAAGGCTACTCAGTGAAGACTTCAGTGATTTTGGAGAATTAAGTTACAATGCTAGTAACTCACTGTTAAGAGGTAGTAGATACTGTCACTTCCTCACAAAAAATTAGGAACTGGAGACTCAAACCAAAGCCTCTGTGTGCTTAAATCTCTTTATTTAAGTCTTCAAGGCACATTTGGATCAAATTCTGTCATTTCTCTCTACAGATAGGAGTGGGAGAAGTCTCTTTTATATGACACATATTTTTGCATAGCTTTCACATCTCCAGAATCTTGGAGCTTAACAGAAAGCATCAAACACCTTAACACACACCCACAACGTGCATACATTTTACCAAAGAACCTTACCAATGACTTTGATTATCAGAAAATGGATGGTTTTGATGAAGGGCTATATGGTGTTATCACCATTTCATTTCTGGGCCTCTCCTTTGAGTTCAGCTCCCAAAGCTTTTTCGTTGCCACCTGTGATCTGCTGTGATCATGAGCCAGAGAAGCAACACTGAAATTGAACACACAGCTTATTCCAAAGTGGGACTAAAGATGAGCACAATGGCAGGCCAAAACAGGGATGTGAACTATCAGCTTGTGGTTAAACAGGAAAGTTAGCTCTCCTGGGCAATGTGGCAAAAAAATTCAATCAAACTTCTGTGGAAAAAAGAAATACCAGTGACCACATTCATAAGAAGTGCCATCCACTTAACAAACATTCCAGGATCTTAGGTTTATGGCTTTATCTTCCTCCAGCCTCTCTCTTGCATGAAAACTGAGTATTCCTAGAGCAATTTCTCATTTCAGCAAGAATTGCCATGAGTCAGGTGGCTCAAACCCTCTCAAGCAAAGCCTTTATTAAAGATATTATTCAAAAAAACCAACCAACCAAAAAAAAACCAACTTAGTAAAGCATAGAAATTCACATTGGAAATCCAGTTCTAAGTCATTAAAGTTCATAAGGTAATTAGATCTGTAGCCTGAAAAGTTGCATTTATGTCCTGTGGAGGCCATATACATATTTCTGAATGACTGAGAAAAAATTGATTCCTTTCCCTTTTAGGAACAACATGTCCTTTCACATACTTGTTCCTTGAGTTCCTGAGCTTGAATCAAAGGGTTTCCCCTCTGTGTGCTGTATTTTGAAACACATTTCTCTGATTTGCTAAAATTGGTCAGCACGTGAATATCTGCCATTTAATTTTTGACCCTACCTAAAACAATGTTAGTCCAATTATACACTAATTTAGATTACTCTCTGTGAAAGAAACTTTTTAGTACATAATACTAGGACTACATCTTCCAGTCTATTAAAAACAGTGCCCTATCAAAACCAGTGTTTTACTGGATAAAACACTGACAAACTTGGGCTCTATTCAAAGTTAACACATTCTGTGGTTTGCAGACAAAAATGACATTAAAATTTGTATTGTGTGAGGTATTTCTGAAAGGATAAGGACATATAAATTGTTCTATTTCCAGAAGAACTGCAAAATGTAATGGGACTTTCATAATTGAGTGTCTTATTAATTTTAATGAGTTAATCAATATTGCATTGTGAATCTTGATATGTCTGTTTGCTGCTAATCCCTCTTTGTGCCATGCCCGCCCTGGTCTTTGCAGCTGTTACCTGACAAATCTACCTTCTATTGTGAAGGAACACGGGAGTTCAGGCTCAGGTGACCAGTTTAATGAGCAAGAAAAGCAGAGGATACATTACGAGCCTGGCCTCATTTTTTTTCTCCTCTACCCCAAAACATGCTGGCATTAGAGAGCTCCATAACAGCCTCAAACACCTCACACAGAGGTGAGCACAGGGCCTTGAGTTGGATGAATCTAACAGCTTCAGTAGTATACAGAGAATTGGGAAAGAGGGGTTGGAATATCTCTCCCTTCTGCTGCTGAAGGAAATCAGCTTTTCCTTCACACCAAACAAGTCTGAACTCTGGAAGTGCATGAACTCCACACTCAGCTGTGACTTCTAGCCTCTCAAAGCATGATTGAAATAAGGTATCCTTGAAATACCTACTAAAGGCAAATAGTAGAATCATTCTGGCACAAAGCCTCCAAGTTCAACTTGTTGGCAAAACTGCATAACGTTTACTTACAGATAGCTGGGGAAATTAAATACAAGTTTTACAAAAGTAATCACTTCTCTACTCTTTCCACAGAAGAGTCTGGGTTAAGAGGCCAAGCCACTCTTATTTTAAGATCAGCAGAGAATGTGCATTTGGGAATATGTAGGTACAAATAATAATTTATCTTGTAATTTCTTTATGCTAAATAGGTGAAAAGGTATTTTGCATTACACTGTATGCAAAAGATGAAAAAACCCACATGATGCAAGCCACTGGTTCAAATAAAAATATTTCTCGCTCCAGCTCTTACTTCATGAATAGAACATCAGCCCTGAGAAATGGGCTTTGCCTCGTAAGGGAAGCATCATCTAAAATACTTGTGTGCCACTACAGTCATTAAGAAAGGTGATAGTTCAAAGCCCTACTGATACTGAGAGAAAGTAACTCAAAGTGGTGCTGTGACCTCAGCAAGCCAGTCTGTCAAACTGTGTCCTAACCTTCTGTATTTGATTTCCTTCTCTCTGCTGCCATCTGGAAAGTCATCAAATGCCATCAGCTGTAAACCATGGACAGACACTGTAACTACACACATCAAGCTCACAAGGGCAGGAGACAAAGCCTTAAGGTAAACTTGGATGACTCCTCCATTCCCAAAACACACACAAGATGAATAGCAATTATTTTCCTCCCCTGTTTTCCTTTTAGATTACAGGTGGACAGACTTTATGGAAAAAGAAAAGAAAAAAAAAAGGCATGACACAAGTCTTTATGCCCCACCTGGATGCAGCACATACTTGTCACCTGACTTCCTCAGAGTCCCACAGCTAAAGGCCCACCTAGATCAAAGAACTGTTTGCACCTAGATGTCGTATGCTTCAAGGCAGTCACAACATATTTTGTGCACTGTCTCTCACAGGGTAATTGGGATCACAAAGGGCTACTTTGGTAGAAATTATTTCTTTCCAGAAAGTACATTTGCTTACTACTTCTGCAGTCATATGATGTGGCCCAATTTTCACAAATTAGGACTTCATTTTTTCTACAACAGTAACCTTTTTTCTCTTCCTTTTTTTAAACCTAAGATGATACAAGGTTGCCTGATTCAGCATCACTTCTGACTTTTGACGGGAAGTAAGAAACAGAATGGCTTGAAGGCAGTTATACCAGCTTAAGAGTAAAACAAACTAGCTATATGGCAGGTCCAAAGAGTACAGATTGCAAGAAGGAAAGAAAAGGAGGGGAAGTTATTGTTTAACCTGCATCTCAGACTACACACAAGAGATTGATAGTGTATGAATGGAAGCCAGAACACTTGGATTGCCAGGCTGAAAGAGTGTATTAGTACACAAACCAGAACTGAATACTTGGACTTTTTCTTCTAATTCCCCTGGAAATCCACTTCTCAGATGGCTTTTTTTTGTTGTTTCCTCTTCCTCCATCCCAACAAAAAAGTGCTAAAATGAAGAGAAAGGGCGAAAGCCACGCTACCACAGCGCTTTTGCTGATGAATTTGTTAGCAATGCTGCCTGCCTGCATCCCCACAGTGAGAGGAACAGGTGAAACTCCTCTCAGCTGCTCCAATATACAACACAACACATGGGAGACAGAGGAGACCAAGGAGACTACAAGAGGAATCAGCATTTTTAGAGTGCAACTCTCTGACCTATTTTAAAAACACCTACAGGAGGATGATACAAGGCACATCCTAAAAGAGCCTTTCCCTCTCTGCAGATCATACTGGGAGCCTAAGGAGACATGTTCAGCTCAGAGCAACCATGTTTTGAGCTCGGAGCATCCATGTTTTCATCAAATGGATCCCAGGAAGGGTCCTGAAATTGTGACATGCACCCCACTGTCATGTGCCAAAAAGAAGACAGACCATTGAAGGACCCAAAGACATCCACAGCTCTGAGGATGTGCCTGAGGTGGGATGGGACAAAAGTCAGCTCCCTTTCTTGCACAAAGCCAGCAGCAGTCATCACCACTGACGCACTGAGCGCTACCCCTCAGAGCCACAGCATCCACATCTGCACATGCTGTGCACAGCTGCACCCAAGTGCAGGAATTTCAAAGTTGAACTTCAGTTTGTGTAAAAACCTGATTAGTACAAGCAGCATCAGGTACTTTTAACCTACTCATTCCCAAAGACCATCATATGCCTTAACCTCAGATGGGCAGAACTGATCACTGTGACTTCTCTGCCACATGAGTGGGAGGGCTGACAGTCCCAGTTCTGCCGCCACCAAGGGGAATGGACCCAGCCATTCCCATCTCTGGGAACAGGGGTGGAAAGCTGCTCCTCCCAGGTGAGAGCTGTACAACTGCATAAGAAGAGTGCACTGGACTATTTTCTCCATAAGAGCAAGCCCTCAGCATCAAGCAGAACATGCCTACATTGTCCCCAGTTCGTATACAAGCCAAGGCATCAGGCTGAGAAAATTAGTTCAGCTCATTGCCAAGTATAGAAAAACACTCTTTGACACAATACAATTCTGGCACACAGTATTATTTTGCCTTCCCATAGAGGTAAAAAGCCAACAGTAGGCATTCTTGTACCTGTCAGAGGGCTAATGGCTGACTATGCTTTTAAGAAATACGACTTATTTTAAGTTGTCTGGTTTCAGTCTGTGTCTTACACATCCTCACCAAGACTGTCAGTTCCTTTATGAAGTCTATTTGCTTCTGTTATCTGCTGTTGATGAGGATGAACTGTAAAACCAGAACAATTTGAGGGTGGAGCTCTGGATCATTTCTGTATTTTTCAACTGAGAAAAGTTTATTTCAGCCCTAGGTTGTTCTCTACACTCTTAAGCATATAAGGAAATTGGACCATAGCAACAAGCTTTTGAAATTACAAAACTTCCCACACTGAGGAAGTGAGACAGGTGCACAAAAGAGAAAAAGAAGGAAAGAAGCCATACTGCAAGCTCACTTACATTTATAAAAAGACAAAACACTAGTTAGCAAACTAGGTGAAATTCATGCACTGGAACCTAAGCTGAGAGAAAAGGTCTCCCTTCACAGACCCGGAAAAGGATAATAAAACAGTTCTTTGACCTCTCAAGCAAAGAGAGCTAGCATCAGTTTTCAATCCAGTGCAAGCAAGGCAGTCAGAAACACAATAAACAAGCAATACATCTTCACTTGTGGCAGTTATATTGGACTTGTCACGTATTTCTTTCAATATCCCCACGATGCCCAGAAAAGCATGAACTAAAACCCTCACTTTTCCCTATTCTTTTTTTTCTGAGCAACATCCAGAGCACAGAGTATTCCCAAAAAAACCAGTAAAAGCATTCTTGCTGTCATGCTATAAGACCCTTTTCCTCTTCAAGTTTATTTTTGGCTTTCATTTCCAAATCAAAGAATAGTAGTTATATCATCCTACTTAAAGATGCGGGTCCTTCCCCACAGAACTCAAAGAAGGCTAAAAAATCACCTGGCAGTTTATTGCCCAGTCTTAGACTCCAGCTTTGTTCTACAGCACAGCTGAGAACAAGTTCTGTTCCGTGCCACAAGACAGGCAATACAGAGTTAAATAGAATCGGTGTTTAGACATATTTAAATTCCCACCATACCTTCTGTTCTCTGTGCAGAGATGAGCTCCACTACTCTGACTTACCCACAAAAAAATGCACGGGGAAAAGCAATATCCAAGCATCCAGTGGACACACACACACTAACTGTTCCACAAGGAGGAGTTTTTCCAGCCTTGCCCTATAAAGCTGAGAGCAAGATCAGCACACCCACACTAAGAGATACTGGAGCAGCAGACAGGAAGATGCTCCCTGCTTGGCCAGGCAATGTGTGCAGCACCAGGAAACTCCAGGTATGGAGAAGAGGGAGGTGGTTCAGTGAAAGGCATCCGTGAGCCACAGTGCAAAGAGTAATTGTGAGCAAAGGAAACAAACATTCTTCCGTCTGTGCCCGACACAGCCATTTCACCCAGCCACAATACCTGCTTTCACTTTGAAAATGGAAAGCTTGGCTAACTGAACAGCTTTTATGGTTGTTCTTACACACACGCACATATATAAACATATCTCACACATAATTACCACATAAAGTACACGCCTTACAGCCAGTCCCTAGCAAAGAGCCAGGTTTTGACACCTATTTATAAATCTTGCTCCTGAAGAAAAAACTCCTGGAGGCAATGTCGGAATAAGGATCAAGTAATGCTCAGCAGGAGCAGATGCACCGTGACACACATACGGATGGAGCCAGCTACTCCCAACATCATGAATTTTAAGCCATCTGGATAACAAAAGCAGCAAGACCAGGGATTGCAGGCACGGGAGAGCTGTGGATTGGGGCATTTCCATGCATAGCAGAAGACAGAAGCGCTACTGCCTCTGAAGACTCGTCCTGCTGGTGCTGCCTCCTCCTTCGGGCTCCCAGGAGCATTCAAGAGCACCCAGAGGTGCCACCCATCTCCGATGTCCCTTCACTGCTACCCACTCCCCAGGCAGAAGCCCCTGCTTTGAAGGAGGCTGGATTAGAGACCACCTGACGTCTCCTCCAGGCTGAATTATGACACGATCCCAAAGTTCAGCTTTGCTTTTAAGTACTTTACTAGCGAAAAGCCACGGTTTCGTAGACACGCGCGGGCGGAGGGGTTAAAAGACAAGCTCCCACCTCTTCATCCCTCCTTCACCAACCACACAAAGCCCGAGGCTTCATCAACCCATCACCCAGCATGGGTCCAGCTCCTCAATTCTTTGTGTTTGCCCAAAGCGCCCGCCCCTCCAGCCAAAGCCAGGAGAGGGTGCTTGGCAGAAACTGTGGGCTGAGCCCCGATTCCACCCCAACCTCTGCGCCGGGACCTCAAGCTTGCGGCCCCGAAGGGCTCCCCGCTCGCAAAGCCCGGGGGCTGAGAACAACTCCCTTTGTGAAATGAATGAGCCGGGGAGACAGGAGCGGGGAGACAGGAGGAGGAAGGCAGGCTCAGTACCTCCTTCTAAAAGAAAATTTAAAGAGAAGGGGGGAAGAGGGAGGCTGAAGAAGAACGAACCCGTCCTCTCAGCCCCTGCGCAAACTTCTCGGTTACAAAACACGCGAGGAAATCCCCTTCCCCGGCGCGCCGGGACTCACCTTCCGCCCGCCGCAAGGTGCTGCCCGGCTCTCCCCCGGCGCCCCGCCCGGCCCCGCTGCCCACACCGCCCCTATTGTCGGCCCGGCGCCGCCCCCCGCACCCTGCCCGCCTTGCCGCGGCCATTGGCTCCGGGGGGCCCGCCCCGCAGCCCCCCTGCCGCCAAGGTGGGCAGCCGGGCCCGCCGGGGCGGGGAAGGGAGCGGGGAGAGAGAGGGCAGGTCCTTCCCGCTTCGCTCGGCGGCGGCCGGGGCGCGGCATCGCAGCCGAGTGGCCCGCGGTGGAAAGTTTTTTTGGGAGGGGGTGGTACCTTCCCGGCGCAGCAGATCGGGACCCCGGAGCGCGGTGCGCCTCGGCGCTGCCTCGGGCAGCCGCGGGCAGTGCTCCGGCCGTGCTGCGGCTGCAGGCGGCTCCCGGAGCCCCGTAGCTCCGCAGGGCAGAGGGCGGGAGCGCCGCTGGCCTGCCTGGGACGTAGAAGTCTTTGGTGATCACGCCATCAGCGGAGCTGCCACGCGGGGAGTGGATTGCCGGCAACTGCACCCTTGGCGAGCAGCGCTGCAGTGACTTTATTCCTGCTGCTCGTATCGCGCTGCGCTATCGCGGAGCCGGCTCCATTGTGCTGAGGACCGTGTGCGTGCAGATCCAAAAAAGGCAAGAATAAAATGGGCTCTGCCCTGCTTCTGTGTTGCACAAGCCGAGGCGTCTATACCTTATATTGCCGGGATCCGGGTGTTCCCTCTCCCCGTGATCCAAAGCTTGCTGGAAACTTGTCACCCTAGTTAACAGGAGTTTTCGGCTCAGCCCTTGTGCTCTGCCTGGAGAGAAAAAGAGGAGGGGTTTGATGGCACGTACAGCGCAGGGCTCTCGAGAAGAGAGCACGGGCATGCTGAGGTGCTCCTGGGACGTGCTCTCTAGAGGTACGAAGGTGAAATGTTTAAGTGCAGCAGGTAGATAAAGGCAAAAGGGAGACAAGCTTTATACCGAGACAGCATGCCCCTATACACGACAGATTAAGACAGCACTGCCACAGTCTCACCCTTCCTCCTTGTACCAACATCTGTCAGTTCCTGTGATAAGTTTGTTCGGGAGCTAAACCAGCAGAAAATTAACATCGCAAAAGTAAACAAATGGAGGAAGCGAGAATGCAAGTCTGGGACTGATAGGGAGAGTGGGACTGCCACAGAGCTGACTTCAGTCAGCTGAACCTGCAGTGGAATTGCACACTTCGGAGTACTTCCCTCTCTCGGATACATTTAAAATTGGATTCAAATCCACGCACACAGGCAGAGAGCGTGAGCTCCCTCAAGCACCGTCTGGCCCTAGTCTGTCCTCTGGTTGCAACATAAAGGTTTTTATGTAGTTCATGGTAATATGTATCAATCACTTCACTTCAAAGACAGGATCAGAGCGTGTCAAGAATCCCAGAGATACATGGGAGCTTACAGGATTGCTGCTGGGGGGGGAACTGAGGCAAAAACCATGCAGCTCAGCTTAAATGCTGGATCCATAAAGGGGGCTCCATCAAAGCTGGAGTTAAAATCCAACATTTATCATTCAGCCCTGAACTGAGAGCTGAAGAGTGACCTCCTTTTTGTACCACGCTTGAAATCCCAAAGCCTTTTCAGAAACATGGATGATGTTCTCTGATAATTTTAAAAAATAAATTTTGAAGCCAGGCAAGAGATCAGCCCAAAACACCCCATAAACATGCCTTGTTTGACAAAACATTTTGCCAAATACATTCATTCAACCACATGGATAACGGATGAGTAAGGTTATTGCAGTGGTTGACCTAAGCCCTGGTCCATACACACCTGGTGTACTGCACTCTACTCAGCCCTGGTGAGGTGCATCTGGAGTGCTGTGACCAGGTCCGGGCTCCTTAATCCAAGAGAGACATGGAACTTCTGGAGTGAGTCCACAGAGAGCCACAAATACGATTAGGGGACTGGAGCATCTCTCTTATGAGGAAAGGCTTGAGGGAGCTGGGCCTTTTCAGCCTGGAGAAGAGACGACTGAGAGGGGACAATCTATACACAGGTTAACTCAGTTCAGAAATTATTTCAATTAAACCTTTGTATATCTGCTGCCAAGGGATCTCACCAAAACTTTCAGAATCCTTGTATTTTGCTATTTTCCTACTCTGTAGTAATGTGGAATACTAATGAGATATTCTGAAGGGAGATCCAGGAATTACAATACTTGGAGTTTTCTGAATTTACCCAAAGTTCAAGAGTCCTTTGTCTGAAACTATTGCTGGATATTTCAGAGGGAGTTCCTAAACAAAAGGAAGAAGATGTCCATGAACAGGTAAGAATAGGATAGAAAGCTACCACTGCAAACCAGAATTTGGTACTTGAGAAAGGAATGACTGAAATGTAAATCATTTTATTTGCATTTCTAAGCACTCAGAGCTAAGTGTTCAGACGTTTTCAGGGAAAGGATCCATCTTGCCTTGTACTCAGGTTAAAGTCTGATGGCCCTTTTCAAGTATGGAGGAAAAAGGGGATTTCTTACACCTCAAAAGGGTCTCCTGTGTTCTGTGGTGGGAAGAAGCCTGGCACCAGACTCCAGCCTCGAAGACCAACTCTGTTGAACAATCGATTTTACAGTGATCGCATAAGAACTGCATTTTCCTTCCCTTCAGACACGCAGCAGAACGAGCAGTACAGCTGCCATAGGGCACAGCCTGGTGATTTCTTCTTTGTCAGCAGCACCAGTATCAATAGTTCTTACTCTGCTGTGCATCTCTGTTTCTGAGCTACTCCCTGCACTGTGCCAGCACAGCTATTTGTGCAGCTATGTAATGGAAGGGATCAAACAACTGGTCCACCTAGGAGTTTTCCTAGGTGTTTTAGCCAGAGCAAATTCCCAAATATTTTAGTGGACACGAGGAGGAACACAAGAGCATGGGAAATCACAGAAACTGAAGCTTTGCTGGGGGACAGTAACTTGTTGGGATATGCCCACTTAGTCACCTGCATTAACCTGTCCACTCATTTAATCTGCTCAAGCAAACAGAGACAAATTGGACTCAGACTACATGGAAGAAACCAGAGTTCACAAACTACTTGAAAACTAATTACAGGTCTCTCGGTCTTACTAGCAGGGAAAGGAAAAAGACAAAAAGAAAAATGGAGTCCTATAGTTATACAACACACAATTACAAAGTTCCTCAGCCAAAGATCTCACTGTGAAGATGCAGAAACAGCAAGCAGCAGCAAGCAAAACTGGAGGTGATGGTGGGTCAGCGCACTACTGCCTGGAGGTTTCTCACCCAGTAAATCAGAAGTCAGTCCAGCAAAGTAATGTTCCTACAGTGGTGTGAAGCAAAGAAGAAGACAGACTGTGATTCATCGCTGCCCTACATATCATATAAGTTTGTAACAGCTCTGCAAAATGTATGCAAAACACTTTCAAATCACAACTATTTCCTTTTCATTTTGTCCAGATAATACAGTACACTAAAGCAGTGAGGAATGTGTTTCTGGACACAAATCTATGATGCACAAATGTTTTTGCTAAACAAACACACAAAAGCACGACAGTAACAATCTTTCATTTCCTCAGTAAGTTTTAGAGTGTTTTAGTGCCAGAAAAGCAAAGTAAAAAATAACAAAAGGGCCAGAACACCTGACTAGCACAGAGCAGCATCTGGTTCCTATCTTCTATACCCTGATGTTAGATAGTGTGTAATACCCATCACAACAGAAGTTAAAATCACTTCCAAAACGTATACAAATAGCACATTACATCTGATGCATGTTTAACATGGACATGCACCTTCTACCATTCTGGAGAAAAGTTTGCTATGATTTCTCTGCCTAGAATGAGTTCCAATACAGGAGTAAGAACCAGGGCCACCATCTCGGCCAAGCTGGTTCTGGGTTACACGTTTTTCATCTTAGCACTGAAGTGGAAAATCCAGCTTATGCATGAACATCTCTCAGTATTTGACTATATGCAGTTGTTTCACTCTGGATAAATGGTTAGAGCTTCATACTGTACACGTTCCCACTTGCCACTTAGCCCTCCGTTTCTGTACGGAGAAGCTCACAGTAAAGGGCCAGGATCTGTCTGGTGCGGTTATAACAGTAATTACAACTTGGTATATTTATTTTTGATGCTTAAATCCCAAATAATTCTGGTTCTTCTTATGGGTTACTTACTTGTCAGTTAAGTTACCCTATAGTTGGTTGAAAACTCAGAGGAACCTTCATGCCATTCCAATTTTAAATAATCTCTTACCGCTTCATTGAAGTCCTGGAATCTTGCAAAACCTCTGGTGATGAATGCACTTTTACATTCCAGATCTCCTTTAGCCAGGAAATTGCACAGAGACAGCTAAGAGCACTCAGTGCTTTGGTGAGCAGTCAGCAAGCCGGGGAATACTAGGGAAGCCACAAATGACTGTTTGATTCTGGAAGCCTTATGTATCTCTGGAAGCCATAAAATACAGATGGGCAATGGCTTAACAGTGAGGTCAGTCTTTGATTCATTAGCTAACAGCTGAATTTAAGCACATATATCTGAGTTTTGAGGCATGCTGCTAATTCAAGCTTAAAAGCAAGGGGGGAGTTTTACCCTGCACTGTGAGTTTCTATGGAGCTGTACAGAATCCTGGCTCTGGCTTAGATTTTGTATGTTCTCTCAATGATTTAAATAGTTTGGTTTTTTGGGAAAATATTACTAGGCACTGGTAATCTTAGGTAAAAAACATATTTAAATGCCGTAAGCTCTTTTTTGTGGTTGGAGGTCTAAACTTCAAACACACTGGGTCAGTCACTGAAGCTATGAGAGTTCACACCACAGGCTGACCGTTTGTATGTAAATCCTACATTGTGCAAGAATCTGTGGAGACGAGTGCCATAACAGAAGAGCCTGTTTTCAGATATTAAAAACAGTATTGACGTGCTCCAAAAACAGGAATTAGGTTCAGAATTTCATTTTTCAATCTCCCAACTGCAGTCGTAGTTCCTTACAGTAGTTCCTATAGTTCCTTACATCAAATTTCTTTCTGCCTGCAGTCCAAAAAACCCCTATCCCTGCCTGCCCCTATTCTTCTCCAGCTGTTTCAAGAAACATCTACTCATTCCTACTTCCTCTCCTTTCCCATTCCTTCCACCTCCCAGCCTTATTTAATCATTCACCTCACACTGAAAGTCCCTTTCCTCCCTGATCGCACCAGCCAACCTAAGGCAAGGATGCGAATATGGTCTAGACACTCATTTAGGGATCCATGTCCCACCTTGATTGGAAATTAGCATAGAATGGTTAGGGTGGGAAAGGACCTCAAAGACCATCTCTTCCAACTCCCCTGCCATGGGCAGGGATACCTTCCACTAGGCCAGATTGCTCAAAGCCCCATCCAGCCTGACCTCAAACACTTCCAAGGGATGGGGCATCCACAGCTTTTCTGGGCATCCCATTCCAGTGCTTCACCACTTTTGTAGTGAAGAATCATGGCAGCAGCTCTGCTTTACAAAACACAGGCAGCAGCAGACAAAGAACGAGGCACCCAGGGAGAGCAAGAGGGGCACTGCTGAGAGGGAGGGGAGGGAAGGGGGAGGTCGTAGATACTGCTTATGCATTTGGGCCTTTGGAGCATGAAGGAATTGCTGCCAGTGAAGGAGGTGTGGAAAATAGCATAGTAATGGCAGGCAGGCAAACATCTCAAGCACATGAAAGTCCGTCTCCCAAGTGACAAAATACCTGCAGAAATCAGAGAACAATCCATGATTGCTGGCTCTTGTTCAGCCACCAGTACAAGGTCCTGGCCTGTGTTACTGTGTGGCACAGCCATCTTAGAACTGTTTGGGTGACTGTCCTGGCCTCAGGTGTGAACTGGTTCTCTGCATTGTCCCAGAAACATGACTCTGATTTGCTCTCCTCACTATAAAGAAATCAGAAAAAATAACTCAATACTGCCCACAAAGTAACTTTGCTAGCTAGAACAGATTTCACAACAGACAAGTCTATGACAGGTTTTGCTTCCAGGATTCAGCGTACAGCGGTTTTATAACAGACACTCAGAATCACTTTTCCATTCATTTTATTGTGGTTTACTGTAGACCTTTGACGAGATAAATCCTCCTCTGTGAGAATGTGGAAGAACACAGTAGAAAGAGATTTACACATTCCTTGGGCTCAACAACTCCTGCTGAACCAGTAAGAAAACCAGAATAACACTACTGAAAGTGAAATAAATCCAAATTATTCTGAACTATATTATTTTTTTTAAATTTCCTTTTACCTATAAGTGGGAAGAAATAAAAAAGAAAGCATAATACTCTGGAAGTGTGGAAAAAGAGGAGTGCACTAAACTTACCTTTCATTAGGGACTCCCCAAGTTTAATGGGTTATCATATAAAGAAATTAATAATAAAAATAATTTAAAAATCAATTAGCTTTTCCCCTCTTTATTGATTTTTTAAAGAATGCCTCTGGAGAACTTTCACTTCCAGTATCAGGACTTAAAAACATAGCTAGGTAATGCAAGAGACAGTCTGAATGAGACATCAGACAGAGACTACTAATCCAGGGCTATTTATTACTCAAAACCTAACAAAAGCAGCTCATTTTTCTACAGAGAAAGTCTTAGTTGCATGGGAGGACACTGTAAACAGATGAGGGTGAGGCTGAGAGAGATTGTAAAAGCGTAATGGCACCGCAAAAGTAGATTCTTTTGCTGGTTTTGCTGAGCTTATTCAAACTGAGTGACTCTGAAGACCTGATCCTGTTTTAACTGAAGCCAGTGAAAGATTTGCCACACATTTCAGAGTACAAAACCAGCCCTTCAGTCATAGCACCTCTGCCAGATTTTGTTTCACACCCTGCCAAAATGTCATAGCTTGAATCACTTCAGTAGCTTGAGCCATTTAAAACTGGACTGAATAAAACCCTGGAGAATAAACTGCAGAGAGAAATCTTCCCCTGTTCTTTCCCTTATCTCTGCTCTTCTGCCTCACTGGGTTACATGAATAGCAACCAAAAACTGCAGAGCACTGACAGACATGGTGTCTCCGGGCATTTCGGATATTTCACAAGCAAGCTGTGAAAATATGAAACCTCAGTCCTTCACTTCTACCTATTTGCATCGTGTCCAAGAGGGCCTAAGTGGATCATAACAAAAAGATTATAGACTTCAAATGGTTTGGATAAACTGCATTGAATTTGAGAGATTTCATAGCAGCTTCAAACATCAGTGCAGTAAAATTTTATTAAAGTGCAAAGTAAAGGTCTTCAACAACATAATCTGAACTGACCTGGAGCAGACAAAATACCATAGAAACAGCAAGATAATTCAAGTTATTAACTCATCAAAAAGCTGGAGAGATGGAGCACCCATTTTGCAGGGTAGAGAGAGACTGACAGTTAACCCAATAGCGGGAGCTATACCAGCTCAGGGGCACTTTGGCTGAGGAGAGTGACACTGATAATTTAATTATACTGGTTGGTCACACTATAACCAGAGTTACACTAGAGATACAGATCACAACAAGCCTGCCAAGAGAGCTGGTCCTGCAGAATTCCTTTGATATGATGTACATCTCAGTGCTGTCCAAATCGACGATGAGTCATGGATTGTTCTGCAGGACACAGGAAATCTTAATAAATTATTTTTATTGCATAATCCTTTTCTATTGATTCCTTGTATATACCTGCAGGAACTGCTAAATAACAACACACAGCCCCCTGAGCTTTTTCACTGGCTGCCTGAGCATACCACAGAGGTCTTGCAAAACTGCCAGGATAAAACAGGTTTCAGGAACATGCCAACCTCTAACTTTATATCCCTGTCAAGTTGCCCCTGCAATCAGAGGAATGTCAAGTTGCACTGGCTGTAATTGGCCACAGTATCTCTGATGAGGTTTCTATCCTGAATCTCACCATCTTGTCTCAGTTTGTTAATTTACGGTTTTAGGGATGGCTATTTCGCCTTTCTTTTTGCCACATTTTCTGGGATATGTAGAGATTCTTATCAAGTTATTACATCCTTACCAAGTAATTAACTTCATCAGCATAAATTAATCACAAAACCATCCTAGCAGCTGTATCACAGATGGGAAAAATGAGGTAAGAGCTCAATCCGTAGCCTCAGGCTCTGCAGCAAAACTACTGCAATAATGCTTTTTGAATTCAGGAGTTCCTACTTCCCATTTCTGCTCTCAGACTAAATCAATCCTTTAAGCTGCCTCTGAAAGCTTCCAGTTGCAGTAAATATAACCTTATGGAAGAAACCTGGGCCTGCAGTCATACAGAGAACTAATCTTCAGCAGGCAGGTGAACTATAGGGAAGAAACATTTAGCGTTGCCATTTGGAATTGGCAGCCTCTGTCCACAGGCTTTGTGTTGGCAGAGAACAGCCCTGCAGGAAACTGTGATAGTGAAACTGATTCTCAGGTGACAGTGGCCTTTATCACACACAGAGATGAAGGTGCAAATGGCCGTCTAGAGAAAAAGGGCCTAGAGGCCCAAGGTAAATGATTTTCAAAAAACAGTGCAGAAAGTGAGTCAACTGCTGATGTATGTGGACTGTGCTCGAAACAGGAAGGGAAAGCTACTTGCTGAAGGGAAACTGGGTTTGGGAACATTTAAGTTTCAGGATGGACAAAGTTCTGTTGTGAAATCTGTATACTGAGGATTTCTTATTTTGCCTGCATGCCTAGGTTTCTGGGAAGAGCACCTTCCATAAAACCATATTCAAGAAGCCCATGCTGAAGTAATTGTTTTTCCCCTTTAGTTTTTAAGTGGTTAAAAAACAATGAAGCTCTCAGTTCTTTACACTTCGCAGGGGAGAATGTACAAAGAGCTGCTTAATCTCTTTCAGTTCAGCTCTTTAATTCTCATGGGTATCCAGTTGCAAGGTATCTGTATCAAACTCTGAGTTCTCAGCTGTGCATCAAACTGTTGGCTCTTGTTTTAACACGCTGTTTCAGAGCTGACCAGGTTTCAGCATGAACATGTGAGGGCTGCTGTGCCTAAATCCGTTTGACGTTGGCAGAGGAGCAGCATCACAAATCCAGCAGTGCTCACTCTGGTGATGAAATGCCAAGTAAGCACTTTCACAATGCCAGGCTAATCTTAACACTGATGTTTGCCATCCAGAAGGAAGCAAGCTGTACAGCTAAAGGAAGCATGTCATCAAGGAAGATTTGAATGCTTCCTGATTGGTTTCCCAAATAATTATTTAATTTGCTTCTAACTGAGGCAAGCTTGCAATTCAAGGATTATATGGTTTTCTCAACTGCAAACTGCAAATAAGGAATCAGAAGGCAAGATGCAAACCATACCACAAGATCAGCTAAGAAAAAATGGTGAAACTGGACAAATTAATTTTGAATTTATTTCCTCCCATTATTGCCAGACAGTCTCAAATGCAAAGTGGAAAAAAAGAACATAAACATATTTATAGCTAATGTAATAAATTAACACCTGTATGCTATATTAATGTGTGAAATTTGCTAAATTAAAATGCTATATTTGGCTCAGTCACTTAGCAACAGCTGCATCAGTTTAAGATGTTTCCATTCTGCAGCTGTTAGCTGTTACCTCAGGCTGGATCTCCCATAGTATCATAGAATGGTTTGGGTGGGAAGAGACCTTAAAGCCCATCTCATTCCAGCCCCCCTGCCATGGACAGGGACACCTTCTACTAGACCAAGCTGCTCAAAGCCCCATCCAACCTCGCTTTGAACACTTCCACGAATGGGGCAGCCACAGCTTCCCTGGGCAATATGTGATTGTGCCTCACCATCCTCACAGGGAAGAATTTCTTCCTGGTATCTAATCTAAATGTATCTTCTTTCAGTTTAAAGCCATTTTCTCTTGTCCTCTGACTCCACACCCTTGTCAAAAATCCCTCTCCAGCTCTCTTGTAGTCCCTTTAGGCACTGGAAGGTGCCCCTCCAGGAGACTGGAAGGTCTTCCTGGAGCTTTCTCTTCTTCTCCAGGCTGAACAACCCTAACTCTCTCAGCCTGTCTCCACAGCAGAGGTGCTCCAGCCTCCTGCTAATTCTTGCAGCACTAGTCAGATCCATGTCTTCTCTGTGCTTAGAGCCCAGAGCTGGATTCAATACTCCAGGTGGGGTTCCACAAGAGGGGCAGAATCCCTTCCCTTGCCTTGCTGCCTGCGCTTCTTTGGATGCAGCCCAGGACATGGTTGGGCTGAGAGAGCACATTGCCGGGTCATGTCCAGACTCTCATCCACCAGCACTCGAAAGTCTGTTTCTCAGGGCTGCAATCCATTCATTCTCCAGTCTGTATTGATACCAGGAGTTGCCCCAATTCACATGAAGCATCTTGCACTTGGCCTTGTTGAACCTCATGAAGTTCCCACAGGCCCACTTCTCGAGCTTGTCCAGGTCCCTCTGGATGGCATCCCATCCTCCAGGCTCATCAGCTGCACCACACATCTGCGTGTCATCTGCGAACTTGCTGAGGGTGCACTCATCCCTCCAGCAAAGTCAGCAGAAGGAAATGCGTGCCTGCATTTTGCCTGCTTGTCTCCAAAACCAAGTGTCTTAACTCAGATACATCTTTATCAACTACCTACTGGTTTGGTTTTGTCATCGGGTAGAAGCCTCAGCACTGGTTCATTCTGACAGCTCTGATGTGAAGGAGTAACCCACACCAGAGAGGCAGAACAGGCAGCCACATCTTAAACTGCCACAGCAATACTCACCAGAGCGCAGAGTGTACCCAGCAGTGCCTGAAGCAAAGAAGAAAAGTAGAATTGCAAAAAAGCATGAAAGTGCCCAAGGAAATAATCACAAGAAAAATTGCTGCAGGAATTTTGTCACAGTGCAACAAACTATTTAGAAATTACCACACCAAAAAGAAGAAACATAAGGGTTAGAACACACTGCAGGGAAAAGGGACATCCAGTTGTGCTCCAAGCTAACATGACTACTTAACTGCAGTGCTGTGGTTATTTATTTACTTGTTTCCTGATGTGAGTGTGAGTGCTGTGATGTGTGTTCAGGTCAGTGCTGTCCCTTGTGAGGCAGGTGTGCCTGGGGCAATGCTTCCAGACCACAACCCCTAGTGGATGCAGACAAAGGAGTGCCTACTCTAAGGATCACGGGTAGAATTAAGAGCAACACGGGAGCTGAACTGCTTGCCAAGAAAAATTCAGAAAGGAAGAAACTTTGCCAACCAGAAATAAATCACTTGGGCTGGTGATTTTGAAGGACAATGCTTGTGAACCTACACACCTAAACTCCAACAGAATGCTCAAAAATTAATATTTTGTTCCTTAGTATTCCTGCCAGAGAACACCACTGGAATAAACAAATTCAGTAAGTGATAGTCACAGAAAGATTATATCTGTGGGATGGTGCTCACATTTTCTTGTTCAAATGGATCAAAGAAATTTCTCTCTAGGAGCTGTAGCATCTCCAGCTCCACTGAATGCCCTTGGGAAGGGCATAATGGTGTATCTGGAGCAATGGGGGCACACAGTCCACCAGGTATCATCTGCTATTCATCAGGCTGGAACTCCCTCAAGCACAGGGCTGTTTTCTCCCATGCTTTCCTTTGGCAAGAAGAACTACACAAAATCCATAAGCACAGCACTGCAGCCTCCGTAATAAAATTTAAGCTAAGGATGGTGCCATCATGCTCAGCCACAAAGAAGCAATTTCCAGCAAAGTATGCTGGAAATGCTGCTTGTTTTATTAATCATCCTAATTTTTTCATTGTGTTGTCTTTCTTCATGAACAGAAAAATACAGGAAACAGCTACCTGCTCCTAGCCTGTGTACAACCTGCATAGTCACCAGGGATGCCACAATCCTTGGCTGATGCCTTTCAGTTTTAAAAACTAAGCAGACAAAACATGCACCCAGCCTAGGCCATACAGTCATTAAAATCCCATTAAATGCCCATACGTGAAAATCATACCTGGACCACATGTCTTATACAGACCGAGATCAAGGCTTCCATCTGATGTTTTTATCAGTACCCACAGTGGCAAGGCCATGACTTCTAGGCACCACCATAACACTAATTATGAGTAATAATTTCTAACCTAAATGATCCGGTAATAGTTTGCCAAGCCTGAACTCACAGCTCCAGCATGACACACACACACGCACACACACACATCCAAACCACCCACTGGTACTGCAAAAAGCAGGAGTTACTGTGCTTATTTATTTATTTCCACTGGGAGTAGCACATCCTATTGTAGAAATGGAGGAAAACCATCCAGCATTGCAGATACATGACTAATCTCTGTAACAAACAGGCACTGAAAGTATACCCAGGAAAACAACCTAACAAGACAAGTGGGCCAGATCCTCCACTGCTCAGTATCCTTGACAGTCATTTATGTTATGCCAGGGAGTAGGATAACGAGTTCATCACCTCTGTTTTGTTCTGCACCATGTACATGTTCTGCACATATACAAATTAGAGCTATTTAAAAAAATTATCTTCAGCTTATATGTTACTATATTCAAACCACTAGTAAGTCCACTTAAGCTTTTGTTAGCATAAGTAGGAATTGCATGTGGTTCCTTCCTACTACAGGAGCTAAATTTCCTTCAGCAGATGGTCCTCAGGCTTAATAAGTAAATGTAGAACAGAAGATAATGTGTTGAAACATGAAAAAGAAGTAAGCAGGCTGCTATTATTAAACAAATTCTAATTAGAGATTGCCAGTGCCTGTCTCTTTTCCTGGTTTTCCTCCCCAAAGCCTGGAAGATAATGGGATGTCTGAGAAGATCACAAAAACAGCAGGTTACAAGGCTCACTTAGTAAGGGAAAATAAATTGAAATGCATTACCTTAAGTGCTTTTAAAAAATAAATCAGCTCAGCAAGCAACCCAAATCCTCGAAACCTATATAGGAAATTCTCTACTTCCAAAGAGTTCCCCCTCTTCAACCTTCTAGGCCTGTTTTGGGGATTTTTTTAACAGCACAATTATTTGAAGGTATTCAGGATGAGCAGAAGTGCAGCTGAAATTATTGCTTTGCATAGTGTGAGGAATGAGAGATTTCCCCTTTAAGTCCACTCTGCAAACTACTTCCAAAACTAGTTAATTAAGTCTTGGTCTACTTCATAAAATACTAGGAAAATGATCTTTTTTAGGTTCACAGACAGTATACAGACCAGAATTTGCACTTACCAGCAGACCATGTCAAGCACACAGTCTCCTCACAGAAAATTTTGCATATCCAAATAACCCAAAAACCCCATGCACAGCCTACAGCACACAGTGACAACACCCTGACAGCTGCTAGTTGTCAACCCAGACAGAGCTTGGCAAAACCAGAGCAGAGTTCATCCCTTTTGCTGTTCACCTGCATGTTTTCCATGAATCTTTCCTTCATGACCTGTTAGTTTAACATAGACAACATGGCACAAAACAACGAGTTTAATGGGCTCAAGGATGCAATCATGCAAAATCCCAAATAAGTACGGGACTTTGACCTCACCTGTTTATGCCATCCTTCTCGTCCTAATCCTCACTTTCACCTGTTTAGCTCAGTTTTCTTTGTGGCAACACACCAACTACTTCACTGAAGTGCCGAGAGATCCTATTTTCCTTGTCAAAAATCAGTTATTTCACAAAATAAACTTACACCCTTGTTGTGACACTATCTATTTTGGTTAACTCCTTTTACTTCTCCTGATCTCCATTTGTTTCTAAATTCTCCAGACTTGTTGTAAAGCCTCTGCTTCCATCAAGGCCAGATTAGTTCCTGAGAGGTTTATGGGCTAAGCTGCAGTTTGCTGGTTGTTCTGCAGGATGGCCAACGAAGAAACAGCACACTTGAGACCTCTGCTCCACAAAGATTTGGGGTTTTTTTAAGTAATTTGCCTTTTTTCCTTGCAATGCAATTCCAAAGAAAGCATTATATAGCAATGAAGTCATAATGTCAAAGTGTTATTTACACTTTGATTGCAAGGGAACGGTTTTGTTAGCTATGCTCACTATTTTTGTTTGCTGTGGTGTCACCTTCTGTGGCAGAGAGGGGCGTCATTAGGAACATTTACACCAGCACTTCTCCCTTGTCTAACAAAGTGATCGTTTCAGCTGTGATCACTGGTACTTACTGCAGATCAAAAGAAAGCAGCTGATGAAACCGAAGTTTGTCTGAGCACGTGAGATGACTTTTCTTGTTATTCCAATTGGAATGGAAAGTTTTGATCCTGCAGTTGATCCACATGCCTGCAATCTGAGCCAAATTCTCCTGTCAGTCACAAGTTTGCCACACACATTAGACCAGAGTCCTACCAGGTGTAAGTCTACAGACTTCCATGCAATCAAATCACGACATATTTAGCCCACTGTTACCTATTTTTTTCTTTTCACTAAATCTTTTATCCAGGCTTCCAGGATGCTGCAGAAACAAAAGTGTATCACACAATCTCCCTGTATGAAACATACCAAGTAAGTTTAAAGAAGAAGGGTGAGATGCAGCTGCCAGAGAATGTACTGACTTCCAAGATGTGCACCAGGAGACCTGAAGAAGGCTGGAGCAGAACGATGGCTGGCATCCTCGGGGAGTGAGCTCTTCAGACAAGTTCCCTGACCTGAGAAAGCCCGATTCCCACAGCTCAGTCAGAAGGGACTGCTGGATGAAGAACAAGACAGACACACTGTCCCTGACCGCCTGCCTGCCTGCCTGAGGCAATGAGTGACACTCACTGAAGCATTTTCTGGGAAAACAATTCTACCTGGTTCATGTGTTACAAAACCAAGCAGCTTATTTAATACTGTAAGAAATGCATAGAAGCCAGAAACTTCCACAGTCACTACTGCATGCCCAAGTCACTTTGAGCTCTGTGGGAAGGAGAAGAAGAATGGATGTCTTCAAAACCACAAGCACTTTCAACAAAACAAAATTACAATCTCTATTGTTTGTTAACAGCACTCAGCCTGCAACATCCAGCTGGGGAGTTCTCACATCCAGCAGCGAGGCTTAAGGATTTTAAAAGGTTTTATATTACAAATTATTACTGACCATCTTTATCAGCACAGAATTTAGTTCTAAGGTGGTAACAAAGGACAGCAGAAATTGTGCAAAGAGAACGTCGCCAGTTCAAAAAGCATACAGTATAAGTAGACAAATCAGGGACTACACACTGCTATTCGTGTTCCCAGACAAAGCTCATATATCTCAGTTTTTCAAATGTAGTCCAAGTCAGTAGTAACTGAAAAATCTGGGCTTCTGACAGCTATTCCGTGTTGTGACTGCAAAGCCTTAGAATCCTTGCCTAGGGCTTCCAGGCTCTATCTCTATACAAACAATACACAATGTTAATTAAACGCACAAAAAGGAGGCTGAGCGAACATTAATGAAATTTGCAAATCTAAGCATTTGAAGGCTGCAAAATGCCAAAGTGAATGTCAGCTGCACCACCTTAATTATTGCCCTTTGTATATATTCCTTATGGTGGATTTTAATTACCTGCGTTGGTGCTGTTTTTCCACAGGTCCCTGCTTCCTCATTTGGTTCACAAAAAAGAACAACACTCACTCAAGAGGAGATTGATGTCATTTGCCTTTATGCACCAAGTTTATGCGATCTGAGTCTCAAGCAAGCTGAGTCTCCTTTTGAAATACAGAGTTTATGGCGACGAACTTACAAAAGTATAATTTAGATATCTCATGGATATGTCAGCAATCCACCTTTTAAAGCAACAGCAGCTCAATTCCTTTTTTAATTCCTAATTTCTTGCATGTTCCGAAGTCATATTCACTGTAAGCTGGCCAAATTGAAGACAGAAAATATTACTTTATTCTATATTCTATGATTTTCATCATGATAGATCCTCAGCATTTCTTTCTTATTTTTATAATATCCTGGAAGGTGGAGGAGTTAATCTCTCCAGTCCCATAGGGAACATCTCTTGCTCAGTCTCAGTTTCTCACTTCCCATACATCCTGTCATTTCTGTTTTGTTTGTCCAATGTATTTGTCCCCACGCACACCAAACTGTTTAGGTAAATCTTTGTCTACTCCCCCACAGCCAATTCAACACCTTCATAAGGCCAGTCCTAGTTTCCTGTTTATGTCCCCTCTCTCCCATCATCTTCTCATCCAGCCTCTGTCATTCTCCCACCCACTGTTTTATTTTACTGTTGAAGTTCAGCACATCTCCCAAGAACATGAAAAGTGAGATTCTTTTTTAAAGCCTCCTGACTTGGCCAAATTTAGGTCAATTTTCACAGGCACAAGAGGCACAGACCTGATACATATCCCATCCTCTTGCCAAACAAACAAACAAACAACAACAACAAAAAAACCCCAACAAACCAACAACAAAATCAAACAACAAAAAAAATCACACCACAAAAGCATCTGAGCTTCTAAGATATTTTAACACTGAAAAACAACTTACTCTTCTCTTTTCATACTGGGAAACGGCTGAACATCTCTGGCTGAAATTTCAGAGGGAAGTAGGGATGAGTCAGCCCAAAACAGATCCCTGATTGAAAAGCATCAGAGTTAATTAAAACTAAATAGGTAGTCTCAAACAGAGGCCCCATTACAAGTCATTAAAGGAAATTGATTATTTTTATTGCAAGTTATGCTTTTTTGTGGTCTCCATATGAGCTGTGATTCCCCTGGTAAGGTATCAGTCACATTTCTGAAGGAATTTGCAAAGTTATGGTCTACTGACCCTTAACATCAGTTCATTAGATTTATGTCAGATGGTAAACACTGAGGGAATTAGGTTTTCACACATTCTTATTAAATATT
The DNA here is from genome assembly GCF_009650955.1 of Corvus moneduloides. Classification (NCBI taxonomy): domain Eukaryota; kingdom Metazoa; phylum Chordata; class Aves; order Passeriformes; family Corvidae; genus Corvus; species Corvus moneduloides. The sequence goes on from NC_045477.1 coordinate 31,659,652, forward strand.
TCACCCGAAGGGATCCATGCAGCTAATTATTACGTTTTGAGTATGTTTTAAGTATGTTTTAAATGCATTGCATCCTTTAGCGTACAAAAGGCTACCTTTTTTATTTCTTTTTCTTCAAAATCCCTTTTCATTAGAACCAGTAGGATTCAATTTCCATGCAGTATTACCAAGTCTAGTTCCCTGGTTCATTATAAGTCTGTGTCTTGAAATCCTAAGCATTTATTATCCTTGTTATTGGTGGTTTACCAGTTGGAGATTATGGAACTGGTCTGGAGTGGGCACGCAAACACTGATGCAGAATCCTACATAACCAAGATTTCTTTTAAGCCTTAGCTCATTAGAAAAGACTCAGGCTCTGTCTTTTTAAGGTATATTTATTTCTGAAGCAAACATTTGTCTTTCTCACTTTCCTGACCTCCAGTTTTGGTTTGGCTCTTACATGCAAGTCAGTTTTCCCCTGTCCTATTTGAGTGCAATTTCCCTTTTCAGATATTGGGCTGAAGATTCTGCTGAGAGCAGACTGGGAGAGACATTGCATTACTGAAATCCTCTGTTTGATCCTCAGCTTAATTAAAACCCCTCTTCCTGTTTATATTTATTGTTTAGACAAACTATGTGGGGTCAGTGGTGCTCTGGCACAGCCTAATGAACCCTGATATAATTGGTAACTTGACTTTGGCTTTTCTTTAAGATTACCTCCCAGGTTTCTTGGAGGTTGTTGTATTTTAGCAAGGAAAAGTATTACTGACAGTAAATGAGCCCTCACATTTTTCAGCTGTCATTCTAGGAACGTAACTGATAACATGACTGCAACTGGAAAGGAATCCTCGAATCATGAAATTGTGTTCTTTGCTACTAGAAGCATGGGAATCAAAGCTGAAAATAAATGTGTTTGGTTTCTGGCTTAGCAATGTTCACCTACTTCACATTTCACACGTATACCTTTCCATTTGTTCTTGTGTCAGTATTGTCTTTTACACTGAACAGGTCATCTCTCTGTGGAGTTTTAGCTTCTTCCATGTACTCTGAAAGAGCAACAAGAGACATTTCAAGATTTCATTTGCCTTCATCTAGGCACATCTTACAGCTGGTCCACAGTACACTGGCAGCTGGCAACTGAATCCAGATGTTTTACCTCTACTCTTTCTGCAAATCTCCTCTGTTCTATCAAATTTTTTCCTTAGTCCCCAGTACATGACTATGTGACTTCTCTTAATCCAGTCCTTAAGGTTATGCAGTGATTCCTATATGATGTTCCACTTCTTCTTTGTTTTGATTTTGTCTTCCAATTTTATGTCATTGCTAAATTTAATTAGCAATTTTTCTCTTGCCTGATAATTAGCCCTAAAAATATTGTTCATTTATTGCTTTCATAGGTTTTTGTTTGTATTCTATTGCTGTTCTTTTGACATGCCTATAAACACATTTCTTTTTATTAGGTCTAAGTGGTTATCTAAGCGGTTAGCACAGTTGCTACTTTTTCTATCAACTCCAAAAGTGTCATTTTTCATGGTTACTTGGTCCCTAGGTGGACTCGGAAACTGTGATGGCACTTTACTCCAATTCCTCAATAATATGGTAACAAAAATGAAACCATTTCATTTGTTAAGTTCAGAAATATTACCCACTGAGAAGAAAGGCATCCGTTCATGTTTCTCAGGACTATTTTTCCCACAGAACTCTGAAAACTCATTTCAGTCACATACTAAATTGTTTTCTGAAATCCTGTGGGCTAGAAATCAAAGAAGGTGGGAGAAAATGGGTGTTTATAACAAAAGCTTCAATTCTGGGAAACCAGTGGCATTATAGAAAATTAGCAGTTGTCTGTGGTTATGCACTGGCTGAATCTGACCCTAAATAATCTTTTTTCAAAGATGACATGGAAGTTCAGGCTTGAGAGACTTCAATGTGGCACCCTTCAACAGGTTAAAACTCATAGAAAGCTAGAAACAGAATAACTGCGAAACAGCAGGCTTGACACGGTACTTGTTTCTAAGATCTGGTGACTCAATATTATCCTTCAAGTTACCTCTTATTATCTGTCTTGAAGTATGATGCCTAGCATCTTACTGAGGACAAAGAGTCTCTTGATACTCAGTGCCCTCATCTCACCCTCATGAAAACTTTCAAAGCTCCAGGTGATTCAGCTTGAGCCCAGCATGTCCACAGCAAAAAGCAAACCCATTGCTCACTTTTTAGGCCCAGAACACCCAAGTAGGAGCAGCTGAAGAAAAAGAAAGCCCAACAAAATCACAGCCAGTCCCCTGAGCACAGACTGTGTGCTCTACACACAGGAACTCTGTGACGCTTTCAGGTGTCACAGTTCTTGGGTTTACCAATAACTTGAAGTAGCTGAGGGAGTATCTGTTGAGGGTGCCGATACTTTGATTTTGTGATCAAGGTTAAAACCTGGGAGTCAAGAAGCTCCACATAATCCACAGCCCTCCTGACATCTCAGACAAGGCATTGAACAATCTGTTAATTTACTGCCCTGTAAAATGAGCAATGTTTTACTGCATCTTGTAATAGTGCTGTGAAACATACTTTTTAATGCTCATGTAATATTCCAATATCACTGTTATTTCTAATTAATTGTATTACATGAGGTTTAGAGATCCCATCTGAGATTGTGACTGCATGCCACTTGGCAATGATGATCCATACACCCAAATGTTGACACTGCCAGTTGACAAGTAGAAGGCTGCAGACAGGCGGAGCTGGAATCAAAACAAGTCCACAACACATGGTTATGCAATAAGGATTAGACTGCACCTCTCTTGACTAGCATGCATGCTTTGCTACCAGATTACCTCATCTCTAACAAATGAATTATGATTTCTTTATGGAAGGAATCAACCACTCAACGCTGCTTCTTACGCTGCAAAAAAATACATGTATTGAAATATAAAATATAAGCAAACAAAATAATCCCCCATAGAAAAAGTACTGCATCTGCTTGAGTGAAAGAAACCCAGTTGTGTTAATAAAGATTTAATCTTATTAAACTTTCAAAGCAATTACGTGAATGCAACAATAAACAGGCATGAGATGTCTCCCAGTACTAGAGCAACAACTTCACTAACACAAACTTCTGCCACAGCGAGTCACTCAAAATGATCTTCCTGTCTGACACTGAAGTTCTCCTTTGCTTCAGCTTCATGGCATCGGGAACAGACAACGAACAAACGCACCTTATCAACAGGGATGCCAGCAAAGACAGGCTTACAAAATGCTCTCTTCGAAGGAAACCACAATGGACACAGGCATGGTACAGCTCAAGTGAAGGTGCAACATAAAAACAGGCATAAATCAGAGTCATGCTCTTTTTCCACAGGTCCACAATCTTTCCTTTCGCACCAGAGGCAAACAACATCAGAGCCAACTAAAAGTTGTGATCATTCCCTTTATATCTGGTTCTCCACTCACCTTTGGTCAAGCTTGCTGCTGCAGCTGTCTGATTCAAAGCCTTCTAAGATGGGCTGCCTCCTTCTCTCAAAATCTTTCATCACCTGTTCATAAAGAAAAGCAGAGCTCCCTTTTGCTTTCGGAACTACTGCTATTGTACTTTGGAGGCTGTAAGCAACACATGAGTCATTATCAGTAACAACTGAGAGAGGGAGAACAAAAGAACTCACTTCTTTCCCACAAAGAAGTTTCTGGCACACTTGCTAAAGCACTTTTTTTGGTAAATGCTTTCATACATGTCAAGGGAATGTGATGTCTGATTACTGGTTCAGAAGGACACTTGGCAGGTGTGCACCAACATCATACAGAGAGATGATTTACACTTGAATACACAGTTTATCTACAATCAAACTCGAATTCAAGAACTGCTTTGCCTGGGCCAAAACCAAACTGCTTTGGTAACAAGTGCAAAAGGGAGCATTACTAGCACAAGCCCTCCTGCTCACACAGTACAGTGACTGCCACTCACAACCCAGATATGTGAAGGAGAAAGACAAAACTGAGTGTGAACCAGGTTGAAAAGCTTTTACAGAGTATAAAGACAGCGTGCTAAAAAAGACTGCTGGATTCCAAGGCTCTAACACAGCCTTGCAAAACACAAAGTCATCCTAAACATATTTTAGTGATACATGAGACAATACTGCCCCTAAAAACTGTATTTGTACAAAAATATTCATTGGAGCTACTCTAAATCACAGTGGTAATTTATTTGTTGTGTTTGTTCCATGGTACTTCATAGAGAGAAAGCTAATTATCAGTGAGGGCAACCAGAATTCAGTAACGTATCTTTCTTTACAAGTTCAGCAGAATATTGTGTTTTGTACTTACACATTTCTTTTTCCTGGAAACAATCACAGGTAAAAAGAAAACAAAGCAATGATAATTATTGTTGATCTATGGCACTATGCATAATAAACAGAAGCAGAGAATTCAGTTGGTTGTTTTGGAGATTGTTATCTTAAATATACTTGAAAATGAGTCATTTCAGCTCAGGGCCTTCTACTGGTTTTTCAGCATTTACAATACTTAGAATATGGTTCTATGTTACCTCATATAATCAAGGAAAATATGTTCACAAGCAACTTAAAAATTCTTTTGCAAGTTGGGTGTAGCAGAGATATTGAGACAATAAGCATTCGCTTCATGGACTCCCTGTTCAATACAGGACCACATTTTAATGCAAGCAGTTTGATTCTGGAACAAGCTTCAAACAGATGGAAAGCAACATGATGGGAACAAAAGATGAAGGACTGAACACTGTGCAATTTTTGTTAGCGAGTGTCACTTTACTGTCATGAATGGGGTTATGGCAGCTAACAGCAACACTTAAGAAAGGCAAAGCTAAGGATTATTTTGTATTACATAATCCAGAAGAGGGGGGGGGAAAAAAGATAAATGGCCTTGAAAAACAAGAGCCCCTAAAAAATGTGAAGCTTCTTCTCTGCCTTTAGCTTTTTAAGCTTTCATCCTTTTTGATTAGGGTGGATTTAGTGGGCCCTTGTAAGCCTCATTAAGTGCAACAAAGTAAAGTTCAAGGTCCTGCATGAGTCAGGGCATTTCCAATACATTTCCAAGTACAAATAAAGGCTGGGGTATGAAGGGATCGAGAGCTACCCTGAGGGGCAGGAGTTGGAGGTATTGGTTGACAAGAAGCTCAACATGACCCATCAATGTGCACTCACAGCCCAGAAAGCCAATTATGTCCTGGGCTGCATCCAAAGCAGCACAACCAGCAGGGCAAGGGAGGGGATTTTCCTCCTCTACTCTGCTCTGGTGAGACCACCCCTGCAGTGCTGCATCCAGCTCTGGGGCCTCAACATAAGAAGGACATGGACCTACAGGAGCGAGTCCAGAGGAGGCCATGAAGATGATCAAAGGGCTGGAGCACCTCTGCTATGAAGACAGGCAGATCCTTCTGGTTTTAAATCAAAACCAACAGATTCACTTTAATTCTGGATCTTGGTCTACAGGGAAAAAGAGAAATACTTTAGTGCTCATAAACAAAGCACGCATCAGTTAATCCAAGGGTCTTTTGCCAACAGGACCTGCCTTCCATTCATCATTAACTTAAAATTAATCTAGTTTTGCTCCAGTCTTATGAAAACTTTTGTTTAGAATCCTAATTCTACCCCCACTGCTGCAATAATAACAGGTAGGTTTCCACAACAAAATATCTGGTAGAAACAACATTGAAAGCTGTGTCTATTATTAGGGAATAGTGATTTTATCTATTAATTTGTATATGTCTTGTTACCTCAGAGATTATGAACATCAGGTGGTTTGGAGATTTCCTTCGTCCATGATTCACCTCATAAAATAACATTGCTTGTTACATTTCTAGAAAAAAAAAAGTCCTTCCCATCAAAGCCAACAGCATGATCAGAAAACAAAAATCAGTGGTCAAACTAAGTGCTAGAGGTGCAAGGTGGCAAGTCATGACTGAAGAGCAAATAAAGCTTCTGGCTCTTTTGTATGAGGCAGTCATCTTTGGAGGCAGAATAGGGGAACAGATGGAAGCAACCTCCCTTCAGTTCCTGGTGTCTAAACCAAACAGGGTTTGGAAAAACAGATTTTCAGTCCAGTGGCTGGGCCCAGTCACTGTGATTACACTCACATTAGTAAATTAAACAAGTCTGGGACCAGTCTCTGCCCCTGAGGCCAGCTGGCACAGGACATCCAATGTCCAGTCTATGAAAGCCTCAAAAAGTCCATGAAAGCACAGTCTGCCTATTTGTAACAGCAGGATGTATCCCCTAACTCACCCCCTGGAATATTTTGGGGTACTGCTCATTGGCCCAGGCTAAAACCATGTAAGGATTATGAGAATCAGTAGAAACAGCTGAGTTCCGGTGCTCAGGGATATCCCTGATGCTGTTTACTTTGACGGTGTGGGCAAAGCTTTAAAGAGTCTGTACACTTGGCACACTCTGATCCCTGCCAACGCCCTCACCAGGTCCTTGAGGCAAGAGCCCTCGCAGGCAGTGGCATTTCTTGTCCTGAAACCAAAGGCTCGCGGGTGTATTGTCTAAGAGCTCAGACTCCTGTGCACTGAGCCATTCCCGGATGGTATGATCCCTGGCTCTTCCCTACTGCCCGTGCACCGGGATCTCTCTCCGCACAGCAGAACAGCAGAGCTTCCGGCTGCCCTCTGGTGCAAATCCTGGCACCGGCATCCAAGTGCTGTGAAACGCAGCCAGAAAGGGGAAATGTCCCAAAGCTCTGCAGCCGCTTGCTAAGAAAAGCTGTGCCCGAGCTTGCCAGGGCCTGCTCAACAGCGATCTTCTGTTTGCAGGCACTATGACTACTTTTACTTGCTGTATTTCCAATGCAGCTTTAAACGTCAGTGGAAATCTACTAATTTTGGGGGAAACCAACTGAACCCAAACAGAGAAAACGGGGCACACAGATTCCCTGGTATATTGTTACCTGAACTACAGATTCAGCTCCTCTGCCCTTATTCATTAACATTAATATGGATAGAAGCATTCACCAGCATTTTCCAGCATGACAATGGCCAATTTCAATCCTGCAAAACCCATCCAAGAATTCCAGGCATATTGATACCGTCCACATGACTCAGCCTGCCATAGAAAAAGGAAGTAGATGAGGGAATTTTAGGAAGGAAAGGGGCTGAAACCATACACACAGCTAAGAACAGTTAACTGCATGCAGAAAAAGCAGGAAATACAAGGGCTTGGAAGAAAAGAAGAGAAAGTAGGAATACACACAAATAGGAAGGAAAATACAAGGAGTGATTTGCATGGAAGGGGAGATGGGAGAAAAGGATGTGGAGAGACTTTGAAATGAGGAGAAAAGAAAATGGGACAAATCAGACAAAAGGGAAATTATTTATGTCCTGGTATAGAGCAGGTAGGAGCATGAGGGAATCTTGTTCAGGGAGGAGAGAGCATACACAAGAACAACCCGGAATGAGACAGAGACAGCAATGCCACCAAGAAGAAGAAACTGATGAGCCTAACTAATTCAGTACCTAAAAAACTATATGTTCTAAAATTAATTTTAAGAGACGTTGAACACTCGTTTTTATAAATTACAAAATTAAGGGCTTGAACTTGTACATAGAAGATCTATTATTCTCACCTCCCCGTGGCAAAACACAAAATAAAGTTCCTATAGGAGCACGCCAAAAGCAATTGTTTGGAATGACACTACCCTCTGGTGGTCAAATAATACAATTATATGTACACCAGGAAGTAAAATATTCACAACTGATCGTACAGATACTTTGAAGATGCAATCAATTCCAATCCACACTCCAGTAATCCACCTCGAGACCGTGCTGTTAAATCAAACATCTACCTTATTAGTCTGTTTTAAAATGACAAATTCATGACTGGGCATACGCACAAGTAACTGTCCAAGGCTCTGAAAGAGACCAGGGTTTTTTTCCTTCCACATTACAGCTACAGAACACCATTGCTGGCAAAAGCAGTTGCTTCAATGCATTGTTTTCACGGAGGTGCTCTGAGACTTAGGTAATGACTTAACACAGTCGCGTCTCCTGCCTTGCCTCACTCACGTTTTTTGACATCTAATCTTGCACAAACAGCAAAAGCCAAATATTAACTGCTCTGTCATTTTCTCCTTTCCTCTCTTTATATCATCACTGTACAACTGCTGTTTTCCCCCCTCTCCTGTTAAAAACAACCCTATTTCTCAGAGCCAAATGTGCCTTCCAAATACTCTTTTATCCCCAGATTTCTTAAGCCCAGGTGTCTCAATGGTCCTACATTTCTGGAAATGAGTAAGAGCTTGTCACTCCCTTCTAGGGCAACAATTCCGTATGTTTCAACTTTGATCTTTATGGTAGGCTGACCTTCAATTAAAAGTTTGCTGTTGTTGCTTGGAAGCAACATATCTGTGTATTGCCTCCTTGCAAGAAACACACTGGGCGGACCTTGATCGGGCAAAAGCCATTCCTGCGAGGTCTGATAAACCGACATTGATGCCACCTTGTGGCAAAACTACTGGATACCGGAATTCCGGAAAAACATTCAGCATTTGCCCCTCCTTGCAGGTGCATTGAATTGCAGCACAGCGGTTACTGCTGTTTGCAGCACTTCAGTTTTAGAGTTCATAAAATCAGGATTTGGACACTCCTAAAAACACATTGCCAGTCAGTGACAGAGAGGAGGAAAAGTAGGAAAAAGCACCACAGAACACATTTATTTTTGTTTTATTGGGGTGCAAACTAAATCAGTACACCCAATGACACATAGCACAACCGTTCATGTGCTCAGAGCTTGGGCATTTTTCTCTTTTTCCCACCAGAAAAACACTCTGGCGAGAGGTACAACCCATTCCAAACACTGCAAAATACCACTGCAGGGACAGACTGAAGGAAAACTCAGCCCCAGCATAACAGGACAGGAAGCATTTCCCAATTACCTCACGCTGGGCTCACCCTTCTCAGTTACCAGACCAAAGAATTACCCTAAAGGAGCCCATGCCTATTTTCCCAGGACAGTCCTGATGCCATTTGGGCCCTGCTATGAATGCCAACGTTACCACATTCAGCAGAATGAGGATGATGCCTATTTTTAGCATTGCTTCCACTGGAGAAGCCCAAGAATCACCACCTGCTTCCTCCGGGCGCTCTGTCAAACACCCTTCTCCCAGCAAGTGAGTGGGAGGAGGAGGCTGAATCAATCTGCGCATTGCGTTTTGCACCACCAGGTTCCCAAAAACACAGGAAAGAAACCTGTCTTGTTACAAAACGTGGTAAATGTAAGAATTTTCTTAAAAAAGGATGTTCTCTAATGTTTGATCTTCGTGTATTTCAAGCCTAATCAACAAGAAAGGAGGTTTAATCCATGAAACAGAGCATCCAAGAAGCTCTAAGTGATGTCCAGGTGTTAGAAAAACAAATTGTCAGTAGAATTGCCTTGTTAAGGTTTAGGGCTCAACCTGTTTCAATGACCTCAGACCTAGGGGGAGGATAAAAAAGCTTGGGAAGAAGGATGTACCGCTGATAGTGGACACAACACAGAATTCACAGGCCACAAGGACATTTGGCAGAACTCACAAGATAAGGAAGAAACTAATAAAGACAACTCAGCAACTGTGCTGAATCAGCTCCAACTGGGTAAAAGGTAATTCTGGCAGGGGGGAGATCCTGGCCACCAACTCACGCACCACTGACCCAAGAAACTCACCAACTCAAAAAAGATAAAACACTGAACATGCGGACGAATTAGCACGGGAAGTGAGAGAATCATTAACCAATAGAAGATAGAGTGCTAATTAGTAAGATAACTATGTAACTTGTAGTCAATGAACAAATCTTATGAGGAGTGGCTGAAGGAGCTGGAGGTGCTTGGTCTGGAGAAGAGGAGGTTCAGGAGGGACCTTGTGTCTCTACAACTCCCCGAAAGGAGGCTGTAGCCAGGTGGGGGTCGGTCTCTTCTTCTAGGTAACAAGTGAGAGGATGAGAGTGCATAGGCTTTAGCTGTGTCAAGGGAGATTTAGGCTGGACATTAGGAAGAATTTCTTCACAGAAGGGGTGATTAGACATCGGAATGGGCTGCCCAGGGAGGTGGCGGAGTCACTGTTCCTGGAGGTGTTTAAGGAAAGACTGGATGTGGCACTCGGTGCCGTGGTCTAGTTGCCATGGTCGCGTTCCGTCACAGCTTGGACTCCATGTCACGTTAGAGGTCTTCTCTAACCTAATTGATGCTGTAATTCTGTAATGCCTGTGTGTGCTACAACGTACAAACAATAAAAAAAGTTCTGATAGTTGGCACGCTCCTTTTGCTGAACACCACCGAGCACCCAGGCTTGCGCAACTCTAAATAAATAACCAATGTCTCTCTCTGGAGCTTGTTGCAAACCGCGGGGCGAGGGACCTGATCTCCGCGGACAGCCGGTGCCGGTGCCGGTGCCGGTGCCGGTGCGTGCGGGCGGTGCCGGTGCCAGCCCCGCGGAGCTGCCCCGCCCGCCCCCCGCTCCCTCAGCGCCCCGCCCGCATGCGCGGTGCCGCAGCGCCCGCCGGAGGGGGCGGCGCGGCCGAGCCCGCGCCCGGCTCCGCGCTGGGGCTGGAATCGTTCCCGCAGCCACGGACACACCGCAACGCCGATCCCGCCGGGAAATCGGCTCGCCTCCCGTTCCCGCGCGGCCGGGAGCGGAGGCCCTCCCTCTCCTCCTTCTCCTCCGGCAGGCTGAGGGGACAGGGGAGCTCGGTCCGTCCCGCGGCGGAGGGGCTGAGGGGGCAGCAGAGCCCCCTTCTCCCCGCTCCCCTCCCCGTGCTTTTCCGCCGCAGGGAGAGAGCTTCATTGTCCTAACCCGTGCCCTGGCAGGAAGCGGGATCCCCCTGCCCTCACCCCTGCCCTTTGCTCCGCTGAGCGGAGGGTGAGTCAGGCGCCTCGCAGGTGGGAACAGAAGCTGGCTCCTACCTCCAAGGGAAAGCCGGGGGCATTTTCCTTCCCTCTCCCACTTGCTTTCTCCCCGCAGGTGGTGGGGCTGGACCTCCCGCGAGCCCTTGGGCCTGTGAAGCTCCGGGCATGGCTGTCGGTGGGGTCGGGAGCTCCCTGCTGCTGATGTCCGGCGTCGTGGTGACCGTGGGGCTGTGCCGGAGGCTGGCCCGGCGCCGGCTGCGCTCCCGCCCGCACCTCTTCGCTTTCCTTGTGGAGATATTCAGCACCTTCCAGATTTGCGCCTGCACGAACGAGCTCAGCCTGCTCGGCAACGTGGAGCCAAAGCCGCACACCGCTCTCACCCTCACCTACGGCTTCACCGTCCTGCACGGCCTGACCCTCGCCGGCAGCACATGCAATCCCTGCGGGGCCCTGCAGCCCATGTGGGGCGGCGGGACATCGCTCAGGATGGGGGGACTCAAGATCGCCGCTCAGTTCGTGGCTGCAGTGCTCGCCAGAGTGTTCATGCACTTTATCTGGAGTCTGGAGATGGCAGAGCCACATTTTGGAGCACTCTCACAGGGCTGCAGCAGCCCCATGCAGACTACAGAGGTGCAGGCATTCTGCATAGAACTGCTCTTTTCTGTCGTTTTCCAGCTGGCCGTCCTGCGAGCCGAAAGTGTTAATCCCAAATACAGAGTCCATTTGATTGCTCTTCTCATCACCATGCTCGTGTATGCAGGTTAGTCTTTTTTCTTTTTTTCCTTCTGTTCCTGCAATAAAGTTGTAATGGAAGGGGTTCTTACTGTTTTCGTAGAAGTGTTTAGATGCAAAGTGCTTTTTCTTAGATTACACTTTCCTTGATGATTTCTTTTTGTATCGTCCTACATATGCAAAGTTCATTTGGGGTTTATATAAAGTTTGCCTGGTTGAATTACAGGCAGGTATGGGGTTAAGAACGAAATGAGTTACACATTTAAAATTATGTCAGGTCTGCAAGTACATATGGTTAAGTGTTAAAATATCTCAGTGAAGGATTGTTTCATAATCCAACTATTTATACAGCGTGAGAGATTTCATACTATGTGTTCTGATTACTAAGTGTCATTGGGAGAGCACCGCTGGCTGCATCAGGAAAAAGTGCTGATTGTGCAACAGCAGGGTACAGACTGGTAATATAGAAACTCTGCATTTAAATAATGCATAATTCATATCAGTGCAATTTATTTAACTATTTCCCTAAATCAGAGGCAGGAATGGTTATTTGTGGAATACATACAGCAATAATACCTCATGACACCAAATGTAAAAAAAAAAAAAAAAGGAAAAAAAAGAGGTGCCTGTTTTATTGTCTGTAATGCCATGTGTGTCCATATCCCCGCCTTTACCTGATTGTCACCTCGTGCTTCCCAGAGCTGGGACGCTGTCACCTGTCCATCTTCTCTGGACCAGTGGGAAGGGAGAGGTGAGGGGAGTCAGTCTGAACTTCTTTCTTCTGACTGTTGATGTTCCCTCTTGTCCCCACCGAAGTGACAAGAGTTGTTAGGTCACTTGAGGACTGCCCTGCAGGGAGTCCTTCTCCTACTGGCAAGGAGGTCGTGTAGCTTGGAGAGGTGAAAGACATGATTACAGAACTCCTTGCTTGTGCTACTGCCCCCACCACAGAAAAAGTAATCTAGGCAATTACCAAATCCCTTTGAGAGAGGGAGATCACTCCTCTTATCTGCAAACATCCGGGATGTCACTAATGCCTTGTCCTAAAGGTTTAGCTGTATTAATGCTATTTAACATAATAGCATCTAGAACAATGTACAGTCACATTTTCAGATGTAGTAATGTAAAAATCTTTACTCATTATTTTTAGCTGAAATTAGCTAATACCTTAAAGACAAAAGTCGATGGGGAATTTTGAGAATTAACTTGGTAATTTGAACTACTTTCTAAAGTTAACTTTTAAAAGCAGAAGCAAGGTGTCAGTGCATTTGAGGATATTAAATATATTTCTCTGTTGCTTGGTGAAAGTGTAGCCAAATATCCTCCTCCCTCTTCTGCAAGCATAGAAATCTGGATTCCTGATTCCTAACATTCTTCTCCTGCTTAGCAAACAGTCATGTAAAATAATATGTGTCACATTGCCTTTCTTTCAGCTAATTCATACAAAGAATTCACTCCCAGTGTCATTGGCCAGGTTCCTATCTTTTTCTAGCAGGAGAAGGCTAAGTGTGCCTCGTGAAGGCTGAGTGCCCTTCTGTGCCATAAACTTGGCCTTGTTGGGACTATCCAGTGCAATCGATCTGCACGTACTTCTAGGAAACCTCAGACCTGCTGAGGTGCCCAGGCCTCTTTTGCATCGTGTGCACAACACCCTGTGCCACCTGGACAGTTTTCTTTGCATTTCTTTTAAACTACAGTCTACTAGTCTACTATAAAAATGTATGTGTATTCAGATCCTGGCATAGCTGAGGCAATAACAAGGGGCCTGGTAAGTGGCCATGGACGATGTCTGCTGCACATATCCCGTATGTCCTGTGCATCTCATGGCATAGCCCTAACCATGTCTGTCCTACCTCTGCTTCTTACACGCAGCAGGGAGAGTGACTTACAAATCAGGTGTCACAAACCATGGCCTCCAGCAGGACAAGTTCTCATCTGCAGGCTGTGAAGACAGACAGATAAACAATTTAGCTGAGCGGGATCATTCTCAGGAAATCTTCTGCACCTCTTTGTTTACTGTTTATAAGAAACTTGAGTGCTTCTCTAAGAGGAAGAGCTCTTCCTTGCACACCCAGTACCAAAGGCTCAAGCAACCAGCACAAATTAAGGCAAACTTACCCTTACACACTCTTACTTTTTTGTACAAAAGTATTGAATAGTTTAGAATCTTGTCTGAATAATAATTTTTTTAAACTTTAATTTGGTAAATGTGGATACTAAAAGGCTAGGAGCAGAGGAATTTTCCAGCTGCTGAAGCATCTTGTGAAGTTTTTCTTTCTCATGCAAGCTAGCTGAAAACAGTTTTTTGTAAACCAAGACTTTATCTTGCACCTGCAAACTTGTTGCCCAAGTTGTTTTGTCCATTGGAAAAAATATTTTGAATGGGCGTTATGGAACCTCCACCTATCACTCTAGAGGGTGGATAGTCAAGTGACCAGTGGGGTCATGCCACCCTTGTGAACAAAGCTATATAAGCTGATTTATATCATTAAATAGAGCCATTTTGGCCACTTAACCTGAAATTGGACTCGTGTAGTTTTTCGCCGTTCTCGGTACAACAGCGACAGGTAAATACAGTGTTCTAGCTAGGAGCCCAGGTGCATTAAATTTACAAAATAAAATTCATTATAGTGATTTCTTTTTATACTCTGATTTCAAAAAACTAAATCAATTGTGCCTTCAGGACTTGTGTTTGATACAGTTATGAGTGAATTAGAAATTACAGAAAAAACACCTCACACATGGCATATCGTAATTCACTCCATGAATTATGCTCTGCTATGAGTTTGAAAGCTGTATCCTGCAAGGTGAATGATTGCTGTCTAAAAAGGGACTGTAAGAAGGAACACCTCTCATTCCAGTTTGGTGTGGGTAAAATTCTGAAGGACAGCGACATCCCTGTGGCTTACACCTGTCTAAAAGTATTGATGCACAGAAGGTTCAAAAACATTCAGTTGTATTTTTATGGTTGAACAAATGAAGCTGTTGGAAAAAACACATCTCAGTAGGTCAGTGTTGTACTGATAAAAGGTACTGAGGTCTGCCCTGTACCTTACTGCTGTTCCTTTACTTTTTCTTATACTTTTTTGTACTTATAAATATTTGGATTTTTTTTTACATTTAGTCCCTACACAAACCAAATTTTTATAGTAGTACATACTGAACACAAAAGTTCTGCTTCACTCTCTTTTTTTCTACTAAATAAAGAAAAAAAAAGAACATTATGTCTTTACACATTAAGGGAATGATTCATTAGCTAAGGATGCAGACCATATGCAAGATGGTAAAGGATATTTTTGTATAGTTCTTTTCGGAAAGTACTTATTTAGGGGTTAAAGCAATACACCTTTTGAGGGCTTTTTTTTATTTGCAGGCAGCATTACAGTTAAGTCAGAATCATATGAAATTGGTTAGATTTTTCTGAGCCTAACATATCAAGGTACAAATGAGATACCTATTTTTAATTCCAAGTTTCTTCCTAATTTTGGCTTTGCCTTTAGTAGAGGCAAAAAGGTAAAATTACTTTCTCATGCCCTGTGTGGCATTACTTCCCCTTTTAAACTTTTTATGCATACCCCATCAAAGAGATTATACTTCTTCTGCCATAAAATAATTTGTCTTTTCTGGTACAGAGACTGAGGTGTTAAATAATTTTAAGTAAGATTATAGTAGTGCCCCTGGCCTATGGTTGATATTCTAGTAGTTATTAGTAATGAATATTGAAGAAATACAGCAGCTAAAACTGTCTAATGTTTAATGTTCATCAACTGCATCCTGAGAGTGAAATTCTGCTTTCAACTCTATGTTTGTGGATATAGAAGCAGAAGCAGTGGAGTCATAAATAGATTAAAGCAAAGTAAATTATTGTAACTGGGCTTCCTGGCAACTGTGGACATTGCTAATATGTCAGTGCAGAAAAACAGACTGCACAGTAAATCTGACTTGTTCTTGAGAACAAGTGTAAAACCACAGTGAACTGAGTAGGCAAACAAAGATTAAAATGTTCCTGAACCGTAATAACAGTAAAAGAAATAATAGGGAGAATATAGAAAGAGAAATACAGAGAAGAGAATGACAAAGATTTTACTAAAACTTTGGGTAAATGATTGCACAGTCATAGCAAATGAGGATTACAGCAGCAGGGTATTTGTACAAAGGGTGAGTTCAAAGCTCATACAAGCTCATTTGGGGAGAAGTCAAGAATAAGCTGTAAGGAATTATATAGGTGCAATTACAGAATATTTTATGGGAATAGGTTAATAGATAAAACAGGTATGGGGTGGTTAGTAACTAACAGTAGAGGAAAACGGATAGTTTAGCTATGAGTAATGCTTTTTCTGCAGAATTGCAATGAGAGGAACAACATATGTAAGAATTAAACATCCTTAGCTCCAGGTATCTGCAGTGTAATTACAGCTTAGTCCCCAGTGTAATGTGTTTGGATCTCGTTATTTAGAAAATGTTTAGGCAACTTCATTTACATCTGAAGTCAGAGGCAAGGAAAGATGCTTGGCTTCCTTCTGCAAGACAGTGGAGTGGCTCTTGCTTCTATTTTCTTTGAACAACATATAGAAGTTTCCCACAGTTCTTACACCATCTGAAAATCTTAACGTTCTGTACATTGATATGGTAATATTAGTGTTCCTTTAAGAAAGTAGAGGGGTCAGCTTAGCAAGAACAGTACTTGACAGTTTTTTTCTTTTATCTTGCATATGTGTTTCATGTGACATGAGGCTATAATGTAATGACTTATGTAATTTCTGTCTCCTCTAAAATCATGATACAGAAATAGCTTCTAGCTTTATCATTAGAAACATTCCACATTGGCCAGACCTATCTCTTTAAAGAATATTTGCTAGAAAGAGATAAAGGAAGTTATAGCTTACCCTTCACATGTATTAAAGCCTTTGAGAAAACAGTTAAACTGTTTACTATGTCATCAGGTGAATAACTTGAGAAGAGTTTTATCTCTTCAAACTGCTTCTGCTAATTCACTTCATTGCAGGGTCTAGATTTCTTGTAGTATGGTGTATGTGCATTTTAATTTAAAGTAAATGTTAAGAAAGATGGTTTGATTTCATGCTGTTTACATCTTATTACAGGTGGAAATCTCACAGGAGCAATATTTAACCCAGCACTGGCTTTTTCATTACATGCAGATTGCTTCTATGACAAATTTTTGAGTTACTCGCTAGTATATTGGATAGCACCATCCTTAGGTAAGTTCTTAATACTTTATGTATTTGAGAAAGTGTTATTTAGTACATGGTTCATAAATCAGGAAATAGGTGTTCTTTATTTGAGAGTGTGCTTGATTTTTGTGTTAAATAAATCCAGAAGATAGTAGATTATAATGTATGTGTTGAAGTCATTCAGAATCATGGTTTCATTTTGCAAATGCAGGCTGTGTATTTTAAAAATTTTTAATGCTCTATGTAGAGTGCCTGCAGCACTGTTTTGTGAATTAGAGAAGGATTTGAATTGGGAAGGACCTTTAAAGATCATGTGGTCCTTACTTGAAAGTAAGTATCAGCCTGATGAACTTCAAAAAGAGAAACATACTGGTTACCACGCAGTGTCTGTCTTGTTTGTGACAGTTTACAAACACAGGGGGATGATAAATTAAAAAAAACCCTACCCACAGGTATTGGGATAAGTGCCTTAAATATGCTTTCTCAGTTACCACTTTTATTATATCAAATCTTTTTTATCCCCATAGTGTCTAAACTTTGCAGTTCCCATTCTGTGTTTTTCCCCCAGTCACTATTGGACACAGTCTGTTCTGGCAGTTTAAGAATAAGAAGTGTTAGCAACTAGGTTTTTTCTAACTTAAATTATGGTTTTAATTTGGAAGCTATTGATTTTGACTTCTAGCTGTGTGCAGATGAAAATGCTCCATGTGATACTTCATGCTGTTGTTTGTTTACAGTTGGTCCCTAAAAATCTTGAGCTTTCTGCTTAGGGTATATAAAGAAGCAGTCTGCTAATCCTGAATTCTTTCATGACTCTTAATCCTATTACAAGGTACAACAGTGATGAAGGCACAACAGGATGTAAAATATACACAGGAAACCCTGGAAAGGGCTCCTGTTTGACCAAACACTTCCTTTTCCTGAGTTCAGGTCTGTGCACGTTCTACTTGCCTTGACTCTCAGTCAGCCAAAAACGAAGACAGAAGTTTAAACCTAACTGAAATTCACTTTAATATAATCTTGTTAAATTCGATCTCCAAACAGGATGACTGAACCAACAGAGTAAGTGAGAAATTAATGAAATGTCATAGGCAAAGCTGATCAGCATCACTCGGGTCCTGACAGGCCACATAGTATTTCTCACAATTCAGCTTTAGCTTGCTGATACAGTAACTGATTTCAACCTCATAACCATTTAAAGATTTTCCAGGTTCTAAGTATTTGGGATTTAATCTTTTGGCAAGTGATTTAAAGAAGCAGGAGGCATTCTGAAACCCCATGTTCTACTTACATTCCGAGATGCGTCCTGCAGAATAGCTTTGCAGAAAACCTCCAGGTGATTTTTGACATCATAAAATCAACTGACCTTAACTGAAATGGACCCATGACTTAGAATGCGATTAGGGAGCAATGTTCTATCTCTATGAAAATTCATGAACAGTGGTTTGTCATTAGTTAACATCTAGAATATACATACAGAATACATTGAATGCTGTCTCTTGATTTGTGAGGGAAAGGAATGCCAGACTGAGCAGTTGTAAAGATGTGAATACTCAGGACACATCACTTACTGCAGTGTCACTACTGTAGCCAACATTAGTTACAGATCTCAGGTCTGTGGATCACCTGTTAGTGATATAAATATCTTACTACAAAACAAGGATGTTTCATGGATGCATTTCACACATTTGATAGAGACCTTACAAATCAATAGTTGTAAACAATAAATTCTTGGGAAAGAACCTCTAAGCAGAATCATGAAAGTAGATGATGAGGGAAGGGATATTTTAAATTCAATTGTAAAAAATTACTTTCAGAATTCACATGCCAGTAGAAATGCTGTTTCAGACTTCCTAGAAACTGGCAGAGTCACAATGGTATGTTAATATGATGTCTTACTGCTTCCAGCATCAGCCTCTTAGATGGTTAAATTACTTTGTTCTTACTTACTTTACTTACTTACTTTTTGTACTTACTTTTTTTCAGAAGGGTTTTTTGTGTTTTGCTGAAATAACTACCACACAGTAGAACCATGGACTAACATATCACGAAACTTAAAATTGCCTGTGCAAAGTGCAATATATTCTCATTTATGGCCATAGCAAAAATCTATGAGGACAAGGAGATGGAGAATGTTCAGTATATAACTGATACCCTGATCTGGCTGTAAGCACATGGTAAACAATGTTCCTAGAAAGGACACTTAGAACAAGAGGAAGACTGATTATCACTTTCACAAGATGAGGATGAAATGGAAATTTTCTTTTAGGATAAACAAATCTCCTGGTGGTTTATGGTCTTTCAGGAATTTAATCTTGAAATTGTAGTTAATTATTCATTTTTCAAAATGGCTTCGTTGATGTTTTGGTGAAGGTGATTCTCCAGCAGCAATAAACTCCCGATTCCTGCAATAAACATAGATGCCAGCAAGTGTTTATAACTTAGCACAGGCAGGCCTAAGTTCTGCACTGTGAACATAGACTCAGTAAGTACCAGTGGAACAAAGACAGTTTCTGTTTTGCTGCCAAAGGAATCCATGTTAGTTGTCCAGGGATGATTATACCATCAGTAATAATGGGGACGGAGCTAATGCTGCTTTCAGTACCAGGGAGATGGCAGCTATGAATGGAAAAGTTGGTGACAAGATAGTCATGAGGTCAATAAAATGAAATGCTCTTTCCTGGACAGGTGCCAGCTTAGCATGTCATAGAATTGTATTGTAGAGTGAGGGATGTTAGAGACCATCAGTTCTAACCCCCCTACCCAGGGGCAGGGACACCTTGCACTAGACCACAATGCTCAAAGCCCCATCCAACCTGGCCTAGCCTCCTGCTAGGTTTCTAGAATCAGTTTTTAGATCAGTTTTACTAGAAAGACTAATACTATTCCTTAGAAAATCAGTGCCACAAAAGTCACTTAGCAGTAGATGTAAATGGAAGAGGTTAAGCAAGGGAGAAGGCAACATGTGACACTGAGCTTTCTGCTCAGAGGAGAGGGTATTCAGAGGCTGCTAGCAAGTTCAAACACTTAAGCAAAGAAACAAGAATTCCAAGTCCATCTGCAGTGAAGTGTTCAGTATCTCAGGCACTTGGAAGCAAAGGAGGTTTTCAACAAACAACTAGAAAACAAACTATTCCTATTCCCAGACCCTGGTCCTCATAGGGGTTTTCAGCTCCACAGACATCATCTGAGCAAAAACTCTTATGCAGTGAGTGAATGCAATCCATGAGGCTCCTAGAAACTGTCAGTAATTATGTCTAGTTCAAATACTAAAGGGCCAGTGAGTGGTTAATCCTGAACTCGACCTGCTTACAGAGAAGAATGGGTGGTGAATGTGGCTGCTTGGGTTGTAGTCCTCACAAGAGTTCAGGGTCCAGAGGAGGACTGGGAAGGTAAATAGCAGAGCTGTCCAGACTATGGACTTAAAAAAAAATTCTGCTTGTTTAGGAAATTGCTAAGTCAGTAGTAATTCCCTTGGAAGCTGCTATAAATTAGAAAAGTATACGTTACAAGGGTGATTTTTAAAAAAAAGCTCATGAGAGCTCAGTAATAGATTGAGATGTGCAGAAGGAATCTGTCACATAGTTAGACTGGGAATTTGGACAGAAAGCCTTTCCCTGCTGGCTAGACAAAGAGCTTCCCTACAACAAAGGAGAGCATGTAAGAAGTTTAAAGTGGGACAGGCAGCAAAGGAGGAATGTAAGAGCTTTGCATAGGCACTTGGAAACAAAATCAGGAAGGTTAGAGCTCAGCTGGAACTAAGAGCAGGGGCATGCAGAGTTACAAATATCCTAATCACAAAAAAAGTCCAGAGAAAATGTAGGTCAGTTGGAGGATGGGGGAGACAACCTAGTGATGGATGGCATGGAAGAAAGGCTGAGGTACCACACAGTCTTCCCAAGCAAAATTTGCTCCCAAACCTCTGTGTAAATCAGTAAAGTTTTTGAAAGAAAGCAATAAATAGGGAGCAACAGTATAGGAACAACATACGTGATTGTGAATCCACTGACTCTAGTGGGATTCACCTAGAAATGGAGGTAGAGTTGGCCAGTGTTGGAATTGTCCTTCATTTATGAGACTCTACAGCAGTTGGAGGAGGTTCCTGCCAATGGGAAATGTGCTAGTATTATGTCCCCTTTTGAGGAGGAGAGAGAACCCAGGGAACTGTAAGCTAGTTGGTCTCACTTCAGTCAGTGGGAAGGTGGTGGAGTATCTAGTCTTGGAATCCATTTCCAACCATGTAAACAAAGGTAATCACAGGAACAGTCAGCACAGATTTAGCGATGGTAATCCATGCTTGACCAGCTTGGTTGCTTTCTGTGATGAATCCACGTGGGAATGAGGGGGGAGCAGGGATGTAGCATACCTTCACTTTAGTAAGGCTTTTGATAACACCTCCCACAGCATTCTTGGTTCAAGGTGGGGTCACTCAAAAAGACTATTAGCTGCAATAAAGGTTGGCTAAACCATTGACCTCAAACTGTCACAATCAATGGGCTGACACCTGGCTGGTGGCCAATACCATGCAGAGTACACTGGTGTCGGTACTGGAAGTTCATATTCCCCAGTGTGTTTAACAGTGACCTGAATTAAAGTTTGTTCACAACAGTTTGGTCTCTCTGCAAGACAAAGCACGTGATTCAGCAGTTTGGGATCAGCACCACTGCAGAGGGATCTCCACAGGCTGGAGAGGTGGGCTGAGACCAGCAACATGAGATTCAACAAGACCAAGTGCGGGGTCCTAAGCTTTGGCCACAACAACCCCATGCAGCAGGGCTACAGGCTGGGGGCATAGTGGTTGAAAAGTGGCCCAGCAGAAAAGGACCTGGGGGTGCTGGTGACAGCAGCTGAACATGAGCCAGTGTGTGCCCAGGTGGCCAAGAAGGTCAATGGCACGTGTGGCACGTGGCCTGTGTCAACAATAGTGTGGCCAGCAGGACCAGAGAAGTGATGCTTTCCCTGTACTTGGCACTGGTGAGGCCACTCCTCAAGTGCTGTGTCCAGTTCTGGGCCCCTTAGTTCAGGAAGGACACTGAGGTGCCAGAGTGTGTCCAGAGAAGGGCAACAGAGCTGGTGAAGGGTCTGGAGCACAGGTCCTATGAGGAGTGGCTGAGGGAGCTGGGGCTGTTTAACCTGGAGAAAAAGAGGCTCAGGGAGGACTTTATAGCTTTCCACAAATACCTGAAAGGAGGTTGCAGCTGGGGTAGGGGGGGTGTCAGTCTCTTCTCCCAGGCAACCAGTGATGGGATGAGAAGACATAGGCATAAGCTTGTGCCAGGGGAGGTTTAGGTTGGACATTAGGAAGAATTTCTTCACTGCAAGCATGATTAGATTTTGGAAAAAGCTGCCCAGGAAGGTGGTGGAGTCACTGTTCCTGAAGGTGCTTAAGCAAAGACTGGATGTGGCACTCAGTGCCATGGTCTATTGACACGGTGGTGTTCAGTGACAGGTTGGACTCCATAATCTCAGGGCTTTTTCCAAACAAATTGATTCTGTGATTACTGCCTCCTTCTACTCAATGCATGTGAGGTGGCATCTGGAACATAGGTGGAGTCCCCTCGTTCAAGAGCAACGTGTCACAAAACAGGATGCAGGCAGTGGAGGACTACAAAGATGATGAAGGGCCTGGAGTACCTGATTTGAGAGGGAAGGCTGAGGGAACTGGACTTGTTTAGGCCACAAAAATAAGATGAAAGTGTGTTTTAAGTACAGTGAAGCATTATTTCAAGAGTAGTTACAAGGATAACAGAGATTAACCATTCTTTTTGGCAACAAGTAACAGCAAGGCCACAAATTGGGGCATGGGAAGTTCAGCTTAGACCCCAGGAAAACATTCAGGGGGAAGGGTGCAGCAACACTGAAATTAGGTTCCTGGAGAAATGCTACAGTCACCAGCATGGAGGTTTTTGGGACTCAGCCAGGGAAAGTCTCACTGACCCATGTAGCATAGGTAAAGTCCTGCACTGAATGGGAGACTGGACTAAACAGAATCCCTTCCAATAAGCTTTTTTTGTGATCTAAGAAGTTTCATAAATACAAGCTTATGTGTGGGCAATGCCATCAATGCCATCCTCTTTGTCTCTGAAAGAATACACTGATGGTCATAATAAACTGTATTTGGATGCCCTTTGGATTTATGGGTCCCTTCCAACTTGAGATAGAAGTTTCTTCATGAGAATTGTACACTATCTCTAACTTAACAGTTTTTTCAGCTTCAGAATAAGCCCTAAATCAGAATGATCTTCAATAAAACACCCACTATCCTATACCCACTTGGCAGTGCCTAAAAATGATGTTACCAAAACAGACACAGCTATCAAACTCAGGTGAAGGATGGAGGTTAAGCTGCTGGTTCAGTCGTTTATACATCCAGCTACAAAGAAAGGAACCCTGATCAGGAACAGGAAGGTGCCCGTGTTGGATTCACCTAGCCAAACTCTCTGCCTTTGGCTTGGCTTACACAGATCAAAGCATTAACCATACTAAGGAAAACAAGATTATTAACTCACAGGGACCACTTGCATGGCCTGTTGAAGCTTCCTTTGCAAAAAGTACTGATGCAGTCTCTGCAGTATTGTGTTAGACACTCAAATACTTGAATATAATGTTAATTTTCCATACCAGTACTGAGTCCTTCTCAAATGCATTTAAATAAAGGTGCTTTCTGTAACTTCTCATTTCAGGTACAATACTTGTGGCTTTTATATGGGATGAACTCTTTCCTCGGATATCTTGAGACATCAAATCCTGAAATTTGGCAGCACTACATAAAAAATATTTTCAACATCTGCAGACATAAAGCTTTCAGAGAACTGTTGACAGACTTCCATGCCACCTTTCATTTGTATTTTCAGACTTCACATTTGAAATATATGACTTACCACTTTGTATTCAAATAATAATTTTGTAAATGCATATTGGGATTTTGGGAATATCTGCCACCATTTTCAGTTAAGCCATATGAATGTGAAAGACTGTTAAAACACAAACTTTGTCACTTTAGCCATAAGTGCCATTTGCTGACCTTTATTAGCATGCAAAACTAATTTTAGAGAAATACCCTATCCTTTCAAGGTTTGATTTTATTGGATTTCTTCCCATTGAAGGCATCTGCAAAAAGGGAGCTGAAGATTTCTTATACTGACATCATCATATTCCTACTTGCCATATACCTACCTCTGAGAGGAAGAAAGGCTACACTACTCCCTAGAAGAGTCTCCACAGCTCTGTTCTAGAGCCACCCTACACCAAAATTAAAAGTCTGTATGACCAACATTGTTTTAATAATACCTGTGTGCAGGTAAGTAACCCCTCCCTTCCTTCCATGCAGGCTCTGCCCCTTCCTGTCACACTGGAGATTGTTGGAAAAAGCAGTAACAAAGTACCATAAAATTCTGTAGACACACACATCAAATGGCATTTTAGGCAAAACCCTCTACTTTTTTTTGGCAATTACTGCTGCCTCTTCACATAGACACAGTATATAGGCATGAATCATGCAGTACTCCATTTGTCCTTGATTTTATGTAGCTCTTATCAACTTCTTTAAAAAACAAATGAATCTGCAATGCAGGAGAATAAATAACAGAGATAAAACCTACAGGAAAGCTACCTATACAAAACAGGCACAAGCATGCCCTTTTCAGCCTCAGCTGAGGCAGACGCCACTGATGGGTACCACCCTCTGAAGCTCTGTTTCTAGCATGAGGTTTCTTCTTCTGGCTGCAGCTTAGTTTTTAAATATGCCAAAATAGATCTCTCAAATTTAAAAGTAAATTCAGTTTTTCATTTTATAGTTACTTGGTTTAAAAGGAGAGATGGTTAACAAATTCTACAAAGATCTCAGAATTGTGTCCTTCGCCTCATCATCCAAGTCATCTTACAAACCATATTCTAAGAGAAAAGGAATCAGATGGGGGGTTTTTCACAGTAAATTGATGAAGTCTTTTAACAGCTATCTTTTGTCAGCTATCTTTTTTGCAAGAGTTTGGGAAGTAAATATTTCCGTGTAATTTCCTTGTTGCAATAAAATCTTTTCTTGTTTTATTTTTCCAAGGTAGCTGTAAGATTATATTGCAAAATTAAATCAGTTGTATGAATGTGCTTCACATACAAGAGTGCTATCCATGACCCTGTTTTCAGTAATTAATAATAAAAGAAATTAGCCTGCTAATACACTGAAGAGAACTAGAACTGCTGAGTTATCATTCAGCAGCTCCTCGACCCTGGTGTGAGTAGTTCTACCAAAGGAAACTTGTTAAAACTCTCCATGGCAAGGACCACACACCAGCACACTGAGCCTGAAAAGATGTGATCCTCTGAAAAAAGATTTATTTTTATACCTTGTTCTGATAAAGCAGATCCTTTTGGGGGTTTCTACCTTCCCTTTCTTGTGTTACTGCTTTTTATCTCTTTTACCTATTTTTAAAGTGATCCATACCTAATAATTTTACCCCCCACTTTTTCACCTCTCTTATGGAAACAAGTCTTTCAAAATCTACATGATTTGATGTCTCCTCTAAGCCCACGGAGCCCACAGGATAAAGGTCTCAAAAATAAACCTCAAAGAGCATAAAAATAGACAAAGAGAAAGCAGATGTACAAACCTACAGGCAGCCAAGATTTATTAGATTAGAGGCCCTACTTCCACATCATTTCTGATGGCCTGCAAAAGCAAAGTCCATAAAGTAAGGAGGTCAGATGAGATCTGACTTCTCCATGTCTGCCTTGTTTATTTTGCCACAACATATAGTCTAAAAGAAATTGGTACCAATCTGGGTGTTTAACAAGTAGTTGCTGTATTTATAGGCACTAGAACACAAAATTAAAAGACGAATCACTAAGAATTAGACAGGCCTTAAATTGACTAAATTAATGCAAATCAAAAGAAAAAAAAACCCAACAAAAGTAGCAGAAATAAAGAAAAATGAACCTGAGCTAGGAACTGAAGAATTTAACTGGTTTTGGTAGTGCAGGCAAAAAGGCGTATTTTACATTTGGGGTAACAAAAGCTTATGAAGTCCAGAACACTTACACACAGCCTAAATACAGTGTTTTTTTGAAAATAAGACTTGCCAATCCACACAAGACACTTCTCAACGGTACCTCCAGGGTTCATCCAGATTTGTTTCCACCTCACCTCGATCTTGCTCCATTGATTTGACTGGAAGCATCACAAGATGTCTGCTCCTGGAGCGCCACATCAGTACAACACGAATTCTCCTTAGTGAGAGTGCCGAGAGGAGCTGTGAACAGTCCTGCTGCCCTGTAGCTAACTCTGCCCATCTGCCAGGGTATGTAACAGGCTGCAGTTTAACGTGGACAACAACAGAAACACCACATTCCAACTCACATTTACACACACTAAGAAAACCCCACCAGTCTGCTGTAACAGCGAATGGTGACTTAGCATTCAATGAGCCTTTTGCCTCAATTATGGTGCCGGTAAGTTTCATCTGTCCCAAAATCTCACCATGGCAAGATTCTCCAAACACCAGTGCAAAAATGAAAGCATCACTCTGTATCCTCCTTTGTTACTGTGAATCCCTAACAAAAACATGCACACACTCCCATGAATATGTTTGTATGTATACAAAGGGGCTGGTAAAGACATTCTTGTGGAATGTCTTGTTGCATAACATGCTGAACACCTCATTTATTCAGCTACATCAATGGTTCACAGCACTATTAAGACATCCCTGATTTGACTGGCATTCCTAACAAATATTCAACAAAGAGTGATGATAATTATCACGTACCTTGGAACCAAATCACATCCTAATGTGTAAGCAGTGTAGGGCCAGTAAAGAAAACTGTTCATATACCAACACAGCAATACCTCACCCCCTATCCCCCCCCCAAAAAAAATCACAGGTCAACTTCAAAATGAAAGAAAATGGAGGAAGTTTGGTCCAGACTTTCATTTCAATACTGGGGAAGAGAGGAACAACCTGAATTTGTTGACATTTCCCAATGGCAAAATCACCACCCCGAAGAGAGTTGAAACAGGAAAAGCTCCAGCAGGACCAAGATCTTGGCAATCTAAAGCTGGGTTCCTAAGTTTGGGATGTGTGTGACCAACTCTATCACAGGCGCACGCTGCAAATGCTCTGCCCTTTTATCCTCACATCCAGGTAAATTATGAAAATGGCTTCGGCTTCACTGAGATTTTTTTGTTACAGAACAGAGTTCTGAAACTCGAGGGCTCGAGCTGCCTGCTGAAGTAAAGGAGGGAGAACTGCAACACAGAGCTGGTTGTGAGATACAAAAATCTTAAGTTTATTTAACAATGTTAACATTTAATACATAGACACAGAACAGTTCTCTCTGTCTGGACCTTACAGACTTTATTCCATCTCCTCTACCACCCTAGCTCAGCTCTCAGAGAAATAAAAGGGATAGCACTGAAATGATAAAGCCAGTTACTTGAGGAGCTTTTAATTTAGCTTTTCTTTTAATCATTGGCCAATCCTATTTCCTTTTAGTCATAACATTTCTATTTCCATTCTACTCCACAGAATCAATGACAGGTAAAAAAATATGGAAAATTCTAGGACAATCTAAAATTCTGTTGTACTTAGTTTTATTTCTGAAGTGCTAGAATTCCTACAAAGGCTTCTTTAAAAGGCCAGAGAGGTTGCTCAGAGAGACTGTGGCTGCCCCATCCCTGGAAGTGTTCACAGCCAGGTTGGGATGGGGTCCTGAGCAACCTGATCTACTGAATGGCATCCTTGCCCATGGCAGGTGGGATTGGAAGAAGATGATCTTTAAGGTCTCTTCCAACCCAAATCATTCTGTGATTCTATGAAATGACTCCTGATTAGCCCCATTCAAGTGTTAAATGCAAGAGGTTTTATTGTTTTTATTTTGTTTTTTTAAATAACCCCATAGTGGTCACGAATGTCAAACCCTGTTTTAAACGTCTCTAGAAGCATTTTTAGACCTAGATGTCTAAACGTAGGTCATGAAAAGAAAGGTTAACTCCCGATAGTCACTGCAATGCCTTCGGTTTTACAGCTTATTCTGGAAGTGCCGCAACAGGAATCTGAAAGACACAAGACACCCAAGTTTACATAACTGGCATTAAAAGGTTGTTAACCTTCACAGAGTAGTAGCTATCTGTCGTTTGCAGTCAGAGGACAGCACTTTACTACAAGCCCATGAATTTTCAGAAGGGCTGAGCATCTTTGCCTTTGGCAGGAGCTCTAGCTCAGGTCAGCTAAGGACAGCATGTGCCTACAGCAGGCACCAGGGTGCCCTGACAGGCCCCGCTGCACCCACATGCGGACACACCAGTTGCTTCAGAACAATTGCTGCAGCCTCGTGATGGCACAGACAAAACACCACTTATTGCAGGAACAGTGGAAATGTCCTGCACCAACTATGAGCAAGTATTTCAGGAGCTTCAGCCAGAGACTGCCACATCTCATTTGGGTGGCATGCAACACGAGCATCACACAAGGGCATTGTTTTGGAGGCAGGGCAGCACGCTGCTCTCTAAGGGATCACCAACAAGATGTTCCTGTAGATGATTTTGCAGTTCAGGAGGTTAAAAGGGCCAAGCTGCTCCATGGAGTACGCACAAGACCACAGCATGCTCCCTTCTCTGCCCTTACTTACAGAGTGTAGAGCCAAGCCACCCTCTGAGTAGGGTGATTAGTACAGACCTCCCAGAGCTGTCCTTGTCACTTTCTACCTTCAGTTCCTTATTGCTGCCTTAGGGCCTAGATTCCTGCACTTCCCTAAATTACATCCACACACTCAGGCTGGCGGTTACTCTAAAAAGGGCCATCCCACACTGCTACCTGGAGTGATGTCACTGCAGCACCTGACACTGCAGGTGCAGGGCACTTGATCTGCTCTGACAGGGATCAGCCCCTCAGCTCTGATCAGCACAAGCAGAAGCACAGGAGGAAATCCTCTCCGGTCACCTCTCACAGCATTCATCTCCCCACAGCCACATGCCATACCATGGAAGGCACAGAGTTAAGTAGCAGGAAAAATTCCACTGACCAAAACTACTTCTTACTGGGTGTATTTTGTGCTTTGCTAGAAGAACAGTCTACAGCACTTCCACCAGCACTTTCAGGCTTCTTAGAGATCTGCTGTCAGCTACAAACTGTCCTTAATCCAGATCAAGTTTAACCAGGATAATAAATAAAGCAGTCAAATTTGAATTTTTCAAAAGCATAATTTTTCTTTTTAATAAACCATGGACCAAAGTAGTCTTGGAGATGGAGTTATCAGAGCCTAAATTTCCATTCACTCACTAGGAGGCACTTGATCTACAGCTAAAGACTTTTCTTTAACTTTTAAGCCTGTCCTTTACCAAACTGGAGGACCATCCAATGGCAGAACAACCAGTATCCAGATTTTTTTTTTAAGAACTCCTCTCTGCTCTGCAAAGTCCTTCCCAGGGTAAAAATGCGACTGCAGAAGTTTGAGCTCTTACACCAGACAATAAATACCAATACAGGAGCAGTGGCAGTGGTGGAGGTCAGTAAGAGAACACAAGGATACTCTGAGACTTTCAGAACTGCAGCAGTGAAGAAAAATAAGCAACAGAGGAGGAATGCAGCTGTGCAGCACCCCCCACAACAGCCCTCCTCGGGGACTGCAGGCTCTTTCCTAGTGACACTGTAATCCCTAATCAACTACTTCCCACTTTTCTTTCAGTGTGTCACACTCCTTTTTGTGTCCCTTTCCTCCTTCCTCCCCTGAGCTTTTGGCTGTCTGCTCCACAGCTGCTCTCTCTGGCATTTCAAGTGGGATAGTCGGACACTCGCTTTAAGGTAAGAGCTATCAGTCTCCCTTCTGAGACAGGCAGAAGAACTGGGACAACACAGCACCACTCGAGCAGCACGTACAGACTGAGCACTAGTGAGCACTGCTGAAGCAAGGCTGGGATCACAACCCCACTGTGCTGGTGCAGCTCTACAGACAGTCCCAGAAAAAGCTGCTCTTCCTCTCTCCCCAGCACCAGCAAGGAAACACTGGCACAGCTTGTAACACTACTAAGAGGAGAAAAGCAGCACAAGTGATGGAAGGCTCTAAGCTGTGCACTCCTGACAGCAATCCCATCCAGACAGCTCAGTAACTTTACCAG
This sequence comes from Corvus moneduloides, assembly GCF_009650955.1. Taxonomy (NCBI): domain Eukaryota; kingdom Metazoa; phylum Chordata; class Aves; order Passeriformes; family Corvidae; genus Corvus; species Corvus moneduloides. Next base: position 31,689,501 of record NC_045477.1, read on the forward strand.
GAACTGTTCCTGCTCTGCTTATAGTGAAGGAAGAGATGGACTTGAAGTGCTGTGAAGTGTCCTGCCCCCTTGAACAGCCTGGGAAATCCTGCACACTAAGGGCAAAAGAACAGACACTGAAGACAGTAACTTCCCAGGGATGGCTCCAGTGTTCATATATCAACATCTAAAAGCCTTTGAGATCAGACAATTCTTAAATCAACTAGAAGGCTGACCTGTCTTCCAGACAGGCACATCCATGCAGGTTGCCTCTGCAGAGTAATGGTTTATGCCAACAGGCATTTTGGCCCAGATCATTAAACATCTTTCTACATTTGTAATAACTACAGCTCCCTTTTCCTTCTTCTATATCACCACCATCCCAGTATTGTGAGACTCTTCCTGTAGGATCACGTACATTACACAAATTACAGAGAGGGAAGGCTCTGCAGAACCGAAAAGCATAGAGGTGAGAAGTCAGAAGAACTTACAGCCGCACCTGTCCTCCTCAGTGATCGACTTCAGCGTCTTCAAACTGCCCGGCAACTACCGGCGCTATGTCCACCTCCATGCCATCTGAAAAAAACAGCCAGTGCTCCGTAAACAAGAGATGAGGGATGACGTTTCCACGAGAAAGAGAGCGGGTGCCCTCTGCTGACAACAGGTGGCCAGGACAGAAAACCCCTTCACTGAACTTCTGAAAGCAGCCTAAGGAAACACTGATGAGCTCACAAGATAGTGGGTTTGCTCCAGCTCATCAGTCAGTCACTTAAAGATGTCACCACTTCCTACAACCTCATCTCACCCTGTCTTATTAAAAGACTTAAACACTGGATTTTAACTATTTCATGTTTTAAATGAAGTTTTGGTGTAACAAATGGCACGATTCCTTTGAATAACTTTATTCTAGCAGAAAGAGGCTGCATCCTGTTCTGAAACAACCATTGAAAAGAAAGAGCAACTGCCCTATGCCACAATGTCAAAAAATAACGTAACTCAGAAACTGAGCAGCCCTGGAGATACTCATAATTGCAGCAAATCCAGCAGCAGTACTATAGCAAATAAGATTAGGAAAGTAAACAAAACTGATGAAGATGGCTCTGAGGCACATGACGTACTTGCTGTTCAATTTACATTCATTTCTGGAATTTTGGGATTCAGAAACCTGACTAAATTTTCAAACAAAGGGCACTGCTGAAACAGGAGCATATCACGTATGGTTGCCTTTACATTACATAAATTTATTCAAAACTGCAGAAAAAAGAGAACCTTAACTGACAAAACAAGTAAGATTAAAAGCCCCTCCCTGTGGATGAGAACAAATTCATTATTATTCTGTAGAAATCCACAACTGCTGCATCATTTTCCATCTTTCAAAAACATGAGGGCATATAAAAAGCACTGCGATTTATATATAAAAGAAGCAATGCTACTAAACTACTTCCCTATTCTTCTCCAAGATAATATATTGCTCTAGGGAAAACAGCACACAGAAAAGACAAGAGTCTGAGATATCAGGTGTTCTTCGCCCAACAAAAATGAAATTTTGCTCCTTAAATACACAGATTTAACAATCAATAGAATTAAGAGACAGCATTCTTCAGGAAAATAGATCTTTTTAAATAAATCTATTTCAGTGTGTTTGAATGATTCAGAATTCACCCTGAACTCTGTTAAGAGAATTGTTAACCTATAATTTAGGGTATTAGGAAAAAAAACTAAAACCAAAACCCAAATAAAAAATACAACTTGTTTAGAGTAGAAACTGCTTCCTAATCCCAGTGTAGACTGATAACTTTAGGGTTTTTTTTCCTAATCAACTTCACTTTACCACTCTTACAGGAAATCAAACCAGGAAGAATCAAGTGTTCTTAACACTGAAGTGCTCACTCTTTAACAGAGCAGCCCTCAATCCACAGCAGGCAACATGCTGCCCACAGGGCCACAGGCCTGTGGGTGATCCCTCACCTTTTGCAGAAGGTATCACCCACAGCACTGCACTTGCTCAGTCCTGGTGTTTACGGATCAGCCGGATGGGAGAAGCACTACTTTCATATCATAGAACCATAGAATAGTTTGGGTTGGAAGGGACCTTGCAGCCATGGGCAGGGACACCTCCCACTAAAGCAGGCTGCTCAAAGCCCCATCCAGCCTGGTCTTGAACACTTTCAGGGATGGGGCACCCACAGCTTCTCTGGGCAAGTGGCTCACCAGCCCCATGGTAAAAAAAATCTCTCCTTCTATTGTCTGAATCGCCCCTCCTTTTATTTGAAGCCATTCCCCCTTGTCCTACTGATGCCTTTTCCTGGTCTTAAAATCAAGAGTCAAACACAGTTAGAAGGGAAAAAGGGATTTTACCTCGGTATTTATTTTAAGGATCCTTAGGTGCACACGTCCAGGTCAAATGCACCCAAATGCACACTGCAATGCACACCCCCCGAAAGACTGGGTATAACATTTAGGTCTTACTAATTAGCATATCTATCAAAGATTCCCCAATGAGAGGCTCAAATGAGCCCCCCTCCCTAAGGAGCCTTCCCCTGGATGGTTCTATCTTAGTTTACAGAATGTGTTCTGGAGAGGACCTTGGGGTCTGGGGCACACTGATCCCTGACTATGAAGCTTCTAAAATGTTTATAGTCTCCTAGCTTGACAAACAAGTCTAAGAATGTAGGCTAAAAAACACTAAGAATACAGAAGTTGTAAAAAAGTATAAAAGGGGTATAAAAGAAAAGGCAAAAAATCATCATGGCACCACTACAGCAACAGGCCTTACAAAAAAGTCTGTCCCCATTGCACACCCCATCTTTAAGTCCTGAAAGGCCTCAGTAAGGTCTCCCCAGAGCCTTCTCTTTTCCAGGCTGAACAACCCCAATTCTCTCAGCCTGTTTCCATAGCAGAGGTGCTCCAGCCTCCTGATCATCCTCATGACCTCCTCTGGGCACACTCCAGTAGGTCCATATCCTATTATGCTGAGGACCCCAGAGCTGGATGCAGCACTCCAGGTGGGGGCTCACCAGAGTGGAGAAGAGGGGCAGATTCCCCTCCCTCACCCTGCTGGCCACCCTGCTTTGGATGCAGCCTAGGACATGACTGGTGTTCTGGGCTGCGAGTGCACATTGCCAGGTTATGTCCAACTTTTCACCCACCGGCACCCCCAAGTCCTTTTTGGCAAGACTGCTCTTAATCCCCTCATCTCCCACCTTCTGTTGAGACTGGGAGTTGCCCAAACCCTGGGGCAGCACCTTGCACTTGGCCTTATTGAACCTCATGAGGTTCCCACAGACCCACTCCTCAGGTTTGTCCAGGACCCTCTGGATGGCATCCCATCCTTCAGGAATGTCAACTGCACAAGTCTGCAAACTTGCTGAGGGTGCACTCGATCCCACTGGCTGTGTCACTGATGAAGACATATTCTTCAGTAAAACAAAAGCATGTCTTACCTTCAAACTCCCTTATGGAGTCCTCTGTTCTCACTCCAGCCATGTTGTACTGGGTGCTGACAGACTGGGCTAACATGCCTTCTAACCTCTCCAGCGTGGCCTGGCCTTCTGCAGTTAAATGTGACAATCCCTCTTCATATGTGTAAAAGCTCGGGATGTCACCTTGTTCTAGCTCTGCAAAAACAAGTTTGTGTTTATCAGACCTAAGTTTAGGAGCCAGAAACATGCAGAGGTTGAGGAACAGGGGAGCAGCTGGGCAAGTTATGCTCATATGAACTGACTCAGATTAAAAAGCTGCTCACATCAGGTACAGAATACACACAGTGCTGTAAACTGACCACACAGCAGCACGGGCACTGAACCTGCACTAGCACAGCCACTGGGAACAAGAAAGGCTGCTCTTTGTGTCTGTGGGCTTTGGAGAGCCAGAACAATGCTTTTGCTGAATTCCTGTGATTTGTGACAGCTAAACGACAGGTTTTCTGCAGATTTATGCATTTCTATACAGTGCCTGTGACAAAAGGGACGTTTAGGCAAGATGAATAAACAATTATGACAGATACCAGGTATCCAAGTGCTGGCAGGTATTTCAAAAGAAGCAACTGTTACCAACCACGGGCCTCAACATCGTACTCGTCCCCTTCGTAATCGTTGTCTGAGTCCTCATCGTCCGGGTCTGGGTGCAGGGCCTGGCACTCACACATCGCTGAGAACATGGCTTCCACTGCAGGAACACAAGTGAACACAAACCTCCACCAACACCCCAAAGCAACAGGCAAGAAACCCTGCTCCAAGTGATCAAAGGGATTCAGAATACTCCTTTAGCAGAAACACAACTGAATTCATATTTGAAAACATCATCCAACAAGCCAGAAGCCACGTAAGAAACAAATCAGGTTTCAGAGATCCAGCCTGGTGCTTTAGCCTCTTAACAGCACTTTTGCATTATTTCACTGATGATAAAGTTTTATCAATGGACAATTCTGTCTGTGGTTACCCACTGCAGGAATCCTTGCAGCATCTCATCTATCAGATTCCTAAAACTTGAATCCAACTGTAAGCCCCACACTGGACAGGATATGACAGCTTTCCAGTGGTAGTGTCAGGACATTAGCATGTTTCTAATGAAATTGTCACTGACTCAAATATCACTGAATTTGTAATCAAAAAGTCATTTCCCATACATGCTCTCTTCAAATGTGTATAAGTGAGATTACCCATGTTGTGTATTTATACTCCACAGTTTCTATTTTAAAGCACTAGAATTTTACTTGAGAAGCAGATGCTAGAAATAGTCCCATCTTCAAGCCAGATAAAACTGTTCGTTCCAGCACACAGGAATCAAGTCATTAGAGAATGACACTGAAGGATCCTGGTATTTACATCTCTACACCCCAGTGTCTTCCACACATACCCAGGACTTGAAAGTAAAACACAGTTCCCCTCCTCACTTACAGGCTGATTTGTCACTAGGTACGAATCTGAATTCCGCAATCGGTTCAACATCATCATCGCTGTCATCCTCCTCCCCTTCAGTCATGGGAGCCTCTTTTGTCTCCTCTTTAGGAAATTGAAAGATTTAGAAGAAATATGTTGTCAAAAAAAAAAAAAAAAGCCATTTGTTTATTTTTTCAGGAACACACACATAATCAAGTCAGAAACAACCTGAGAGAGGCACAAAACCTCCACTCCGTTCTCCCAAAAAACCCCATGAGACTCCTAGACCTACGTGGATATATGAGGCCCTCTCACAGCACGTCAAAAACACTTGCAACACACAGGCAAGCTTCTCTTTTTATAACTTTAGGACTTAAGATTTCTGTACTGGTCACACAATGTATTAATGTAATTCAGGAAAATTGCCTGATTCTTATTAAAAACAACTGTGCTCAAAACCCCCAATTCACAATTGTTACCATTTTTAAAATCACATGGGGTTTTTTTATGGATCCTTAACATTACTGTCATGAAATCAGCTAGGTTCCAGTGGGGCCCCTCACAGGGGACTCTGACATGTGCAGAGGATGCCTGTTCCATTTCCAAGATTCCTAGTCAGCCAGCAAGATGTGAGAAGTACAAAGTGCACCCAGAGCCAGTGACAACTGCGGTGCTTCCTGACTTCTGCAGGCCATGTGCATGAATAAATGAGCATCACTGTGGCGTTGTCCTTTCTGTGAATAAAAACCCCACAAAAATGGCTGCAGTTCATCACTTCGGGGCTGGGGACACTGCATTGACAGCCTCAAAAGCGCACAATAATTTTCTACAGGAGAAGAGGCTGTTCCACTGAGAGTGGTTTTTATCCCATACGAAACTGGCACCACCAAGAATACAAAGACACCAAGAAGCTGCCAGCCAGCTGCCCCAAAAATGAAGTGTGCAAGGAAGCTACCCAGTCCTTTTTCAACTGACAGCCACAGGCACAGCTTGTTACTGTTGAGTCCAGCTCTTTGTTTTCAATGCAGTCAACCTCTGAGTGCCTTTTTCTAAAAAAAAAGGGGTGAGGACAAGGCGCAAACACGCAGAGAGCACAGGCAAAACTTTCAGAGGAAGAACAAAATGTACCCTGCACAACGGAGAATGAAGACTCCTGCAGCCAACTAAGTGGAAAGGTTTAACACTATTCAGCAGTTAAAATTGCAGGCTAGGGCTAGACTTGGAAAAGTAAAAGCTACTTGCTGTGGAAGATTTACTGTAGGCAGAGTACTAAAAATACTAAAAAATACTAAAAAAATACACAAAAAAATACCCACAAAAACCAGTCTATTAAGGATTTCTAGAAAAGGGCTTCACAGGATATCTGTATTGTCAAATTTTTAATTCAAATGGAATTAAAAGCTAGAAACAGTGTCTTTCTTCAGACGAGGCTCTGTTTACTTCAAAATAACCACAGTGAAAGGAAAATGAGGAAGAAGAACCATGAGGTGTATGCAAATGTCCTCTTATTTGTAGTGATAGACTGTCAGAGAACATTAGTAACATAAGAGAAGGAAATAATGAAGAACATTAATAGCTTAAAAGCATCCCCACCTCCTCAGAGTCCTATCATTACTTTCTGGATACATTAAAAAAAACCCCAGAATACCAGATTTTAGCCTTTAGCTATGATGACCAGCAGGCACAAAGGGGAAAAGGAGACCTGCTGAAGACCTCACACTTTTTAATCTTCAATTGAGATGGCAGTTTTTGATGCACTTAACAGGTCTGCCAGAAGAAAAATATAAATATATATATAAAATACACAGTATATATATTAAAAAATACAGTCTTCATACAAACAATGAAACAGAAAGTTTGCTTTCTCTATATCAAAGCAAGAATGGTCAAAAGGGGGGTTTTGTGGGCAATCTACAAAGATTCATTTAAGCCTGGTAACATGACCTATTGCCTTTTCTTGTTTGTTTTTAACCAAGCTGTGGGAGAAAATGAATGAAAAGTTTCCAGGCTGTGAAACAGCAGGAATTCATCAAGCCTGGAGAGGGCAGCAACATTAACATAAATTCAATAAAGAAAAAACCATACTCAAGATGGAATCACAGGGAGACTGGCAGAGGAACTAAATTGTTTAAAACAGTGTAAGAGGGCAGAGAACTGATTCTCAGCAGCTTCAGTGTACACAGCCACAAGCTGAGAGCACAACTGTAAAGAAGTGACTCTAAATACATGCAAAGCTGTGCTTCTAAAATAACCATCCTTCAGGAAAATAAAAAAGAAAATACAAGCAATTACTTAAATTACTTAAAATCAACATTTACTCCTTCTGAGGAGGAAAGCCTGTCACTCGGGGCTGCGTGGGAGCAGGAGCAACACTCCAGGCATACCTTCGAACTTGGCGTTCACCATGACGTACAAGTGCTCCCTCGGGTAGGCGCTCAGGTCCCTGGAGACGGCATGTAAACTGATGGTGGGATAATCCAAGGAGAAGCCAACTCCAGAGTTTTCCAGCCAAGACAGGCGACTAACAAGGGAGGAAAAAAGGAAGACACAAGTTAGAAACTTAACAGAGGAATCCACAGTACCTGACTCGAGCGTGCAGAAAACTAAGCCCAAAAAAGGACTTGTAGACAAGGCACTTAGCCCACTCTCCAGGCATATGGTCCTGGACCTGCCTGAACAGATCTTTACAACAGCATTAACTGATGGCTGAGGGAAAAGACACCTTTGCTTAGATGATGTGAAGCTAAGAACCCTAAACACATCACAGCTTTATCACATTTGCACTAAATGCTGAATTTCCTTCCCTACCTCTTCATTTTCTCCTCCCTGTAGATATCTATCATACCAAAGGTAACTACAGAGGTTCCAGAGTGTGATTTATAATTCAAACTATTAAATGTGGTTTTTCAAGACAGAACACTGAAAGGCAAGTCAGTATCATAATTCCTAGAAGATTATAGATCTGATGTGGGTATAGCCTGTTATGTGGATAAACAGCCAGTTCTGTTATCAGCAGAGGCAGGTTATGGGTATTCCTCCACTCAGAACTTATGTGCTATAGCCTCTGCTTCCCCCACTTTTACTCTCATCCCTAACCACAGCAAGAGACAGAACAGATTGTCACCACCAGGCCACTGCTTCCTTTGTATCAGAACAGTCAACATCTTTCTGGCCACTGAGAAATCAAACTCGAACGAGATTTGGGTGCCTGTGATCAGTGATGTCACACAGTGAACAGAAATAGTGAGGGCCAGAAAGCAAGACCTCCACCATGTGCAAAACTCAGCATTCACAAGCTTTTGTGGTGAGACAAAACCAATGCAAAGGTCACAGAAGACTCCTTGCCTCGGAAAACCTGGCTGAGAGCAAGAGCTAGTGCAGTGGGAGCAAGGAATTTATCTGCTAGCCTCGACTGGCCAGTCCTCAATGTTTACAGCTGCTGGTGGAGAGTCAGTACATGGATCAAGGGCCACACTGTGCTCCTGGGCACCCTGTTCTCCCATGGCACTCCTGCAAACACTGGTGTTTTCTGTTCACTTCCAGCAAGTGACTCTGGTGAAAGCTCTGTGATGCACTTGAAACGTGTGGAGGGGAAGCTGGCAGCCCTGTAGGTGCCTCACACAAAAGTCTACTGAAAGCAACTTACAAAGAAGCTCAACATTACACGTCCTCAGAGCAGATACCCCACAAACAGAAGTCCTGGTAACTGCAACCAAACTAAAATCAAACAGTAAACAAAATTCCAGAGAGATTCCTCTCCAACACATCACTAACAAGCTCAGGTGGGGCAAAAGCTCCTCCGTCAATATTGGCCATTTCATAAAAGTTTCCTAGTCTGAGGTTTTTAAAAGACAATTCACTCTTCAGTGCACATTTTAAATTACATTTTTGTTCCAACAATGCTCTTCATCTGCAGAATATATTATGAGTACTTTTCCATGGTTAAAGAAAATCACATTGTTTTAATTATCAAGCTGTCTCCCTGAGCTATACAATGCAGGGAGGATTGAAAGGAGACCACAAAGAGCTCAGAAAACATCATCCAGAATAACCAGACTGATTTCTGCCTAGTAAGAACATACAGCCTCCATGTGATTAATGCAACATGAAGGATGTCACAGAACCACAGTAGTTATTAACAGCAGAAACCCAACAGCCCCGTCTACTCTGCCGTCACAAGGGGAGAGCTGACGTGGTTTTGATGATGAAATGGTTTGGGTTGGAAAAGGCCTTAAAGACCATCCAGTTCCAATCCCTTACCTTGGGCAGGGACACCTTCCACTACTTCCACTACACCAGCATGCTCAAAGACCCATCCAACTTGGCCTTGAACACTTCCAGGGAAGGGACATCCACAGCTTCTCTGGGCAACTGGTGTCTGTGTCTCACCCCACTTACAGTAAAGAATTTCTTCCTAGTATCTAATCTAATGCTCTTTTACAGTTTGAAGCCATTCCCCCTTGTCCTATCACCACAGTTCCTGTCAAAGACCCCCTCCCTCTCTGGCTTCCCTGCATGCCCCTTCTGATACTGGAAGGTTGCCATGAGGTCTCCACACAACCTTCTCTTCTCCAGGCTGAACAACCCCAACTTCCTCACCCTGTCTTCATAGTAGAGGTGCTCCAGTCCCCTTATCAACTTTGTCGTGTCTGCTGGACTTGCTCCAAGAGTTCCAGGTCCTTCTTATGCTGGGGACCCCAGAGCTGGATGCAGCACTCCAGGCGGGGTCTCACAAAAGGAGGAGGCAGGATGCCCTCCCATGCCCAGCTAGCCACGCTGCTTTTGCTGCGGCCCAGGATACAACTGGCTTTCTGGGCTGCAAGTGCACATTTCTCCACCACGCTGAGTTTTATAGAATGGTTTGGGTGGGAAGGAACCTTACAGCTATCTCGTTCCGGGCCCCTGCCGTGGGCAGGGACACCTCCCACTAGACCAGGTTGCTCCAAGTCCCATCCACCGTGGTCCTGAATGCCCCAGCCAGCCGGGTCCGTGGCCGTGCTGCTCCCTCTTGCCCGCTTTAAAACGAGCGGGAGCAGCGGAACGCCCCCGCAGAGCCTCACGGCCCCTGAGGGCCTCCCGCACACCACGGCCCCTTCACCCGAACCCTCCATCCCGGGCCCCTCAGGGCCGTCCCGGGCAGCCCCCGAGGGGTGCCAGCCCCGCGTGTGCCCCGCACCTCTCGGCGATGTAGAGGGTGCCGGAGCCCAGGCTGCGCCCCGCCAGCAGCGCCTCCGTGTCCGGCTGCTGGTGCCGGACGCCGTCGGCCGGCGGCGGGAAGCGCTTGAGGAAGCTCATGGCGCCGCCGCCGCCTCCCTGCTCCACCATCGCGGCCGCCGGAAGCGGAACGCGCCGCTCTGTGATGCAATTCCGCGCCGGGACGCGATGTCAGCGCCGCCATCCCGTTCCGCGGGGCCGGGGCGCTGCTGTCTGGGTGCCACGAGTGCTGCGGGCGGGGTCGGAGTTAACTCGTCTTTGTCCGGAAGAGAGGAGCAAGGGGAGCGCTGAGCTGATCGCTGAGGGCTGGAGCACCTCTGCTGTGGGGACAGGCTGAGAGCTGTTCTCCGAAGAGAAGGGTCCGGGGAGACCTTACTGCCCCTTCCAGTACCTAAAGGGGGATACAGGAGAGCTGGACAGGGACTTTGGACAAGGACATGAAGGGATAAGGGGAAAAGGCTTCAAACTGACAGAGCAAGGTGAGATTAGATATTGGGAAGGAATTCTTCCCTGTGAGGGTGATGAGGCACTGGCAAAGGCTGCCAAGAGAAGCTGTGGATGCCCCATCCCTGGAAGTGTTCAAGGCCAGGTTGGATGGGGCTTTGAGCACCCTGGTGTAGTAGAAGGTGTCCCTGCCCATGGCAAGGGGTTTGGAACTAGATGGTTGGAACAGGTCTTTAATGTCCCTTCCGACCCAAACCATTCTGTTTCTATAATTGACAGTACCAAGAGCAGTCACAGAACCATTGAATATCCTGAACTGGAAGGGACCCACAATGATCATTGAGTCCCTTTCGCAGCCCTGCACAGGACACCACAAAAATCACATCATGTGCTTGAGAGCATTGTCCAAATGCTTCTTGATCTCTGCCATATCTATTTTAGCCTGCAAGTCTCTGTTGGACGGGTGACAGAGGGAAAGACAAACACAGCGACTTTTCAATTACCATTATTGCATGCTGGAAAGGGAATTTTTGGTGGGTGACCAGCACCCAGTGTCTCATAAATACACACAGAGAAGAAAAACAAAATCACAAGTACCTGAATTGCTTAATTTGCTTAACCAGTTGATTTCCCTCAGCAGTGATGGAGTTGGGCTCAGGAGCCCGACACTGTTGCAGTACCTGGTGAGCTGGGGGTGTCTCAGGACAGCACACTGCAGGGATGGAAAGGCTGCCACCCCCTCAGGAGCACTGGCCCTGTTTCTTCCCCCAGACTTACACCATTTCTCTTGCTACTGCAGTGAGAAACAGGGATTACTGACACATCAGTGAAGTACATCTCTGTCCAGGCATGCTCCTGGTAATGCCATCAGTGAGACAGCATCACTGCAAACATCCCTTCTCCCTGACTTGTCAGGATGACAAATGCTCCTGCCATAGCAACATGCCAAGAGCCCATGCAAGTTGTTAGCTTGTCATGGATGTTCATCTTCCCTTTTAACAGTTTAAATTTACTTTTTGGGAGTCATTTACCTACCTGTGTGCAAACACAGGTTCTCACAAACATGAACCAATTATTACAAGATTAGATCCCCATCTTTCCTTTCTCTGGACTTTCTTAGCTATGGTCTTGGACAGCAAAGAGCAGAACATAACATGGTTCTCTTAGGCTGAGCTATTGACCATGCTTTGGAAAGCTGCTCAACCATGCCTTCCCATTCTGGATTCTAATTAAGGAAATAATTGTTACTCATACAAATAATCACCTAGACCAAAATGAAAGCAAATTCCACTACGAAGTGATATTTAAACACCACTGGAATAGCTTGGAAAAACACAACAGAGGCAACAGGAGATGAGGAAAGGGGTATTTCTCAACCATCTTCAAGTTTGTCACACCAAGACAAGTGGTCAACCGGAAACAAAAATTTACAGTTCATCCATGAACACTGATCAGACTGTGGCAGCTGGTGGGAAGAGATCCAAATACATGGAAACACCACTCATTACACTTAGTGGTTATAAAGCAATGCTCCTGTTCATGTCCGCCCCCTCTCACCTAATGTGGCTGTCATATTAGCCACAGAGAGTTCTCACCACCTTTGCAGTTAACTCCAAATCACACAACAACTTAAGGCAATTATAATTAAGATTTCTGAGTGGTTGGGGTTGAATTACTGCAGCTTGAAGCCACTGCAGTGGAGCAGCAGAGAGTCCATTTCTCTTCCTGCATGCAAATGCGAGTCTTTCTTCTGTGGCATACCACTCTTCCAAAAGAAAATGGGAAAATGGATGGTTTAAGCCCAGGCAGGAAGTTGGTTTTGAGGATGAGGCATTAAAGGAGGAGGAGAAATCCACATCTTCCTTGTTTACATAATCCAGACACTTCACACCAGAGTACTGAGTGCTGCACCAAACAGAAGCTTAGAGGTGAAGGCAGACATTTCCTCTAGGCTTGAATGGAACAGAATGGCACTATCTGAAAACTTTTCTTCAGCTAAGTGAGTTAAAATCCAGCCTCGGACAGACATCTGAACACTGGATGTCCAGCAGTGATTTAGTCAACCAGGACCATGTTCAGAGGCAATGAAGGGCAGCAGGTACCTTCACAGGGTTAAGAGTCACCTTAGGACAGAAGGCAGGACTCACCATCCAGAGGAGCTTGTTTCTCTCCACAGCATTGCCTGCCATAAGGTGGCCAGTTCAGACTTAGATACCCCGAATCTGTTAGAAATGGAAGTGTAAAGTTTCAGCAGTGGATTTGGAGCAAGAGGACAGATTTCACAGCAATTTCTCATCACTACAGGAACACGCAGCAGCTTGACTGCAACCACAGACACATTCAAAATAAAGATTGACAGGCTTCAGCAATTCACACAGAGAAGCCATTCTCTCCTTCGATTTGTTTCTTTCTCCCTGACTCTCTCCTGTTAAAGTCCCGAAATATCATCCACATCCATTGCCACGTGTCAGAACACCTGCTTCTTCAGTGCGTCTCTGCAGATTTCCATTTTTTTCCCCATTTTTCCCAGGTTTTACACATCTGAACCTAAATAAATGAACCTGGCTCCTCTGTCAGGAGGAGCACGTGGACACCTCATGGCTGTCTGCTGGAACAGCCTAGCTGGGTACAGTGCCAGCTGCAGGCACATTGGCTTTTGTCAAGTGACTGCAACACCACTGTGAGGTGAGATACAAAAATTATACAGAAGATGGAACACACACAGAAAAACATTGTGACTGCAAAAACAAATCCATCAGTCTTCCCCACCATCAGCCAGAGCTGCTCAAAGAAAGAAAAGACTCTGTCAGATGAGCTGCCATAATAAAACCAACATAAACCAGGAGTTGCCCGTCCCCATGGCAGGCAGTGGCCCCGTCATGGAACAATACACAGCAGCCATTACTCAGTGCTCGTTCGAAAACTAAGAGAGGTACGTGCATGTGTAATGCCCATTAAAAAGCACTTGTATCTGCAATACACATTATACTTTGTACATCGAGTTATTTCAATTTTTTTTTATTATGACAATTTACATGTCATATTTATATGAAAGAAATGACAGTAGATATTATAACAAAACCATTATGAAAGAAAAGTTACACAATTAGGCCTACAAGCTATAAAATGGCTTCAGGCCCAGCTTATACACAAAGAGTTCTGACCAGACTGTAGTGAGAGACAACGCTGAACAATTCATTAACAAAAATATTGGCACCAGCCTTAACATTTTTTCTTACTTCATTTACAAGGAATACAGTATTTAAACAGTTGTGTACTGCAATTCTAAAAACATTAGCTGTTAATAAACTGCAGTTAACCCTTTGAGCACTATGCCACCATGACTTCCATTTTAAAAAGTTTTAACGCAGCATGTTTTACATGCACGTGGTATTACCAGTGGGAGGGAAAAGACAGTGAAAGCACCACCCAATTTATGTGCAACAAGAATAACACTTCCAGTTTTTTCAAGGTATCTCCCCCCCTTCCCACACACACAGTGTGTGTCCCCTCGGTCCTTTCCCTTTGATATTGTAGCAAGTCATGATTGAAGAGAGACTGAAAAAACCAGGGTTCAGGACTCAAAAAATGCAAGGATTAAACTCTACATAAAGAGCTCAGCTTGTGGAACTTTACTGTGTTAATTCTTTAGAGAAAGAAAACAAAAGATGAGGCCAGCTGTGGAGACCATTTTTAAGGAACTCAAGGCATCTTTACAAACATACAAACAGCACACGGCAGCAAGACAAAACTGTATTTCATGTAGGCATATCTTAAATTTTAAAAGACCTATCTGGCAGAATCGATCCAGTTCTCAAAAGAATACTGGAGGGTAAGCATCCACCTGGGATGCTGAGAATCCCCGATGTTTGTCTCCTGGACAGGACGTGTGCCTGTGTGGGAACTGCCCTGCACCCAGGAATGGTAACGTGACGCGTTTGGATCAGTCACATCCATCCCCTGGGTGCAGCAGGATGGCTGTGAAACACGGGCAGGAACCAGCAACTGCACTGGCAACACAGCGGTTTAATGCCAGTTAGGGGGAGGAGCATCCTTTGAATGAATATAGGATAGGAATAAGGTACTGTACAAGATTTTAGAGTCCATATAATGAGTACAAAATGGAAAACTAAACAAGGCTTACAGCTTTATGACTTGATGTCCTTTTCTACAACTACCTCGAGTAGCAGATTAGTATCTATTAAGGACTTTTATCTGTTCTAACTAACAAACGATGCACTGGTAACGAGGTCTATAATGTGTTTTTGCAGAAGGACTTTATCCCTGTAGAATCATTTAAGTTCTGACAGACTGATCCAAATTCAGTTGTGTGGGACACAGTAAGAGGAACAAACAAGAAAGCAAACTGTGCGAACTCTGTCATCCCTAGAGACAAACATTGTCATAATATTCTACAGACTGATTCTAATTTTTTCCACATCCACATTGCACTGATGGAGGAACATTATTTATTCTCTCAAGGAAGGAGACATAAAGTACATTTTCCAGTTACTTTGAAAATCAGGATGAGAAAAGGAGGGTATCGGGATGATTCTCCTCAATGGAGACCTTCCTTTGGAAATTCAGCCTTTAAAGGGCATGTCACAAGTAGTTTCTAGGCCTGTCCAAGACCTGTCTTGCAAATGGCCTGGGTTTGCATACACACTATTCCATTCCGCTTCCCTCCATCTACTCCCCATCTCCCCTGTTATTGGAACAAGCATCCAAACAGCAGGAGCGAGTGACTCGGTCTGCACCTGGGGAACCAGTGAGACTGACTATACACAAAGTGCTGCAAAGTGCACGAAGTAAACCAGCCGAACAAACGGAGCCGCGCCGTCGCTCGGCTCTCCTCAGCAACCTTTGGGGTTGTAGGGAGCAACAGCAGATCCACTGGCAGGCACGTGTGCCCCTCTAACTGCAGTGCTGCCCCCTCGCCTGCTCCTCAGCTCAGGTGTGGGGCGCCAGCATTTGCAAGATGATAGTCAAAAACCCAAGTTGTAAGACTTGCTTTTAATTGCAGTTGAATCGGGGGGCTTTACACCACAGATTCAACTATAAAAACTTAACTACTTTAAAGAGTTTTATTCTTTCCCCCAGAAGCTCTACACAATGGTTTTTTTACGTGTTATACTAAGCAATATACATCTTTTGCAATATACAAAGTAAGTTAAATTACTCTGAAGTGTTGGGACAATTATTCCCACATTTTTGTTGTTTGGAACTATCTCAGTTAGTTACACCTAATCCAAAAGAAGAGCTTGGTAAGTGATGTGACTTTCCAAAGTGATTAGTAATCCTCAATACCCCAACTGCTGGGTGTCCAGAAATAATTTCCAACTGATAAATATTTCTGAAGCCAGAGCTCTCTGTTAGGTCTCAGACTGGGTAAAGCATCAAAAATTAGTCATAGAATTTTTCTTACATCAGATATACCAGAAAAAAAACCCCAAGTGGATAATTTCTGCCGGATTTTTTTACTTTCTGCCTTCCAACATTTTAAGTGAGATATAGCCCCTACGCTGTTAGGGAAGGGGAGGAAGATGAAACGACCAGGAAATGTGGTCTTGATCCTGCAAATCCTTACTTCAGACAATATCCTAAACGCTTCTATGGAAGGTTTAAACACTTAAGGAATTGCAAAATTCTGCTCCCTTATTTCTAGAGATTCCCACACCATATTCAACACGGATTTTTTCCCAAAGTTACGGTTTCATTTGAAGATACTTCATCTTCTACATATATTCATATATATTTAAGGATTTTATATACCCACCAAATCAGAAGCATACATGAAATGCAAATATATACCTAGGGTGCACACACTGCACATCAGAACCGTATTACAAGTCTGTGAATAGCAGTCACTGCACATGTATCAAACCAAATTTTCAAGGCCTATATAAAGCCTTTTTGAATTAGGTGATACAAATCTTTCAGACCAGTTCTGGGGGTGAGCATTACTGCCATAATTTATTTAAATCACTGTGTACGAAGTGAATTTTAAAAGCAGGTGCTGTAAAAATTCCTTGCTTACTTTTCATAAAAGAAGTTTGTGAAAATATGTGATTTGAAATCATCATTGGAAGGTTTAGACTAGAGCTTCCTACTGAAGAAAACTGAAAACCATGTTATAAGCACCTGAAAACAGAGGTATAAAAATGGACCCCCTGACAATGAAGGATTAAAATTATTTAACAGTTGCAGCATCTGGATACCAGCGTAGTTCAAATAATAGATGTGAAGAGAAATCAGAACAAGTGTACCACTACCACACAATTTTTCTTTTGTGAACATACTTTTTTTGCCCCTTGAGCTTCTTAATGTAAAGTCTCTCACCAAGAGTTCAGACACAGCAATTAGAAAACAGAAGTGAACAGAAAACAAGTCCAACTAAGTCATTAGCTCCTATAATATGGAGAGTAACGGAGACACTTAATACAACAAAATCTTTAAGGTGACACTTCAAAAATGACCTTTTTAAAAAAAGCATCTCTTGTTTCTCTTAAGTGCTGCTAGACCAGAGCAATCTTTTCATTCAAAAAATAATCAGGAAGATGCAGTGATTTCATAACGTAATTCAACATGTACAAAATGAAAGTATCAAAGAGTTGATTGTTCAGCACTGGCCTTGCTAACTAAGGGTCGTTAAATGTGATGTCATTTTCCATTTTATATCAAGAATATGCTCAGGTTTATCACTCAGCAACCAGAAGACAGCAACTGTGGTGAAACCAACCCAGTTGTTAAATCTATCTCCCCCTTCTGCTCAGATTGACACACTCCATTCATTACTGCAGAGTGGCCCTGCTTGTGTGCTTTTTGTTGCTGAGTCACAGAAGCCCCACACAGGGAAGCAAACAGCCAGCATTTATCTTGGTGGCACAAAAAAAATCCATTCCACTTGATTTATATGTTCTTCCTCCCAGCTACTTAGACTACGCATAGTTCTCCTCCCAGTCAGTTATACACAGAAGAGCTTACAGGTAAAAAAAGACAAAGCTTTTAGTGACAATCTGTGTGGAGTAAACAAGCTGAATAAATGCTCTGCATGTTCTGCCAGTAGCTGCTTGTTCTCGTTAAAAACACTGGCCTGTTGCCCCTGTTTCCCATTCAGTTTGAGCTTAAGCCCAAAGGTACACCTGAAGATCACTATTCAAAGACAACTAACTTCTGATCTCACACTGAGCACAGAAGGGCACAAGACTGTAAGGACACCAGGAAGGCATTTTCACTCTGGAATCACATATACGTACTGTAACAGCATGAACCCTGTGTGATAGCTGGCCTCTGAGAAAATGTCATCTTCCCAAACAGACTATACATTTTCCACCAAGCAGGAAGCCTTAAAAATGAGAAAAATACCAAGTTTTAAAATGGTAATACTTTCCAGAGCACTTTTTGCAGTTTTTCCTTGCACACCATTCCCACTGATCTAAGGAGGAACTCCAGATCCTGTGCGATGAAGCCATGTCAGGTACCAAGGGTGACTTCTTACAAGACAGAAAAGTTGCTTTTGAGAAGTGACCTAGAGAAAGTAAAATTTGGTAACAACTGGCCATTTTTAAAACATGACACTCCTGATGCAAGCTTCAATGCTCCTAATTTGCTTCCTGGTCTTTCCTGCTTTTACATCACTCTAACTCAGCACTCAAATTTTTTTCCTGATTAGTATATTCAGAATTCTAAATCTTTTGTATTTTCTTACATGGACAATTACCTGCCCACTATGTGTTTAGCATTTGCAGTTGACTCTACAAGCAAGAATGTTTGATCAGATACTAAAAGGCTCCCTCAGGCAGCAAAGAAAAATATGGCACTGCCAAAACAAATGAAGAACCATCAATTGCACAGTGTTGCTGTATGTGAATCAGTTTGCACTGCAAGTATTAAAAATGCTCAGCAGCTACCGCCATGGACAAGTAGAAGCCGTATGTTCTTACTGGTTCTAAACCACAAGTATATTAGAATTTAGAAGCACTACATTTATGTATCACCTAAGCAAAGAAAGCACTAGAGTAGCTTAAAACACTACACATGCTTTTAAGAACTCATTCTAAGTTTCTGTGGCTCGTCACTACCCCATTTTAATCATTTAACTGTTGTTAACACTAGTAAGGTAGGAAAACATGTAATCTTTGAGGAAATTAAATTGTCATGTAGAGAGTGACTTCTCTTTGTTTTTAATCACAAGCTTGCTTAGCACAGCAGATAATGAGCAAGTTCCATTTTTTTGCATCTTTCTGATCCTAGTTTTATAGCATGATATGTGCACTGCTAGAACCCAAACAAGTAAGTGTTATGGAGGGGTTCTGACAGACCTTGTGGAGAAAGAGGTGGGGAAACAAAACCAAGACTTTAAAGGCCAGAAGGTAGGTAAATTTTGGATCTAGGTTTTCTAGAGGTATTTAGTAAAGGCCTAATGCTGGTTTTATTACAAGAAAACAGAAGTGCTTAATGACTGACTAGTAAATACAATATAATGGAAGGGAATCAGGTGGGGCAGGAAAGGAGAACTCACTCCACAGTGGCAGCAGCAGTTTTGGTGCATCCATTGCCGGCAATGGACATAAACACCAGTCAAAAATCCAAATCTCAGAGCAAAAGGATTAATAGATGTGACCTTTTTGGATTTCAATGTTTGGCAGATCTGTTTGAGCTGTCTGTGTCCTATAACATGTACAAATGCTACAGCCTGCATCTTAATCAGAGTAAAGAGAATACTGAATGCTCTTGATGTGCCCCCATGTTGATTTGGTGGGGTTTTTATTCTTCCATTGTCTTTTTTTTCCCTTGAAAAAAGCACATATCACTTCATGCCTGCTCAAAAGTTGATGAGATGTCTTGGAGTCAAGCGTTTCTCTCAAACTCTGCCTTCTTGAAATCAGTTGGTCACATGACAGTTATTAAAATGTATTTTAAGAAAATTCTAATGGCCAAAGGCCAACAACTACATTCAAAACCTGCTAATACATCCAGGCAGATAAGTAAAACCAAAAAAAAAACCACACACAAACCCCAAACAGGAAACCTCCAAAAGGAAAACTGTTCCATTTGTTTACTTCAATTTGAAGTAGATATTAAGGGCATGAATGGACCAGTCATGGTTTATTTGAAAATCCCTCCATCCTCTGATGCACTGTCATTCTGTGGTCAATGCTGTTTGTACAAACACATTTTGTTCAGAATACTCCAACTGGTGGTGAAACTCACGTGGCCGGGCAGCGACCGCAGTGTTCTTTTGTCTGTAAAAGTTTGCAGTGTTTACAGACTTACTTGACATCCAGCTTACAGACTAACTTGACGTCAATACGTCCTCCCACTAGACACTGTGCATTGAAGGCCATCTGATGAACTGTGCATGAGATCGCTTTAGAAATTCATGGCTAGAGTGTTTCGACTGTCAAAAACTTCATTACAGTACACTTCACTGTACAAACACTTTAAAGGATGTTTATTAGG
This sequence comes from Corvus moneduloides, assembly GCF_009650955.1. Taxonomy (NCBI): domain Eukaryota; kingdom Metazoa; phylum Chordata; class Aves; order Passeriformes; family Corvidae; genus Corvus; species Corvus moneduloides. The sequence continues at coordinate 31,709,480 of NC_045477.1, forward strand.
AAAGTCTGCAAGTCATAATGGATAGCAGAGTTCTTGTTTATGGTACCTTCTTGGCCTCTAATAATTCTGTTTGCCTCCAGTATTAAAATCAAACTGCTTCCATGAAGGTGATTACTAAAATGAGCTATGGTATGTTAACCTACAACTCACAAAATGCGACAGTACAGACATTAATTTTGCTTTTAACTGTCTGTTAAGTTGTAATCTAAGTTGTGAACATTTAAATATAATATATATCTCATATGAAAAAGCTAAAGCACAAGTGCTTCTGCACCACCCCCCTCCCGTCCCCCCACCCCTTGAGTCAAACCCACCCCAGTTCCGGTTTGGGCCCTGACTGATTTGGAATGCTTTCTTAGGCCACCCATTTCCACAAATTTGTATGCACTCAGGAAATATAAAGTCAAAAATATACAAATCTCTTGTTGTTATAAGGTTTTTGTGAGTGAAATTACCCAGGACCATGGACTTGGAAGGAGGAGGGGGGGTAAGAGAGGGAATTTACAGCAATTCAAAGTTCAAAACTGGTCACTTCACAGAAAGACTGCAGGACTGGTGAAATTCTTGCTTCTAGAAAGTGATACTGTAGTGGAGAATTTTCTAGGAAAAATAAAACAGCTTTTAATAACTGGCCCGCTGGTATGAGCTACCGTGGAATAAATTAGCACAAAAATGGAAGTCTTATAACTGTTCACTGTTACAGACGTAATCAACAAGGTCAGTCACTCTCAAAAGTTCATCTTCATCTTCCTCCGGCCCTACTGCTTCCTGCCCACTCCCTGTCCCGTTGGGCGCCAGGCTGGCGCTGGCTGTGCTGTCCTTGGGAGCCTGGGTCTTCTCACTTGGCTTGCCAATCAAGTTCTCAATGGTTTTCCCTGGGCTCTGTCCATTGGTGGAAGGCAAGTCCACCAGGCTGTAGTCCAAAGGGCTCTCTACTTTCCCTACGTTATCAAAGTCATCTTCGTCATCACTCTCTATCCGGTAGCAGTGCTTCTTGGGGTTGTCTTGGGGGGCTTGTGCTGCTGGCAGCTTATCTGCAGGAGCGGGGGTTTCTGTGTCGTCATTCGCGTTTTCACAGGTATCTTCCTCGTCAGTCTCGATTCGATTCAGGCGTTTGCGGACAGGCTTCCCTTCTTCCTCCTCATCCTCTCCTCCTTCCTCAGAATAGTCATCCGTACTTCGCCGACGTTTTCGAATCAATCGCTTTGACTCCTTTGTGGATTCATCATCTTCAGAGTTCTTAGATGTGTAGCTCTCTGGAAGAAGCAGTAGACTTAGAGCCATTAGCAAATCTCAGTGCAACATTTACACTTTATTTTTCACCTTTCACACTCATTAACAAGACAGCTCTCTCAGCACACACATTTCTGTCTCCTTCCCCAGGTTCCCCAACCAAGCCCAAACGCTTGCATTCTTTTTTCTTTTTAAATAAACTTCTAATGTAGCAAGTATCAACAACTTATGGATATTCTGTTTCCAAGATGAGGAGTACCAAAGGCTTTGGAAGTAGGTGTATTCTCCCCTAAAATTGGTAACTCCATGCTGTGAATAACGCAGAACTGCATTCCTCATCTCACAGTATGCACTTTATTTGTGCCCTGACAGAAACTGAGAACCCAAATAATGGCTGCTCTGTCATAAAATTCATATATCTACACACACACACAAAGCTGTACTATACCCCTGCCACGCCCAAATTATATACAACTTCTAAAGTAAAGGAACGCTGCCTGTCACCTAAAGTTTGCTGCTCTTTAATGGGAAGCTTGGTTTTATTGCCTACACACTGACAGCCTTTACACTGATCTTTGATGGTTGTGGTGAGAAGCGATGGAAACTGAAAAATCAAATGGCAAACAATTTGTTGTGTCTTTGTGATTTCCACTAGAAATCGTGAATTTTCATTTTAAAGGGTATTATTTAATGTAGGTTCAAGTTGATAGAGACTGTCAGTGTTCCTCTATTTTCAAAGTAATTACAATTCCAGTAATGCTCTTATGCATTTTATGATATACTGTGGGAACTGTGGGAGAGTGCTGGAAAGGTGCTAGATGGTGCTGATTTTAATGCATGGAAAGCCAGTACCAAAAATACCCGAGCAGATGGGATTTCATGAAGAAAAGACAGTGTCAATCAAGGAATGTTTAAAGCCACTAGTGCTGGGAAAAACAAAAGCCACCAGAGAGCGGATTCCTGAGAACAGGCTGTATTGAAGATCATGTTTTTGAGATACTACACACTTGCATCACATACTTGTTTCTCTTCACCTAGAGGATACTCTACCACTCTGTAATCTCAGGACAGCCCTTCCAAAACTGAGGCACTTGGGCTGTCAAGGATGGCTCATTTTCTGATGAAGCCTGGTATCCATCGCAACCTGCACCGCTCAGCATTTGGAAAGCCGGACCTAAGGTCTCATAAGCTGGGCACCCACAATCCAAAACAGCTCAAGTCAGTGGTTGGTTTCGTAAAAGCTAATTAGTTATACATCACAAAGCACACCAATCGCTCAGTGTGACTGGCATTACTGAGAGAGGCTTCCTCTGCACTTTGCACAGCTCCTTAAACAGGAGATAGAATGAGTCTGAACCACCAGCACAAACACAGTCAAGGCACCAGAGGCAATGCCCTTCCTCTTACATAAGACAATCTTTAGAGGCTCGTGGGATGCAGTTTTGTGACCTCTTAAGAGAAACATGGTGAAATAGTTGCATTAGTGCCAATTCTGGAATCCCAACACTCTGTGCCAGGCACAGTACATTCAGACCTGTAAGTCAGGATTAGGGGTAATGATGAATTTGAGAAGTGACTCAGTGCATCATGAAGTACCAGTGGGCTGTTTCAGAAGGAAAGAGTCTCTGAGAAACATCAAGAAACTCTAGAAAAACAAGTCTCTGAAATCTCAGAACTATATAGCTTTCCCCTCGTGCTAATGCTGACATACACCAGCTCCTGGAAATGCCAGACTGTTTATTTTACCTTCACTATCTGAAGTGGAGAGCCTGCGTTTATGAACTCTTCTCAACTCCTTCCCATATCGGACACTTTTCTGTGAGCCATCACTTTCTGAATCTTCCTTATAATTAACTTGTCTCTTCTGATTCCGTCTTGATCTTCTCCTCCTGGTTTCCAGGTAATCATCATCACTGTAATCTGTGTAATCACCACTCTCTGTATGGAACAAAACAGTGACATGCATTATTCCATCAAAGCAAAACTGCCTCACAAAAAAAATTTAGTTAAGTTTCCTAATTCAGATATTTTTCCTTACAGTGTTTTTGTTGCCTCATCTCTATTGGTGTCAAAGACATCTCTAGAACTCCTGACAGTGGAAATAACCACTTCACTTACTGAACTGGAGCTGATGGCGCATGTTACCAGTGCCTCAGGAGAGTCTGTTCTGTATTTAAAATTTAAATAAATTGTACTCTACTAGAAGACTTTAAGAACAGGTAGATGAAAAACGACTGACAAGATGAAACTCCAGGACCTGAGCTATATCGGTTAACAACAAAAATCAGTTTCCCTCAATCATGAATTTGCTTAAAACAGAAACCATACAGAAGAAACTTACCAGTAATCACAATTCTTCCTGCACCAGTCTACTGCAGCTAATGTCTTCAAAAATTAAATTTATTTACATCAGTTGAAAATAGCCTCAAATCAACTTCAGCTGCTTTTCACTGAGCTATGCCAGAACAATTATCCCAAGATACATTTCTATAAAAGTCACACACTGTTCCTAAGTTAGTGATTGACATGAGTCACAGAACAAAGTGGCATCCTCTTTACTTCCTAAAACATTAGGCAAAGAAATAGAGCAAGTCAGCAAGAACAACCAGCTTCAGAAAGAAATTCCATCTCTGGAGACTGAAAACAAAGCCACTTGCAGGGCACCTGACTTCCTTAGCTCAAAACAGGCTTAAAGCAGGATCCTGATGGACAATAATAAAGGTGAGAGAGAAATAGAAACACACAGTTAAGATTATACTTTCATATATATATAGAATTATACTGAAATCAGTTTATTTTATCACAGATGTGTGTCCACCAGGAAACAAACACTTGCTCCTGGGCATTATAGAACAGATAAGCAACCTCTTTAGATTTCTGCCAGTATCTTCATTGATAAGAGCTTATGATCAGTGCAGTGAGGCATTGAGGACAGGGAGACAACAATCACTCTAACCACTCATACAGCTGTCTTCATCTGTCCATGCATGAACCCTCCTTCTGGAAATCAGTACTCCAAAGCAACTTACTCCAACATGTTCATCATCTATATTCTACACAGACAGACAAAACATTGGAAAGATAACACACACTGCAGCAAGTTAACACTCCAGTATAGCTAGAACCTTAAATTCACAGTAAGAGTGAGAAAACATGAGTGCTCATGTATATGGTACTTTCTAGTCTGTGTCTCAAATGAGGCAAAACAAGGAGGACAGTCTTCAGAGAAAGATGCTGATCATGAAAAGGTTAAAGTATTGCAGGTACTATTCTCATACTTCAAACCGTGCCAACAGAAAATGAAATAGTTGAAGGACAAGTAGAATAAAGTGAATTATTAGGTTCTCCTGTGATGCAAGAGTCTTCATTTACTAAAGATTTTAAGGATAATTTTAGGAGAGAGAGATTCATGGTGTTATTCTTTGCCTTCAAGCCTGCCAGAAAACACAGAATGCCATACAACTGAAGTTTTCTTCCATAAAAGTGACAGAAAATGTTTCTTTCAGAATCTTTTTGATAGATGTGTTCAGAAGGTCTTCTAGTAGCTATAAAGAAGCACACTTTTGTCTCCATCCTCTTTCCTGTAATCATGTGTCAAACAGGAGAGGTGCAGAGGTAGCTGCAACTATCCACAAAGGTGGCCTCTAGAATTATAGGACAAGCATTTATTTAAATACGTAACTACCTAGAAATGCCAAGAACCTAGTGTTTAATACCAGTTTCCTGAAAAATACCAACAGCAGAACAAGTAGCAAACTGCTTTACAGCAAAGATGATATCTGATTTGACCAAAGCAAGCAAAAAAAGTTAGTGTCAGTCCTGACAGGAACTGAGACTCCCAATCTTCCTCTCTCCAGAACAAAGTACTTAAAATATCTAAGATTGCTTATACTCACCAGACTCTCTGCTTGAATTGTCCTCAGAATCTTCGTCTTCATCATCTTCAGAGTATTTTTTCTTGACTGTTTTCCTTCGTAACCGCCTGCTTTGCCTCATGGGCCTAGAGAGGTGTCGTCTGGAGATGCGGGCACAGAACTCGGAGTCACTGTCCTCGTTCGATGGTGGGTCATCTTCACTTTCATCTAGATTTTCCTCTGATATAACAAACTCATCCTGAGATCTGTTCAAAGGAAAACCCCAGACAACAGAGATAGGTATCAAAACTAAAGGAAATAGTACTTGTATTTTACAAGCAAGTGATAAGTGTTGTTTTATACAAAACAAAAAGAAGCACAAATCTTATAATGAGGGGCAAAGACCCAGAGAGAGCAACCTGCCATCACTGACATAAGGTTTCAGCTGTGTATTTGGGATATGGCTCCACAGTGCATGACATTACACAGCAGACCAGAACAGCAGGTGGATAGAAACACTCTGTCAAAAAAACCAACACTGCAGGAGGCATTAACATAGGACAGATTCTGGAGCATTCATATGGTTCACTGCAATGTAATGTCTGCATAGCAGTACCTGTGGAGGGGAAAAAACACCAACCATGTTCTAGCAAAGCTGACCTCTCCTTCACAAACCAAGAACTGTCCCCACATGATTTCTGAGAATTAGAATATCGTGTCTTAACACAAAACTATGGCTCTAATGCAAAACATGCACCTCACAACCTCATAAACTTGTAACATTCCCACAATTTCCAAGGAGACAAGGCTTTTTTAAAAACCATTGAGCACTGAAGGTACACAGTCATTTGCATTTGGCTGCTAGCCAAACCTAAATTCCAGTGTAAGATCCAGAAGGTCCTAAGCAGAGGATGGAGCTGAAAATGCATGAGTACACTTTAACAGATCAATGCACTATTAATTCTATGACATTTCCACAAGCTACACTCATTGATTGGAAATTTCCAGCACACGTAGCTCAATTATTCAGGGTGCCACTGAAATGTCCTCAGCACGGTCACAGGTGAAAAACAAAGCTCAAAATTTGCATCTATCTTGTATAGATTTTCCATACACTTAGTAAATTGACTCCAGTGATTGGTGTAAAGCTTCAAATGTTGCTGGTGAAGAGCCTACAGCCTCATGCTTGCTTTATTATGTTGCTTCATTGAGGCATAAAGTTAATCTAAAATTATCAATTTTTTTAACATCACTAACTGCCCAGACTGAATGATGAGAAATTCTGTGGAAAGTGAGTTTCAGTCAGCCAGAGCAATACTCATGTAGTTTAAAGCTTCACATGACGTGTATTTGTTTTCTACAGTATAAGCCACTTCTTTCGCTGTTTTCAAACTCTACCTCCTACAGAGCAGCAATGAAGAACTAATTTCAGAATCTGCCTGTCAAGTTCCGCATGCTCTAAATAATGAAAATTTTCCTCTTCCAATTTCTAAATGACAATCGGGCCAAAAAAAATTCCCACAGAATAGGAATTTCAACTTTTATTTTTAAAAGGAAACAAGCAGCTTCATTTTAGCTACATTTTTGTTAAGGATTTCTGCTGGACAGTCACATTAGCCAGAGAACTGAGCCCACCTGGCTCCTTCACCAACAAAAGCCTGTAGTGAGGCCTCAAACATCCCAGTAACATTTCCAGAATGTGTTATGCTTAAAATTTAATTGGATGATGTCAGCACATGGATCCAGAGTGCAGTTTTTCCAGTACAATGATGCTCCCCTAGGTAAGGAGGACCTCATGGTAGGGGGTTTGGAACTGGGTGATCTTTAAGGTCCCTTTCAACCCAAATCATTCTATCATTCTGTGACTTTTACTGGCACTGTGTAGTGCCATCCCAGCACTGGGAACATGCTCCTGATGATCATTTCAGGGGCACTGCAGAGTCACAGAAGCCTGTAGAGGTCAGTGATTTGTGGTGGAAGTTAAATTGCAGACCTACCCATCACTGATCTTGAATTCATCCTCACTCTCCTCTTCATCCATGTTACTGTCACTATCCAAGTCATTTAGTCGCCGTCGTTTCTTGCGTCGTGCTGCAGCAGCCCTTTGTGGTCGCTTGTTTTCCTTCCTTTCTTCCTCTAGGATTGTGGAAATGTCTTTTCCACGGTGACCTGTGATATTTGACATGTCTTTGCCTCTGCCAATGCCTGAATTCAGAGACAGAAAGGGGAATCAATAGCAAGTTTATTTTCTTGCTTAACTTTCCACAGATCTTGCATGTGCTTAACTTCAGTTTATTTTCTGTAAAGCAGAATATTTTTTTGTCAAGCAAGACTCTGTCCAGAGTCTTGCTCCTGACACACACAGCCCAGCTGTGGTCGCTTGGAAATACTGTGGTCCATGCAGAAGGTCATGGTTAAGTGTCAGCACTCTGATGCTCAACCCCAACCCACATTATTACCCCACCAATGCCTTTTGAGAGGGCAATTATCAAAAAATATACTTTTTTTGTAATGCTGAATACCCTTCTTGGGAGATTAAGTGTTTGAGTAGCTGTTTGGCCAGGAAGTAGAGTTTTTGAAAAGTTGCTTCAGTGTTGAGACTTGGTTATGTTTACTGTAGTGGACCTTGTGTTACACACCCACAGACACACGATTTTCAGATTGTCTGCCTACATCCATGAGCTTCTGAATCTGGTGAGTGCATGGAAATGCCACAGGCCAAACAACTGAGGGACAATACTTCATGGCTGTTTTCTCCAGGCAAGCGAAGGTGATACAGAAGCACAAATCCACCTCCATCCCTCAGACAGTGCGGAAGATCTCTTTTGCCTTAACAGGCAACAAAGAACAGAATTTCACTTTACTCACATTCAGCTGAGAAGTGCTTATAGAGCTGGATGAATATTAAGAAAATTTGGTACACACAGGCTTCAGAGGGTCCAGTTGCAGAGCAATTTGTGAGCCCTCTTTTTACAGGGGACAAATGTCAAGAGCACTGCTGCCACTCCAATCTCAAATCCAAAATTTACTCATTACATATATAAAAACCCGTACAGGCTGAATTTAACTATCAACTTTTACTAATTTTCTGACACCTTTTGCCAGCTTGGGATGACCATTCCTAAGGGAAATTTACTTCATGTCCAAAAATACAGCAGTAAAAAAAACCCTGGCAAACTTCAAAGTTTAAAGGGAGAGGATTATATTTGTTGCTTCTCCTATCAAAATAAATTTGGTCTCCATCTTCTTATCACCATTGCAATGGAAAACAAGTAACATCAGAAACATACCTCCTCCATCAGCCTCCTTGATATCATCTTCAATTGCCTCATCAATTGCCTCATCAAATTCATCAAACCTAAAAATAACAGCTTTCATTTACCACTTTGAAGTGAACCTTAATTAAATCGTTATGAAAACACACCTCAAAATCTGAAGAAGTTACACTGCACAGACAGTGGGCTGGATACATAATAAACTAAAATAATGGGCCAGATTTTTAAAAAATGGCTATTTTATTATCAAAGTTGTGTTTCTTATTTCTATTTGCTTGCAAATTATTTACCACTGCCTCTCTTACTATTGAGTTATATGAACAGAAATCCCCTTCCATTTTACACAACATGCCTGTGAATTTAACAATATATAATCTGAAACTTCTTTAAAATAGTTTCAGTGGCATTTTCACACAAAGTATTCATCACTTTTTCCACTTTTATTAGATGACATTAGCTCTACCAACCTTCAAAACAGCCTGAGAATCATCTATTAAACTCAATGTAAAATTCTTTATTCTGTCTTTATTCTGATTTCATATAGCTGCTTTCTACTCTTAAAGCTCATGATACTTTATGGATCTGCAACATTCTAAGCTGAACAGATAAAATAAAACACAAAGTACAAAGTTCCTTGTAAATCTACATAAGTAAGTTGTAATGCAATGTTACCGAATAGGATAACTGAATAGGACAAACAAAAGCAAAGTATTTGAGTGTGTTTGTCCTGCAACAGCTTTTCTAAAACTGCATCAACCTCTGCACCCTGAGTAACTCATTTAAGGAGAACAGCAAACTGAAGAGATCCAATCCTTTCAACACAGATGACCTCAGTTTGTTTCTTCAGTTATGAATTCCAATTCCATAGAAAAGGATTGTTACCTGTTCCAACAAAGAGAGGCCTTGAGCTCCGACATGCAAAGGTACAAATTTTATTAACTATATAGAAAAGATATTTTATTTAGATGTAAATTTTTCTTCTTGTTTTTCAAAAAGTTAATTTTTTGCATTTTTTCAGATACAGACAACTAACAATTGGACAATACATTCATTAAAGATTCCATTTCTCAGTCATGAAAGAGAGATTACAGTTATATTTACCTTGGCCCTCCATAGGAACCTCCAGCAGTCTAATAGTTTACTCTGTATTCCAATAGTAAGCATAAAACACTTTCTCCTTTAAAAGTAAGGTGAAGAACTTCTGATATCTTTATATTCTTTAAGAACAACTGCATACCATGCTCAAGGCAGCTCTACCCAGTGAGGAAATAACTTGGAAGTTATTCCATTAGTAAGATTAGTTCCATATTACTCAAACACTGTTTTCCCTCCACATAGCTAAAAAAATCCCCTCTTTAAAATGTGAGAAATCACTTAATGCTTTCAAAACTGCTGCTACCAAATAACCTGAGCTCAGCCATGAGCTGACAGCTGCTTGTCCATTAGGTGTAATGGAACATAATTTCTTCTGCTGCTGCTTTATTCATGATACAGGTTTTTGCTAACTTGCTCACGAGAGGACTCAACAGATGACTCAGGTGATACAAAGGGATTACAGATCTTTTAGAGAACCAGGATGCTCCACAATACAGATCTGTTTCAAACTGGAATAAGACCTTTAGCATTTATTTTCCCCTGCTGTCACAACTCTCAGTGATATCAGTGGAATTTCACTGCAGACATATAAGTCTAACACACTGATACATGTAATATTTTTCTAAGCTCAAACTTATGTGCATGATGTAGTCTGTAAGAAAGATTATCACTTTTGATCAGAAGACTGATTCTTCTGGAACATTACTTTCAATAAAAATGTACTGGTTTTGCACAACATGGGTCCTGCTGAAGTTGTGCCACACACCCTACAGGCAAGGGTTTTTTTTCCCCGTGGTCAGATGCTGCCTGACCTATTATTAATGTAATAGCAGATCTATGTAATCTTGCCTGTAGCATAACACTCCTTACAGGAATACTTAATTTCCCAAAGCAGCAGTGGCATTTTCATTAGTGCGACTTCTGCCGAAAAAGTCATCAAAGTCCAACAGCTAAGCAAGGTCAGACTGAGTGTTCTGACCAGGCTGGAAAACCCAGCCTATACAAACACGATGCCTCTCCTCAGCAGCAAAACCAGGCTGACTTTAAACTCAATGATGGTATTATTGCAAGGTTTGCTGTTCTAATACTGGAGTGTTCTGATTTTTGATTATAAAGGTCTACATAAAGCAACTACTGGAAAGGTAGGGGGTTTTTTTAACATTCCTAATGCATCTTGGTCAAACCCCCACAATCTCTCAGGCAACCACATTCTTTTCTAATCCCAAAGGCATTCTACTTGCCTAGTGGACTGAAGATGACACAGTGTCACAAGGTATTATTTAGAAAGCAGTTTATAGAAACAACTTGGTAATACACTGAGAACAAAAGTTATTATTAAGATTATGCTGAATTTTGGAAACCTTAGTGACCTATTCTACTTTCAGAATGCTCAATATCAAAATATCAAATATCTTGGCACTTTCATTTACTAATAGCATTTTTGTCACAATTTCTCTAAAGAGTTACAGATTTCTCTAAAGAGGTACATTTTTAGATGTACTGTGTGATAATTACATTTTAACTTTCATGCCCCTTTCATGTAAGGGAGGTCTAAAGCAGGGAGGGGGAAGAGAGCAAGGAATTGAAGGCCTTTAGACACAAGCAGAAGTTTCCCTTGCAAAAAGGAGAGGTTTGATTCACCTGCTTTAACTCACTTCAGAAACTGCAGTAGTACCAAAACCTTCTCAACTATTCCTGAACAAGACACCAGATACCTTTTCATTTTTTTAATGCATCACCCCTTTACTGTACCACCTCATGCTCTCACAACCACCAAGCATAACCAGTATTCAGAGGAAAGAACAAAGACAGTTTAGTTGAGCTTCTCTTTTAAATGTAGGAGTTCACATGAGAATTGGTGGAATGATTCAGAAAGAAAACAACAGTATGACTTTTGCTGTACAAGCTATTTAAACAAGCTGCTTACCTGTAGCTTATGCACTTTCGGGTTCTGGTAGATCTCCTTTCGAGTTTTGATTTGGGCTTTTTGGAATCTTTCTTCTTTTCTTCCTGGCCTTCAGGTATTTCTGGCTCCTGTTCAGATCAGACAGAAGTGTCAAAAAGCTTTATCTTCTCTCTCCCTTCGCAGTCATTATGACTGAACTCATGTGATACAGATTATTCATTCTGTCTAGAAAGCTCATGTGCCCAACACAGCACATTTGAACTTGTAATATAGTGACTTATTACAGCAGTTCAGGTGAATTTGCACATTTTTCTCTTACTGGCTACATAACTTTCCAAACACAGAGTTTAAGGGTTTAGGCTATTGGATCATTGTGTTTATACTGCAATGCTGAGATCACGCCTCGGATGATACTCCCAGGACTAGTAAATGAACAAACTGTGGCCACCACTTCTACATAGTGAGCACAGGGATAGCTTTACACAGTGCAGTTTTAATAAAGTTTCATGCAGGTTAGTTTTACTATATTGTTTGCAAGTTATTAATTTAAAAGCAACATAATCTGCCCCCAGGCTGCATTTTTCAAATATTTGCTCTCAGCCATCAACTCTTTTGCAAGTTTTTAAAATCTGTTATCGTTCTTCTGTTATTCAGAGACAGGGAGGAAAAGCTGGCCTTGTTACAGCCAGGCAGAGTGGAAAGTCTATGTTTAAAATGAGCAAAAGTTCCCATTTTAAGCTGCAAAGAACAGATTGTACAATTCCAGATGAAAGCATTTGCCTAAGACTTCAAGAGACTTGCTTTAGAATGTATTTAAGTGAGAAGAGGCTGTTCTTCATGTGAATCAAAGCATTTTTCCTCTTTTCCCAAGGGAAACCATAAAAAAGCATCTGTTAATGAAACACTGAATGTTTACAGTTTTTAATCACATGACCTTAACATCCCCTCATTGAAGGCAAATGCTATGCTGCTAAAAGATACTACATATTCCCCTCTGAATCATAAGCCAGAAACATTTGTTTCCATCAGTTCCAAAGGAAAGCCTTGACAATTAGCTCAGACCTAGATAACTGCACAGCAAACACCGGAGTTAAGTAACTGAATCCCACCTTTATAAACTACTGAATATTGGAGCACTCAATGCAAAACCCAACTGTAATGGGCAGGGAGGTGGTTCTGCAATCTCTCACTGGGAGAGGACTCTGTGTGGCATCGGGTGGCTCTAGTAAACACCATAAAGCTCCCTTGGCTTCTCTGCTATATTCTGTCTAAAATGAAGGGTCTAGAATTATTTCTGATCTGCATATAGATCGATTTTTCTTTCCAAGATGCTACTACCACCTCTGACAGAGCACTGAGGAACTTCCTCCCTGAGAAGTTTGGAAAATAAAACAATAATACCACGTAGAAACAGTAGCTTACCTGAGGTGGAATGATGTTCTCAATACTGATGCCCACATACACCAATCGCTCTTTTCTTGAGGAGAGAAAGAAAATGAAAATAAGCTTACAGAAAGCCTGCAGGTATCTAAAATAATGCTGTAATTAGCACCATTTGAAGCTCTTACTATCATTAGGCAGAAACATCCCAAGAGGATGTTCCAAATGAAAACAGTTACTGAAGTTGGGATTATGTGCTAATTCTCATGTGATTACATTTTCCTGCATGTATAATGTAAGATATAGCCAAAGAGTTCTGATAATTAACAGTACTCGAAGACTGTGGGCACCACAGAAATTACTGAATTTGGGGTGTAAAAAGTAAAAACCGACTGAAAAATATTAATGCTGTGATGAAGACTGTGTTGTCAGATCCATAACTACCACCAATCGTGAAGGCGATGAAAGAAAATGGGAATTCAAAATCACACTGAACTGGAAAAAATACATAAAGATAGGATGCAATCCAAAATGGATAAATGCCAGATCTTAGACCCAAGCAGGAACAACCAACTCTAAACACCAGGGGAAAAATAACTGCCTACAGAGCAATTCTTTGCCAGAGAAGAACAGCCTGAGCAAAGATCAGCAGAGCCAAACTGCTGCACAAAGAACTATGATGACAGATGGATGTGCAAATACGAAAACAGCTGACAGGACACCTGAAGGACACCTGCCATGGCAGTCAGCCCTGTTCACACCTGGCTGGAGTACTTAAAGCCATCTGGGCACCACACATTCTCCAAGAAAGATGTGATCCAGCTGAAGAGTTCAGAGCTAGCCAGTGGGAGTTACTGGAGGGCAGCACACATGCTCTGTACAGAACGACTAAAAAAATAGGATAGATTGGTGTAGAGAACACTTGACCAAAGATGGGAGAGAGAGAAGTACTCAAATACAGCAAAGACTCTTGTAAGGAGAAGCAGGCTGTCCTCCTTGTGCACAGCATGTTACAGGATTAAATCTTCGTAAGCAAAATTCAGTTTAGACAACTCTGGCTCCTGAAGGACACAAGTCTCCTCTAAGCCTTGTTGTATCTGTCAGTCTCAACTAGACATGGATTTCCTAACACTTCAGAAACAGGATGCTGATCTCCATGGTGCTGAACTGAGCTTTCAAAAAAGCAGTGTCTCAGGAAGAATAGCCAAGTACTAATGCAGACCAGGGTGGGTAACCAAATTCCCATCACCATAAGTCCCTACTAGCCTTTTTCTAAGAAAAAAAGGGGTAATTGAAACAAATTAAGAGCGCAATGAAAGTTGGTGGCATTTACTGGTGTCTGGAAGGACTCAGGATTTTTGAACTGAAGTGTCTCCATCAATCAGAATCAGTTTACTGAAGTTACAGGGAGTGCTCGCATGAGCATGTCACACTACACTTGAGTTGCAACAGGATGCATTATGCACATAACTGCACAAATGCCCAAGACACATATTAATTTTAGATATGTTTACTTCATTGTGTTACGTTTTGCAAATACAGGCATCTGTGTGTAAAAATTTTGTTTCCAGTACTCTCATTAAGTTCTAAAGAATCTAAGGAAATTTGGAAAGTCTTCTGAGTAGCCTTCTGCACTATTACATTCTAGCATAATATTCTTTCCTTAAAATGAACAAGCACAGTTCCTAAAGTAATACTTACAAAGAGTAAAAATGGATTTTAGGTTGTTTTACAGCTAAAAAGACCCTGGACTTTGACAACTTGGTATCAATATGCCTACTGAAGTGACTGGCTGTCTATAAAAGGAATGTAAATGCTTCTAAGTGATAGATAAAAAGAAATCCTCATCCACCTGGGCACCATGAGATTGGTTAGATGAGGAGGAAGAAGGCTGTGCAAAATTACTTTGCTCTTGAAAATGAATTAAAATAACATTTTAAGGCAAGGAATACAATTGCTGAAATGAGAAAGGAACTAGAAGTGCAAACGTTTTAGTATTCAGCAAGTGTCTTGGATGGTTTACTCAACTTCTCATTTCTTGTAATGCAAAACATCAAGAGACAGAAGAAAAATTCATCTGTTTTTAAACGTGATCAGCAAGGTTTTCCAGTTCTGCTGTTCTTCTCCCTGGCTTGAGTATACACTGCTTAAGAATGCAGCAAATGGAACAAGGCTGAGGGTAAAGGTCTTGAAAGGAAATGCAAAATTTTATCAAATGAATTCCTTATTCCTTTTGTGGCAGACAGGAGCTCAAGACTTTAGCCAAGAGTTTGAACATTTGAACCAAGCCATCTCAGAGGGCAGCAGCAGATAAGCACTGACTGGTTATAAAGTCAATATAAAAAATTATAAATTCAAGCAAATATTTTGTATCAATTAAGCGGCTGCAAGAGTTTCTACAGGGAAGTTATGAAAGTGTGCATGAAAGCAAGTACTCCACCTGGTTTGGCCAGGGAGAATTAGACAAGTAGTTCCTAGACAGATTTTCAATTAAGAAGTCTGAGAGTATCTAACATGGATTAAAAGGGGGATCCTAAAAAGCTTTAATCCCTCCAGCTGGTGGTAGGACATGATTATAGAAGTTAGTCTGTACATGAGAAACCTGAAATTCAGCCAGGTTGTTGTGGTAGCACCTTGGATTCATGAAGAGAAAAAGGGGGGGAAAAAGGTATGACTTCATCCATGTATTTGTAAGTCAACATGAAAGCTGAAGGTTTCATTTAAAAAACCAGTGACGTAACAGTTGGGATGCGCAAGCACACGGCTGAGCAGCTGAATCAGCCTCAGTCATTCCTGAGAGCTGGAAAGAGCACAACAATATCACTACTTCAAAAAGCATGATAGTAACACTGGTTCAAAGAACTTGTTAGGTAGACAGATCCACAATGACAGAGTTCGATCTCTTCTCTTTGCAAAAAAGACAGACACCAGCCATATACTAAGTTTTCAGAAACACTACATTCAAGTATGTCTGTGCCCCAAACAACCAACCTGCTTTAACTTATACACTGAGCTGTAATAAGGACTATCATTTTCTCTGGCATTATAATTCTTCAGCCTTTTTACCTTACTGTTTGCTACAATACACTATTAAGTTGGAAGACTTCAATATTTGACTATTGTATTTTGAAGTCTATTGTAACTCAAGCTTATTTCTAAGAAAAAACATTAAAAATAACTAAATAAAAACCTCCATTTTATGACATACAATATAAAGCATTAAGTTCATTTGGTATGAGGATCAAATTGCAAAACAGTTATTAAACATCTGTTTCAGACACTGAAAACTGCTATGGTATCAATTGTATCTTCTCCTGTTGCTCTCAGAAGATTGTGTTTTTATGCAACACTGGTGATTTCAAGAAAGCAAGACAGACTGGCAAAAGCTTGCATGCCATGTAATGTTTGCCAGCAGAATAATTACCAAAGTAGGTCCGAAAATACTGTTCACTAGTAATGAGCACTCCCACCACAAAGCAAAGCAGCAGAGTTCCTGTGTGTCCCGTACTCCTGCACAGATGGAGGCTGTGTATATGCTGAGCTCACTCATAAAAATAGCTGATAGTTTCACTCCCAAAGCTACAAATTCAGCAGAATTGGCAATGGGTAATTTCACCACAGTATGATGTAGATACACTCTGAGCAGAAGTAGTGACATCAGGAACAGTTGGTACTTGATCTGTCACTATCATTGTTGCTGCTGCAACAGCAATAACAAACAGATTTGAAGAAAGCTGAAAGCACACACAGATTGTGCTCTGATCTTCCCAGCACTGACTCGCTACATCTCAATACTATAGTCCCTGCCACAAATACAAGCCTGCACAATTACTTTCTTTAAAAGGGTGTCACCTTCTGGTGAAATTTGCCTTTTAAGATAAAATTCATGAAAAATTTTGTTTAATAATGCATACAGATGTTATTAAATTCTGCAAAGTAATCAATATATGTCCTAAAAGATATAAATTATGCAGACTGTGTTTCATGTCCCTCATTCTCAGGTGTGAAAACTGCCAATAGAATGTTCGAACTATTAAGACTGTTGTTCCTAAATGCAGTAAATCTATTTGCATTTAGCCTTTGGTAATGGCAGGGGTGGACAGTTGGTCAGAGCAGGGTGATAATAATGCCAAGGTTGTGGATTCAATCCCTGCCTGGGCCATTCACTGAAGAGTTGAACTCGATCCTTGTGGGTCCCTTCCAATTCAGAATATTCTGTGATTCTGTGAAACTTCACTGACCCACTGCCCTACACCAATTGCTGCATAATCTTGTACATTTGACAGAGTTTAATAGACTCTAAAGCAACAACACTCAAATCCCACAATAATCTGGATGACTTTTGGAGCAAAGTCAAGACTTAACCTTGCTTACAGCAGGAAGTCTACACATGACTGACAGTATTACTGAAGTATTCCTGAACACAAGAAGCTGAACCAGTGCTGGAAACCCTTTAACTACTGGTATAAGAAAGTCAAATTTGTGTTCAGGCACTTTAACTAAAGTTCAGTACATATGTATTTGCTTATCTTTTCCAATTATTGGACTTTTTCTCCCTTCTTGCAAGCTGTCCCAGCACTGAGCCAGCAATAATTGGTGGGAAGTCAAAACTGGTCTAACCAATTCCTAGTCTCATCTATGCTTTTCTCCCCAGTCCCCGGTTATTTTAATGCTTGCTCAGTTATTACCACCCCCTGCACAGCACTGCTGTGAGTGCATCCAAACAACAGTACCTGCGTTCTGCACGCTCCTTCTTTTTTAAGACAACATCCAGATCTTGTAATTGTTCCTCTAATTTCTCACAGAGTAATTTCTAAAGGAAGGAAACACAGTATTAGTCTATTTCATAACTAGCTATTTTCACATTGAACTACATTCAGACTCTTCATTCACTCTGTCTGTATTTGCCTGGAAGAAGCCTTGCTACACTGGAGGCTTCTCTTCAATGAACAAGGCTTCACAATAAAACCTGTCTTTTTAAAACATGAGCTGCACCATCAGGTCAAGGTTGGATGAGGCTTTGAGCAACCTGGTCTAATGGAAGGTGTCCCTGCCCATGGCAAAGGAGGTTGGAACTCTGTGAGTTCAGTGGACAGTACAGCAAAAAGCAGAGATACACTTTAGGATCATTTTCTTACCAAATACTCAAGGAGCTGTATGTAAAAATGACTTCCAATGGACAAATTCTGCCTTATTCCATGTTAATGCTCTCATTATACTATTTCCAAGGATGATCTTCACCCTTTCAACATCTGTCATTTTTCACATTGACAAGTACTTTAACAGCAACAGAACAAGGATATGGTCTAACTACAAGTGTAAAGAAAACATTCTAACATATTCAAAATCATCACTACTTAAAAACACTCCTCAGAATACAACTAAAAATCAACACCAAACAGACTCATCTCACATCATGCCCAATGTCACTAGCTTATTGTAGGGCAACAGCCCTTTTGGCACAGAATTTCTCTAAAACCAAGGAAGGGGTTTGGGATCAAGCAGATTATTCTGAAAATGTGTATAAATTATTTCCCATTAATTTAACAAGAGCAGCATCACACACTTCCTGCTTATCCTCCCAAGTACCAACTCTGCTTCTAACCTTGAAAAAAGGGTTCATACTTGTCTATTACTTGAACAGAACAACCCTGGCTTTCCCAGCAGAGACAAACTATACCCTGAGCTTCATCAGTACAGCAGCTTTCTCTAACCAGCTTCTGAGCAAACATCTCTGAAGAAGGAATAGCACTTCAGAAACAGCTGCTTGCTCTGGCCACTGATCCATCCCTTGTTGCCTACTGCTTCCGCCTCCAGGATGATAACTTAAATGTTTCTTTTGGGAAAAATTAAGACATATCTTTAATACTATACTAGTGTTGAGGTGATTTAATCAGAGAAGGGAGATGCTCAGTGTGACTGGAGATTCCCATCTACAAGTCAGCAACACACAGTCACTCATCACTAGCAGAAGAAAGAAAGAGAAAACCACATCACAAACTCAGTTTTACTAACAGAAAGGAGAGAAGATCAGCAGTCCTACCATTCATCACAGTCTATTTGTTAACAGATGAAAAAGATTATAGAAAGAACTTGTTAAAGTCCCAGCCAATCTCCACAACCACAAGGAAAGCTGCAAAGAAGAGTGAAGTCACACAGGAACCATACATGCTGGCAAGGCGGGCAGAACCACTCTCCATCAGGGATGATCATCAGTGGAGGGCGAAGGCAGGCTGTGTGGTAGCCGCTGTCACAAGAGTCACACAACAAAATCTGTGCAAACAAAACATGTCATGAATATCTTTTGGCACTCACAACATGTAACAAGCTCCAGAACTATTTCCCCAGCCAATGCAGAAGCATTTGGACTGTGCCAAAAAAACCCCAAAAATCCTGTACCACTTATCCTGTAGCAGGATTTCTATGGAAAAGTTTATTTATCACAGTTTTCCATGCTAACTCCAGATTTCCCCTTACTGTATCTTCTCAGTACTTAGTGCTACTGGACTATGTAGACTATGTGCCCTTAGTGTAGAATCTGGTAATGCTTTCCAGACCCTAGACTAAGTGGAAAACTCCATCTGACCAAGATGTGGTATGACCTGTTTTCCCTGTACACTCTTATGCAGGAAACCTGGCCTATTTCCTTAGTCAGGATAATTTTATGACCTGGGCAGTAGGGACAAAGTCTGGCAGGCTTGCAGGACAGCCGGAATTAGGCAACTACTAAAAGTTCATCCTTAGTTGGGTAAAATTTGAGATATCCCTTGCCATAAAACTTGAGGAACAAAGCTGGCATAACCTGTGTGTATATCTACTGAAATGTTTATCTCTAACATCCTAAAGGTCAAACTTTCTCTCAGCTATGCCAGGATATCTGTCAAACAGCCAAGAGCGGGCTTATTTTGTGGATTTGTATCAGGACTGCACATGATGATTTCCCAGATAAACAGAGGAATTCATGATGCTATCTACCACAAATAAATGAGAACCATGAGAAACAGCAAAATCATGTTGTGCTGTGTCTGGGATTTCACTGTACTCAGTCCTCGGGGTGAGATGCAGCTACATCTAATGAAGATGACTATGCAGCTGTAGCTATGTCATAAGATATTGGAAAGCAGGTATCACACTGCTGGGAATCTTTTTAATGTTGTTTCCTCTGCATTCGTTGCAACTGCAGGCACAATCTCAAAGCCTCACACAGATTAGTTCTCAATGGGCTAAGGTGAGTTATACCTCATAAAACATGGTATTTTTGTTTTGGCAAACAGGAAAAATAACTTCCTTCCCTCCTTATCAAAGGCAACTCACCTACTCTCATGAGTTTACCACCTAAAACGTAGAAGATACCCTCCTACGTATGGCCACCCTGAAGGATGATGTGCCTTCAGCACCATCAAAGTCAATCCACCAAATCTGACACAACAATCCACAGAGGCTTTCCCCAAAATCCTACCAGCTCAGGATGATTGGGAAGGCCACACTTCTTGCACGGCTCATCATCATCAGCAGGTGGAGCTTCTTCTTCCTCCTCTTCCTCCTCTTCTTCCTCCTCCTCAGAGTTTTTTTCACTCTCAGAGTCCTCAGTCTCCTCATTACTTGAGTATTTCCACCTGCCACGTGTCCGTGTACCCGTCCACCGAACTTTGCTTCTCTATGAGACACCATTTAAAGAAAAAACACAAAGGAAGCTCACAGTTCTTCCTAGATCTTAAAAAAAATATTTGTCTCCAGAGTAAAGTGATTCATTTCAGTCAGAACAGCTGCAGTAAATTTGCAGCAGAGCATTTCAATGAATATATTGTCTTAAGATCCTTAAAATGCAGCAAGATAAAGGGAGAAAACATTGCATCTATGTGCAGAAAGAAACTTTCAAATAAGATTTAAAAGTAAGAAGACAAATTTTTTCACTCAGCCCCTTTTTTTCTACTTTGGCAAGGCAAACTTCATAGTGAACACGGTAATTCCACATTTCAACTTTCTGACTTTTTCATGATAATTTGCCTCAACCCAAAGAGATTTTTTTTTTCTCCCACCTACCCCCCCCCCCCCCAAAGAGTTTATGCATTTTATTTTACTTTAGAAAATGTGTTTGTTTCTGAAAAAAGATCATTGCACCTTTTAAGTGCATAACTTCTGTCCAGGTCTTTTTTCACATTTATACTTTTTCATTATTTTTCTTAAGTGAAACATGATTCAGTTGGTGCTTCTTTTTTGCTAATCAAAGGGGCATCTACCCCTTTCAATAATATACCATATTATGAATGAAATATCATATTTTGAATATATATTACCACATTTTGAATGAAAAACAGGTTTCAATTAAAATTCAGAAGACAATTCTGAATTATTTAAACTACTTCATGCAACTAAGATAGTTTAGATTTAAAGCAACATGTCAAACAGAAGAAACTTTTGTTCCCATTGACTGATTTGTTTCTCACACCCGTCATTCTCTCACAACTCATTACCCTCACTCCCCACAGACACTGAAAAAGGAAAATAACTTTTCCAGCTTTTTCAACTCAAAACATTTTTTGAATTTTGACTAAACTACTCACAGAACTGAATAAGATGAATAAACTAAAATCCACAAAGTATTCTATTTCTCCTGGAGGATGGACTCATATCAAAGCAGTATTCGTCACATTGATAAAATTCATT
This sequence comes from Corvus moneduloides, assembly GCF_009650955.1. Classification (NCBI taxonomy): domain Eukaryota; kingdom Metazoa; phylum Chordata; class Aves; order Passeriformes; family Corvidae; genus Corvus; species Corvus moneduloides. The sequence goes on from NC_045477.1 coordinate 31,730,890, forward strand.
TCAGGTTCTTAACATCAGTTTCTACCTATTTAGGGATTTTACTGTTCTCTAAGATTTAGCAGCAAAGGTATTTCAAATCCACAATAGTGTAAGTTTAGGTTTAGGATTCATCATACAGCATCATAATTTCAAATCGGGTTTTTATAAGACCCATCTTAAATAAAGAAAAGGAACCCCAAGATACAACGTAAGCTAATAAAGATTCTGGTATCCATCCTGTTTAAATGACAGAAACTTAACAGCTTCAAACTTCTTCCTCTATCATAATTATTTTAAAATATCTCTAAAAAGTAAACATCTTTAGATCTCTTAATCTTTCACAAATCGAGATCAAGTTAAAACACCTGTTGCAACAGTACTTCAAAATTCTAAGGACTTTTAGGACTTACAATCACTCTTACTTTCATATGTTTTCTTTTTTAATTAAAATCTTTAAATGGAAAATTTGTTTTTCATTTCTTCATGCAGTATAGATGTTACCATTCACTGAAAAATCAACTGTCTGTTCATTTTATTAAGGTTATCCAACATAGCAGTATGTGAAAGAAACTTGCTAAATGAGTGAATGCTTTGGGAAAACGACAACATCAGTCAAAAATGTGTTGCAGTGGAAAATTAATAGGATTTTACAAGTTGATATAAAAAAGTGCACTTAAAAATACAAACTCATTGTTCCTCTTTTGTTTTGTACTGCATATCCAGAAAAAACCAGAAGATAAATTAAGAAAGGGTTATTTATAAATACACCGTCTCAGAAGCACATCATACAAATGTATGTTTAACTTCCTGTGATATATTTACCGCATGTATTTTTAGAGATCTATCCTGAATAAACAGAAGTTAATAATGAAAAAAATACCATCACCCACATTAAAATATGTATCCCATTTGTGAGAAAAGCTAAATTATATCATGAATTCACCACAATACCTTTAGCTTCAGCTAGAAATAGATGTCATAATATTTTTATTCTTTACCATTTGCTGGTTCCTTTTTAGCTTATGTTCATGACCAACCACACACCAGCAAGTATCCATCTAGTAAATCCAGAGGGGTTACAAGTCTCCATTCAACCACACAGACTCGTATCTGATCATGTCATTTTTTAGAAGAATTCACTCAGGTTGATTTGGTCTACTTAAGTTGGTTTAAGTGACAGATTTTATAAACTGTCAAAGTTTATAAAAAGTCAACAGATATTAGCACTCTCCTAGGGGGTGTTTTTAAATTGGTTGAGTCCACTGACTCGATTGCAAAGCTAGTTTCTTCCAAAAGCTGACCAAAGGAACATAATCCTCAGTATTCCTATGTAAGAGTATATTCTCTTTATAGATAAGATTGCGAGTTTTCTTTAGTCCCAGGTAATAAAACTATTTACCTTGTTAACTTTAGAATTTGTCTCCTTCTCTTGTTTTTTTGCATCTTCTTTTCGTTCTGGTTTTTGTGCCGTTGCAGGTTTCTCCTCTTCTTCTTCAGGTCGTTTCTTCTCAGGCTTCTGATCCCGAGTCTCCACAACTTTCGGAGTAGGCTTGGATATTCTTGGTGACCGCCTTAATGTGCGGCCAATGGTGACCTCTTCTGGTGGTGTTTCTGTCTTTCTCTTCCGACTAGAGATCCTGATTGTTAATTTAATTCCTTCTTTCTGTCTTTCAGAAGTTATTTCTTTATTCTCTGTTGCACAGGTTTCTTCTTCAGAAACTAGCTTATATTTAAATTTGCTTTTAGGTACTGGAGATTCCTTTTTACTCTCTGAGGAGTCCTCTAGATTAGATGCATGGGCATCACCTAATCTATCTGGCTCTGTTTTGGCAGCTTCTGGCTCTACCTCTTGTTTTTCAGGGCTGGATTTTTCTTCTGCTTTGCTCTCCTCAGGTAAAGTTGTTTTACTATCGGAGTCCTCCTTTCCTGAAACAGGTTTCTCTACTGTAACAGGAGAAGTGGATGCAGGAGGTATCTCAGCAGCTTTTGGAGAGTTGTTTTTCTCCTCAGGCTCATCTTTACTTTTCAAAGTCTCTTCATCAGCCAGTGCAAGCTTAGGCAGTTCTGCAGGAGCAGATGCATTTGGGGACATCTCCAGCTTCTCTGAACATTCTTTGGGTGGTGGCAGGCTGTCGTTTTTGAGATCGGTGGCTTGCTTCTCTTCAGTTGTTTTGGCACAGTCTTCAGAGTTTGAAGACTCTTCTGCTACCGTCTCAGTAGTTGTGCTGTCAAGGGACTCTTTTTCCACAGGACTAGATTCCTCCTTTGAAGGCACTTGCTGATTAGAAACCTCAGAGACCACAGCCCCAATCTCTTTCAGCACCGTTACTGCATTTTTCTCAATCTCACATGTTTTTATAATTTTACTAACAGAATTTAGGGAGTCTAATACTTTTTCCCCACTTTTTCCATTTTTCTCTTTTAATGAGGTACTGTCTTCCATTGCACTAGCAGAGTGTTCTGACTTATTATTTTGTATGACACTTGGGGTTATTTTTTCACAGCTAACCTCTCCATTTACTAGCACTTTCCCATCAGGACATAAAGCAGTAATTGTAGGGACTCTCTTAAAAGCTTCTTCTTCTGGTTTCCCTTCTTCCTTCAAGACATCCTTTGTTGGAGTAACACATTTACACAGGGGCCCTTTTATTGGACTGTCATAGTCATCTGTCAGTTTGATCTCTCGCTTTTTAAGTGGTATTTTTGCCTGTTGGTCGTTTTTAAGTTTTTCACTTTCTTCCACAGATTTCTCCACAATTTCTTGTGGAGTTTTGACATTAACACAAAATTCTAACCTCTCTGGCTCGTGAACTGCTATTTTGTCCATACAGCTTTTTACTTCTTTTAGGTCTTTGGGTTCTGTTTTGTTTTCCTTCACCTCTACTTTAACAGGCTTGACGTTTTCCTTAAAGGAGTCACTTTCTTCCTTGACAGTTTGCTTTTCTTCATCGTGTTCTGAAGGTTTCTCTAATTTCACTATTACTGGTAATTTTATAATTTCTTTTTCTTCCACTTTCTCACTTTTAAGCGTATTCTCATCTTCTTTGACCACAGGAGGAGGAAGGCTTTCTGATTCCACTGACTGTTCCTCCACCTCCTCTTTTTCTTCTTTGATTTTCAATTGATTTTCTGTTGACAGAGAAAAACAGCTATGAAACAACCACGGGACCTACAGGATTACAAAGAACTTCATTAAAACAGAGGCATACCTAAAAAACCCAACAGCCTAAGTCTCACACAAAGGACTCTTCTCTCACTGAGTTAGTAGAAATCTGGCTTGTCCAACACTGTCATTAAATAAGTGGGCTGACAATTTTTAGCTATAGAACCACTGTTCGGTTTAATTCTATACCAAGATAAATCTAAATTTCAGAAGCCAGCAGCAGAACTCTAGATTTATGCTTCTTTCAACAGACATCTCAGTCCCTTCTTCAGTATTACCACAATACTTCCAGAGGATACAAAAAACCTAGGCAGAGGCATGAAATCTCGCTCGAGTCTCTGGACTATTTCAGAAAACAGAACATCGTGTAAGATTCCATGGCCTTCAAGGGAAATTCCTCAGAGAAAAGAGTCCCCTGTTTGTACATGATTTTATTTCAAGATATACTTAACTATTGTATTTCAACAGTTCAGAGAAAAGACATTCAGCATTATGGCCTACGGCGAAATTCATCCGGGTTCTCTGGGCATTTCCTACATGCAGACAATACTCCACACTCACTTCATCTGCTGTTTTTAAAAAAAGCAATGAATAGCAGCATATCCCAGAAAAACCTGCAGACCTTTAAAGCATCAGGTTATTCCACTTTGCTAATTCAAGATCATTAGGGCTTGAAGTACAGTTCCAGCATTCAGAATAAACCATACAGCTATTTTGTCACTATGCACTTAAACTTGTTATTTATTTTTACCATAGCCTCTTGGTATCTCAGGTGTTTGTATTTTACCAACCATTTTGTATCAGCCAGAAACAGAACTAATTAGAAAAAACAAATACAATAGCACTGCATATACCAGAACAGCAGCTCCTGCCACCTGGAAGGTGCTTTTGCAAGCATGCCACAACTGCAAACAAAATGGTTTTTTTTTCCTTCTATCTCACCCCTCTCCATCAGAGCTCGTGTAGTTTTTTTGCATGATGAGAGCTTCCAAAAGTGGTTAGAAATATATAGGGGAAAGGACATGACAGCTAACTATTACATCTAAGAAATTAGGCGTTTGAGAAAAGAACAGTGAGGAGGAATTCACAGATCTTGTATTTTCAAATACAAGATATGTATCCATTAAATCCCAGTATCAGTACAGTAAAGATGTATCTCTAAGGCTCCAGAAGTGGTAAGGTGCCTTAGAGATGCACATCTTGAAGGCTCAAGGCTGGTTTTTCCCCCTTCATAGAATGATGTCCACTCAGAGCCCTAACACTCTCTGCAAAGATATCTGTCTCTAACAGTGAGAATGAAGTATTTTCTCTGTGTCCAGATTCTTCCACTTTCCCTTCTTTTCTGTCTGTCTAAACTTTGTTCAACCATTTCTTCCCTTCGCCTACTGCTTTCTCCCAAATTTCATTAAGGATCACCAGAATCCCGAAACCTCTCCATACCAAAAATCAGCAGATGTTCTACAGTTTAACTCCCTGAACTTATCACAAAACATTTCACATATACACAAAATGACTAAGTCAATGCACAAGCTCTCCTAATGCTACTCAAGTCAATCAATCAGGCCAGCAGAAAACATGCAAGCATTGGGTCAGTTTGCCGTGTATCTGTATGAACTAATTTAATGATACATGGAAAATGGCCAAAGCAAACAGGTATCAGGTCTTCCAGCATGTTTTCCCTGCATCTCAGTAGGGCTTTCAGTGCAATCCTGGACTACAAAGAGGAGATACTACAGATTTTCAACTGAAAGGCTCTAAGGAATGTTCTGTAAACACACTGACAGCACTCAAATCACTGCAAATGTCAGTAATTTCATTATTTATTACATAGATAGGACATAGACTTGTAGGAGTGAGGCCATGAAGATGCTCAGAGGGCTGGAGTACCTGTGCTATGGAGACAGGCTGAGAGACAGGTTGTTCAGCCTGGAGAAGACTCTGGAAAGACCTTAAAGCATCTCCCAGTACTTAAAGGGGTCTTCCAAGACTTTTGACAAGGGCATGGAGAGACAGGACAAGGGGGAAGGACTTTAAACTAAGAGAAGGGAGATTTGGATTAGATATGAGGAAGAAATTCTTCACTGCGAGGGTGGTGAGGCACTGGCACAGGTTGCCCAGCAAAGCTGTGGCTGGCCCCATCCCTGGAAGTGCTCAAGGTCAGGCTGGATGGGGCTCTGAGCAACCTGATCTAGTCGAAGATATCTCTGCCCATTGCAGGGAGGTTGGACTAGATGGCCTTTCAAGGTCCCTTCCAACCCAAACTATTCTATGATTCTGCACCTAGTGCCTAGAGATGATTTTACACCAATACACAGCCTAATGCAAGTACTGAGCCAGGTGAGTGTGCCACAGGATTTGGGGAATTATCTACATTAGGGACATTAATTAAATGTTTCAAAATGGCTGCTTCTGGATTCAATGTAAAGCAAAATCGTATATGAAGAAGTGGTCTCAAAATTTAAGTTTAAGTTAAGTTTTAGGTCTCAAGATTTAAGTTGACTTGACCGAGACAAAAGCATGATCAGTACATGGAATTAATTCTGCAGTGTTGGTAACTATGCAGGTAGCGTTGGCACTTACATGCAGAGTTAGATACTGGAAATGCCTTAGAGCGAAAGAGAATTCTGCTGGTGTTTGTCACAATTTACTGCCATGACTACAATCATCTCTTAGTACTTCCACAACAACTCCAATTTTATCTAAATGTTTATTTATTTCTTCTGTTATACACTGCTTGTTGCAAAGAAGGAGAACAGAATAGTAAGTCCTTCTCTCTGATACTCAAACCCAAGACAGGCCTTGGCTAATTCCATAAATCCAATTAACTTCTACACGTTTGCAGAAGCATCTATTAACATACTGAAATACTTGTTTCTGATTGTGAAAATATTTTCCTGTATTTTAACAAAATAAGAAGACCAAGTAGTAAAACTCGGGTAAAATTACTTGGGATAACAAGCTTCTAGTTCTTCATGACCTGAAACAAGATCAGATTCTTAAAAAGTCAAATACTTCAGGCTGACTGATACTTAGCAAAACCAATGCAAAAACCAACAGGTCAGGCGAGTTACTAAATACGTGCAATGACATGATAATAAGGAAGGAAAAAGGTTCTTGGCTTTGATCTTGGAGATCTTTTCCAACCTAAATAATTCTGTGATTTTAATAACAACAATATAGTGGAGGCAGATAAGGACAGCCTCACTTCTACAATGTTTTAGCATTTTAAATTGTTTTAACTTAAGCTCATGTCTTCTTGAAACATCATGTCAGATGTGAAACATTTGAGGAAATAACCTATATTTTTCTAACTCAAAAGCAAGAATAAACACCGCACCCAATACTGTCTTGATTTCAATCATGGCATTGCACAAGCAGATTTTTTTTTTTTTTTTTCAAATTTTAATGTCGCTAAAACAGAAGAAGTTTGGCAGCAGTTCAATGCCCCACAAAAACATACAATAACGAGCATTCACATTATTATACAAAATGTACAGCAAAAAAAATAGTTACTGAGAAAACATTTTTACACAGCTATCTTCCTATAAATAAATGTTTGAGAGCAAATATGTACTGAAAAATCCCAAAATATATTTATAATTTCAAAGCATTCAATATTTACTTGATTTACTTTTTTAAAGTCCTAATCTAACACAGTAACTTTTTGTGAAGCTGAAAATTCCAACATTGCCACAGCAAAACACTTAAAGTTTGAGAAAAGAAGGCAGAAAACCTTGTGTGGCTGCTTCTTCACCCTTTTTGCTCTCTTCATCTTCTATGCTTGGACTTTCACGTGATGAATTCTCCTGCTGAGAATTGTTGTTTTTCAACAGAGCAGGATCAATTTGTGCTTTCAAGAGCTCAAGGGTCTCAGCAAGTTCATTGCGGTTTCTGGAAGAGAAAAACACACTGTCTGATAAGCCACTTTCTTACCCCAAAGGGATTAATAAAAAATAAACAAACATTAACTGCTTAAATGAATTACCCTGAAAACCTTATAGAGTTAGATAGCGAAAACACAAGCACAGCGAAATGCTTGTCCCACCAGTGGCTGCAACTTTGCAGTTAGAAACCTTCCAATTTATCCATACCAAAATAAAATTATGCTTTTGGAAGTTATCTATCTCAGTTCCTGTTGGGTCTCGATCCAAGCTGCTACTATTAATTCTGTTATTTATTATCCTCTTGTTAACCATCACTGATTATTCTTTGCTATTTCTTTTTTTCTCTCAACAGAGAACAAGCTACAGCTCTCTGCTCATGCACCAAAGAAGCAACCATATAATTAGGTGAAATTTGCAAAAGCAACCAGCAAAATAATTTAAATAATTTTTGCAAGTGCCCATCCTAAGCACATGCAACAAACACCACCAAGTTGTCTAGAAAACTCCAACTCAAGTTATGACAGCAAAAAAATGTTGGTGCATATCTGTATGAGCGTGGATCTCAGTGCACTGTAACTCCTTACTTAAACTGCACATCCAACTATAAAAAAACCACCTTAATTTATAAAGAATTTGAGCCATGATTGAACAGAGTCATTGTTTTCTTAATGGACTAGAATCATAAGGCTCTCACACCTGTTTTTTAAAGTTGATGTTCAGCAATTTGTTTTCCCCCAGTTTTAGAGAAAGGAAGGAAGCCTGAAACAATCCCACAGGTTTCAAAACCATTTCGGATTTCTTAATGCATTACTGTGGTTTTCTGCTGTGAGTGTGGACTGTTAGAACCTTCCCAGCAGAACCCTGAGTTCTTCTTCTTTTGGCAATGAATTTTGGAGTCTATAATGTATGGAAGAGATGGATGATGCATGGATCAGCTCTTGATCTGTTTGTTTGGATAAATTTACTTTATTCCCCCACAACAGCTGTCTACATGTAACTCGTAGTAATGCTTATCATTTAAGTGGTTTAAACAATTCTGTACACCTCCCTTGGTTACTGAAGTTATGGCAGCGTAAATAACCTGCAGATGGTTTGGGTTGGAAAGGACCTTCAAAGACCATCTACTTCCAACTTCCCTGCCATGGGCAGGGACATCTTCTACAAGACCAAGTTGCTCAAAGCCCTATCAAACCTGGCCTTGAACACTTCCTGGAATGGGGCAGCCACAGCTTCTCTGAGCAACCTGTGCTACTGCCTCACCACTCTCAGAGAAGATTTTTTCCCTAATGTCAAATCTAAACCTGCCCTCTTGTCAGTTTGAAACCATTCCCCCTTGTCCTGTCATTACACGCTTCTGTAACAAATCCCTCTCCCTTTTTCCTGAGCCCCTTTAGATACTAGAAAGGGCTCTGAGTTCTCCCTGGATCCTTTTCTTCTCCTGGCTGGACAATCCCAAGTCTCTCAGCCTGTCTTCATGAGAGAGGTGTTCCAGCCCTCTGAGCATCTCCTTGGCCTCCTCTGGATTCCTTCCAACAGGAGTAATTGCGATATAATTTCCCCAAGAACAAATCTGTCCACTTGTAACTTTCCTAACAAAAGGAAGTTAAAGAAGCATTAGTGTTCTATTTTCTAAGGCATTTAGCTGGCCAGTAAGCCATATGGAGCCATGGTTGTCAAGACAGTCTCTTCTTGCTACCCTTTCTATATATTCATTGTAGCTTGAACAAGCAGGAAACAAATTACATGATGGCTGTTACCAACAAATCTGTGAGTTATTTCTGTACGTGATTTTTCACTAGAACATAGATGTCAGTGCAGGAAATCCCACTGTCATGAATCCTACTGTGCGAGAAATGAAGATTTACTGAAATACATTTCTGAGCCCCAGTCACAAATACCTAAAAAAAATCCTACAAAATAAAAAGAAGGAATACCTAACGATGCACTTCCATGTGGATCCATCCTGGTCATCCTGTTCTTCTATGTACATCCTGACGTTATGCTCTTGATCCAGCTGATACCAGTACATGAGGCCATCCTTGTCCCGACCAATGGGCTGCAGACGCATGGCGTCAGCATCCTCTTCATTAATGATATTCTTGAACTTTAGATTGTCATCAAACTGACATTCGCAGAGATACTGAAAAAGTAGAAAGACTGTTAAGATATCAAAAATATAAACAGAAAGAAGAAAACCAGCTCATTTTATTTCAGTGTAATTTGGAGCTTCTTTTTGGGCCTCTCTCTGTTGGATCTGTGCATCAGCTGTAGCTATCAGTTTTTTCCAGACCACGTTCTTTTTAAGCGATATACAAGGTTTTGGGTTGGGTTTTTTTAACCTGGCTAGCTTAGAAAGCTTATTCTAAATTTTTATTACGTAGTAAAATTGATCTCATTCTACAGTAGAACCCATACATAACTTGAAACCAATACTGACAAATCTGTCAAGATCAAAAAAGATGAAGTCCCATTTTGCCTTTGGAATTCAGCAAGATAACAAACACGTTTAAAAGTGTGTATTCCACTGACAAAGAGCTCTTGACAAAACAGTAAGCACAAGACTATTGTCATACAAAGTGTGAAAAATATGCAAACAAAACAAAAATACGCAGTTTGGACTGTCTGTTCCAAGATCAGCTCTATATTTAATACATGTACTTATGGTTCAGTCAAGCTAAATTTGCAAGATCTTAAAGTGAGTGAGGAAGCAGTAATTTAGAACCTTAGGATGATGAATGTTTACCTTCAGAATCCCCAGTTTGCATTCAACACTCATTTCTAGGTATCCTTTTTTTTCCATCTCCCAAGCCCAAGTGCTGTTGAATTCTTGACATATCTGTTACAAACAGAATAAGCAGATTTCTAAGGTTAGGAGAAAAAAGCAACTTTAAATTGTTTTATTAATAGTACCTTACTACAATAATTAATCATACATGACCTCTTTGGGATTGCAGTCAAAGTCTTACACAAAAATAAAAAGTAAAACTGAGGTATGTTAGCAAGCACTGTTGAACTTTCATGGAAGAGCAGATCATCGAGGCCCTGATCACCACCACATTCTCTAAGCATCCTAAATTAGGTAGCACAACTCTGGAATGGGAAGGTATTATTATTTTTGTTGTGCACATATTTTTCTATTTCTGTCTATTTAGAACATAAATTCTCTCAAGCAGACATGTTTTCCTACTATATCTCCTTACAACACTTAGCACATAAGTTGCCAGGGTCTCTTGGGGCCCCTGAAGCCCTTCAATTGTACTGCAGATAAATGCAACTGCTACTCACTCCACACTGTGGAACTATTATTCCTTACAAAATATCTTGGACTTCAAGCTGCTTGATAAATATTTTAAAATATTGTAAGTATAGCAAATTTCAATTTATTAAAGCAAATAAATTCCACCACCCCAATACGGGGGGGAAAAAAACCCTAACACCAGAAAAAGCAGCAGTAGAGGAGAAATAGATTGAATCAGCATGAGCTCCAATAACAAAGCTGAAGAAGAAATGCCCTCTCCCTCCTAAACAACTCGGATGTGCTTAAGACAACTCTCATGAACAGAGACAAGCTGCTCATCAATTGAGGACACATGGTGGGATCTCCAGTCAGTGAGGCTATTCCAGTGGAAATATCCATGAGGAGGCAAAAGCTGATCACAGCTACAACTCCATTTGGGATTATTTTGAAGTGCCACTGCTGAATCACAGCTGTCAAATCAGTGCAAATCAGTGCCCTTCAGTCTGCAAGGCTGGACTCAATTAAAACAGTGTAGTCTCCTCATCAACAGACTATTATGAAACATAAGATACAGTTACCAAGCTACTTAAAACCTGTCAATCACATCTGAAAGCAGCTTTCTCTGGAAACAGCAGCAAAAATAGTTCTAAATTTCAGCCACCAGAAGTAAAGATCAACTGATTCATAATTAAAAACTCCATCTGGGCTTCGACCAAGCAAAGGGGCAGCTACCCCTCCACTGTCCCTACAGCCACACTACCAACCTTCCACTATCCCTAGTACTGACACCATTTCTCAGGTGGCACAAGGGTAAGCCAGCAGTAAGGTCAGCTCAGCCACACCATAAATCATACTCTGACTTTTAAGCTGTGACCTACAGAGAACTGTGAAGAGCACTCTGGTCACAAGGGATCCTGCTGAAGAGCAGTTTTTCCTGCTCTGAGGTCAAGGAATATTACACTGGGACTTCTCTGATGCCAAGCCAAAGCTCACAGCAGGAGACAATCACTGCTCGCTCACAAAATGAGGCTACTCCACTTTCTCTCTCCTTTTCAACTATGTAATGTGAAGAGCACTGGGAAACTGTATATCAAAACCCTTGCTCAGGGCATATGCTAGTTGCTGTTCATTATTTAGTCATTAAGTATGAGAGCAATAATGAGAAGCTTCATGTGCTATGGAAGTGTGTGACTGTCAAAGCAAAAGCTTTGAGACATGAGAGCTGATGAAGCGTCTGTTCAAACTGAAAAGACTACATTTTGACAATTAAAAACTAGATAATTGTGCTTTCTCCTGACAAGTACTGTCACAACCCTGAGCTACAGATCTCATTGATCCAAGCTCCGCTGAAATCTTAAGTCTCTGCCTTCACAGAGAGGATGCTTCACACTGATCAAATAGCTGCTGCTTGCAGCAACTGCTGGCTTCTGCATGCTAAGAGTGGTCAGCACCTTCCCACCCTGCAAGAAATGCTGAAACATCTCTCAAATAATTCCAAAGCAGCTATGGTGGCATCCAACACTATTACCACGTTCTAAATACTCACTTTAAACAAGAAAAACAGGAGGGTGAAAGACACAGCAGAGGAGTCTCCTTGGGTGGGACTACAGACACCCAAATTGTAACAATCAGAAAAGACAAATGCGTTCAGAATGTGCTGATTTTGGGTTGAAGGTTTCAGATGGACCAGTGCAGAGAAATGTCCTCTGTATAAAATTTAAGTTATGTTTGACAATAGTTCAAGTAAAACACTTTGCCAGGAGACAGTGCAATGTGACTTAACTACATGTTTCTCAAAATCAGCTAAGCTGGACAGTTCCTCTTAGTTGTTGGAATGTTTAGGACCAGGCATTTATGGCTGATTATGTCAGCCATATGTGACTACACAACATTCCTTGTGCAGAGGAGGAAAGTCAGACTCACAGAGACCTACAGCCATTTTCTTCCATAAAAGAAGATGTGCCAATGCACCTTCACCAGTGCACATGCTGGTGATCCAACTTGGGTGGCTCATCATCAGAAGAGGGAAGGCACTCTCAACTACCGTGTTCACTTCCTATCCCAAAATATATCCCATCTGCCAAAATACCAGCCACAGCTTAGAGACAATTTTTAAGATACTCTTTATAAACACAACCGTCAAGTGAAGTGCATTTTACAATTAGTTGGTATATAAACAAAATACAATAATACATGCACACAAATATTAAGAGCATGTAAGTCTGAATGTCCTCCACTAAAGTTTCCACCTATGTAAGAACATCTAGAATATATCAAACCCTGTTTTATCAAAGCAACACATCAGTAGTTTCTAACAAAGGAAAAACAGGTCAACTTTGCCTGTTAGAATGTCATCCATGATATGTGGAACAATACTGCAGGCATCAAGGAAGAATGCTCTCAGTGCTTCCACACCTTTTCAGTTTTTCCTGGCTTTTGTAGCATTTCCCAATACTCTTCCTTGCTTTTCTAAATTAATCATACTCCTTTGAAATGGGGACAATATTAGCATACCTTTCTAATTAGTTATATTCAAATTCCTTTGTTCTTCAAGGTTCCTTTGAACCACTGGCCAGAATAAGCTTCAAGTTAGCTCTGGAGACTGTTAAATGAAGTAGAATTTATTAACACTTACTTGGTCTTAACAGGGGTGTGAGGGAGGGTTTCCTTACTGCTTCCCTGAAGAGGAATTTCCAAACTGCTTTGAAGATTTTCCAAACTACTCCCTCAAACTTGTTTTATCGCCCTGCTTTCTGCTTACCACACAACTGGTAAGTGGCTCCAGTGGGGTACATAAGTTCTCGAGTCAGAGTTGGGTTTTCTCAGTTTGCTGCAATGGTTTTTGGGTTTATTAAGGAATTTAGCACAATTCAGTAACCACAGTACTTGGTAATACACAAAGTACACACAAGTTACATAAATTATTACATTGCTATTTTTAAAAATTATCATCAATACTTTTAAATTGGTTAAGGGATTAGGATTAACAAAGGCCCTTCAGCAGGTCATTCCCCAACACACTCCCAGCCCTAAAAACATCATCATCTTAAAGGGTACGCAAACCTCAAGACAAATTTATTTCTCTGTAAAGCTTATAGATAGCACTTAAGGGGGAGAACTGCAGCTGGATTTGCCAAGTGCCATTATTTGTATGGTTGCTATTACCACGATGCTGTATTTCTAAGCAAGATGTGATCATGGCTGTACAGACAATAACATGATTACAATTCTGTGGATCAAAAGACACATGGAACACATCCAGAGGGGAAATGGTAACCTATTAATTTAGACTACCCTTATATTTTTATTTGTTGAAGCCGTGTAAATTCCTTAAACTGGAAACTATTTTGTATGTAAAGTGTCAACAAAGACACAGCTGCAATTAAAATACCAAGACAGAATTATGTAAAACAATGGGATGCTCTATTTTTACTGATGCATAACTACCTTTTCATCTTAGCTGTGCCATTCTGAGCACGCAGACATAAATCACTGCAATACTTTCTTACATTATTAACACATGCTACAAGACCTCTCTACGGTTCCTATATGAATATTAGCCAAATCACAGTAATTACATCATATCTGGACAAGTGATATACAAATGAATTGTTACTGTATAAATCTCTATTCAATTTAACCCATTTGCAGGCTACTAAATCTTCTTTATTTAGAGTCTTAATACTCAAGAAAGTATTTTCCTACCAATTATGAAGGTGGACACTTTCACATGCAGAAGATGGTGCCTATTTTCAGCTTTTTTCAAGAAGCTTAGGCAGACTGCAAGTCTGGGATCTGATGCACGCATGTCGATGCTGGCACAGCCCAAGGCTCCTATAACTCATACCAGGGATTGCTCACACAACTGCTCCTCACAGCCATATTCCAGCACTGCAGAATAATATAACATGCATATTGTACCTTGATCAAGTATTTTTCCCATCTGTCTGCTGTGACAGACTTCCCAATTTTTCTCATCAGTTTCAAGTGAAGCTCCACCAATTCTTTTGGGACTGCAGTATTGAGAGACAGAAAAAGAAAAAAAAAAAAAAAAAAAAAAAAAAAGAAGTCGTTAAGTCTGGTGCAAATATTCTTCAATGCTAAACACTGATTACATTGAAACTCTGTGACAAACCAAGACATTTTAACAAAACAGAAACTTCAAGCCTGCTGAAGAGCCACCCTGAATCCGAGAGATGGAGGAAGGTTAATTTAATCATGAGTCTTTTTGTTTAGATTTACATTTAGGATAATCATCACCCTTCAGTTCAAGGATATAGACCTCAGTGACAAACATGTGAAAATTCTGGCAGTGTTAAAACCACAACTGGACAGGAACTACTCCAGTCAAACACCTACAAAAATAACACTGCAAGTAGTACACCTGCAGCTGCCTCTAGAAACCCCAAAGCTACATTCTGCACCATGCCTGGAATATCACTGGATCCAAACTATTTTTTGCCAGGTGCATGGTACGGAAGAAATGTTCCTGAAACTCTGTTCTCACAGATGTAGCTTTGCTATACACTTACTCTCTCTTGTACTGGAAAGACAGAGAGGTACTCAAGATATGGGGCTTGAGGAATGCAGGCCAGAAGTGATGCTGAGCACAGCTGCACCAGTGCTGTCATAAAATCAAAGTTTTCCAACCAAATTTATGTATCTCTCAGTGTACACTCCTCAGAAACAACTTCAACAGCTTGTCTCAGCTCACATCTGTGATTTATAAATCAATTTGGCACCACCAAGTGGCAAATTTGCAGAACATTGATTTTGTAAGTTAATGAGTAGCATAACTTCTTAAAAATACATAATTCATAATTATTAATGCAATTCTACATGCCCAGTAACATCAGCTTTCTCATCTGTAATGTGTTGAGAAAAACTTCAAAAATTAACTTTTCAAGTATTTTTATTTCTCACCTCTTTGCATACAATTTTATGGTCTAAAAGCATTTTCAGTACTCTATGCACATACACATTGAAAGCTTTAAACTCAAGAACTTTCATTCTCATAATTTATGACTATGATTTTTCTGCTAGTCCAGTAGCATTATTTGACACATCAAATGTGTTTGTTCTAAACTACGTATCACCGAGACGTTCTGTTACTCATTTATAAAACTCACCTGCATGAATCTTTTCAATATTTAACTTGAATTCACCCAACCTTTCTTTGTCTTTCAATCAAATGCCTCTATTTTCAGGTGAACATACTGAGTTGCTAAAAAATCAGTTAGATGAAAATGCTTGTGTTGGTTCAGAAATAAAGATATTTCATACACAAACTCCTTCAATAAACAAATATAGAAAGTACCAACCTGGTACTCTCAAAGAGACCTCTTTTCAATGTAGATAATTCATAAGCAAAAAGTCCTGGCTTGTTCTCTTTCATTCCATTTGCATATAATATTTCCATTACCATTACATATTGAAGACACCTAGTACATCTCCTTGCTTTTCCTGAAAATTGATGCTTTTCTGATGATTTTGAACTAACACCTATTTTAAAAGGAACAAGATCTTAAGGTCTTAAGGAACAAGGAACAAGGTCTTAAGCCCAGTAAGTGCCAAGCACCTGGCACTAACAAAATTAAGCACAAAGCACTTTATACACATGAGCAATTCTATCTATGTTAAGTCATACAGTTAAACCTCTGCTTGTGTTTGTGTGACATGGAACTGAGCCAGAGTATTCAAAGTCTTGCTGAATCAAAGCTTTTGTTCAGCATCTTTTTTTGTTTGTTTGTTTTTAATCAGACCTCTTTTTATGGGCACCTACTGATAGGAATCCTAGTTTAAAGAAGCACCGGTGATTTGTTTCAAATAATCAAATTCCCAGTCACCACAAAAATCTCTGCTAGAGCCTTAGTGTAGAAAAAATGGAGAACATGAAAAATTTTAAAAACTGGAGTAATATGCATACCCTTGGATCAGCACTTCCTGTGAGTTGTGTTAGTACCTACAGACATCTCACTTTTCTCAGTTTAAGCATTTCAGCTCTGGTATTTCTAGGACCTTCATGATGTACCAATGTGATTACTTTTACAAACTTCACAAAACACTTCACATCTATTCTCTGTTTACTGCCCTTTCAAGATGCTTTTCATGTACCATCTAATATTAATGACCGGACTTCTAGGCTGGCTTTTTGCCTAGAGGAATCACACAGTATCCTTGTGGTGTAATGAAGGAGGCAGGAGGTTTGGAGAAAAAAACTGATGTCTAGTTTGCTCTCTAGAGAGTGTGTGAAGTGCAGCCTGACCAGCCAGGTGCCCGAACAACCACAGAAGCAGAAGCCTACACGACCGAGAAACAAACTCTTTATTAAATGCAAAGTAACTGTAAATAATACAGGGATCAGGATGTACACCTGACTTGTCCAAAAACATCAGCTAAGGGAGATGGCCTAGGAAGGATAAAGAGTGGTGGCAAATCTCTCCTTTCCCAGATCACTTACCAGGCAAGAAGCAAAAGTGCACTAGTAAACAACTAACATTTCAATCCTCTCAGAAATGCATTGAGCCTATATAACTTTAAATTAACTTACTTCTGTTCAGACTATAGAGAGAATTCCTGACAAGAGTTCACTGAATTGAGACATCAATAAGGATCATTTTTAGAACGCTGTTTTATCCTACATGTAACATATCAAAGAGAATGAACATAACATAATTATTTTGGGTTGTGTTGCTGGCTGGTTTCAGCAAGTAACAACAGTAGACTACCATCTCCTTTGCAAAATTTCATCTGCATTCACATGGGACCTGCATCACTCATTTCAGGAACATGTGTAAGAATGTTCTGCATTTGTAAAAATTTCACATAAGGGAAGGAACAATACATAGCTTCCTTCTTGCATAATTGCCATTGTGTGTAAGGTTCTGGTCAAAAAAGTGCGATGGAACATATAAAAAAAAACCCTTCTAAATCTGAATTATATTCTCAAACTTTTATGAAACTTTGAGCTCTCTGGAAAGCAATACAGGAGTTCTCTAAAACCTTCACAGAATATACTTAAGCAGTGGAGAAAACACCAGGACTGTGCACAGGGCTAATAGAATTTGTACAGCACTACTGTAAAAGAAGAACTATTTCAAAGAATTGGCTATAATTAAAGCACAGTGCATTCTGCTAGATATTCAAAAATACATACTTTTCATAGGAAGAAGTCATAAGCCAGGAAGAATGAGTCACTATAAACAATTATAAGGCTTCTGGTGGAGTTCAGCCCATTTTTTAAGTCCTACACTTCCCTAGAGGGCAGGCTGCCATCTGGGCCTCACACAATATCCTTCGAACACTATTCTGTCTACTCCAGCATTTCAGGGAGCATCCTATACATCAGTCACACGTCTAATAAATTCGGGAACAACAAAATCATTGAAATGAAGAGAAAACATACAAACGTGGAAACCTCATCATCTGGCTAGAAAAGCTGTAACTTTCAAACACCTACACAACCACAAATAAAAGGCAACTTCTCATGTAACTATAAGCCCATTTCATCCCTATTTATTTTCCCTGCCAAAATGAAAATGCTCACAACTCACCTAAAAAAAACCTGAAATAGCGGATGAAAACAGAAAACATACATGACAAGGTCCTGAGTCCAGAGGGAGGATGAGGGAATCTGTTATTTTGAAAATTATTATAAATGAAAAACCTTGGTGTCAGAGCAGATCTGGAGCGCTGGACACAGAGAGGAGGATCAGAACCATGATGTACACACAGCACCTGTTACTGATGTGGATTGCAAAGTCTATGTCCTCCTTCAGGGACCCGGGAAGAGAACACTGAACTCTTAGTGCTGGGGGGACCTGTGGTGAAGGGAACAAAACTAAAACTGTGGGATGCAAAGGCTGCTGGCAGTTTTTATGCTTCATGAACACAAACAGGTCTTCCCAGTTACACTAGTAAACCATTTTCCATGCTAACTTGTTTTGGCAAGTGGAGGAAATAAAATGACTCATAAGACATACATGGCAAGTATTTCCATTAACCATATGTTCTTTTTCATCTTTCTGCCTTGTCCAAAGCACGCTATGCACGCTATGACTGCACCGTCAAATAACACCACACTGAGCAAGAGGATGGCAGAGATTGACGAGATCATTAATAATCACCCACCTCCCCTTCCTTTTGCTAAGGGAAGGAAGCTCTCAGCAACCTGTACATAGCTGATGTGGATTAGCTACTGGCACCCTGCACAGAGTTTAATGGCAAATACGAGATGGTTTCCACCCTGCTCAAATAGCTCTGCTGTGAGTGCCAGAGGGAGCTGTCCTGGAGGCACAGGCAAAGGCAAGAGCATCTCCTCAGACATCAGTAAAGAGTCCGTACATGGCCACTGTGGAACAGGCTGCACAGAGCAGCTCTGGATGCCCCACCCCTGCAAGTGCTCAAGGCCAGGCTGGATGGGGCTTGGAGCAGTCTGGTCTAGTGGAAGGTGTCCCAGCCCACAGCAGGGTGGTTGGAACGATCTTTAGGGTCCCTTCCAACCCAAACCATTCTATAATTTACCACTTAGCCCATCCCACACTGGCCATGCATTTAGTTCCCTTTACTCACAGGTCCTTAGGCATAAATTTGCTTAAATCCGGTCAGCTGCATCCCTTACGAAAGGCATAAGAGTCCCCATTAGACATGACCACATTTCCAGCACCTTTAATATTATCCTTGGTTTCTGTGTCAAGTCTGAAGTCCCATGAGCAGTCTGAGTCAGCAAACATCTTGTCTTCCAGACTAGTTTCAACCAAAGAGAAGTCCCTCATCTATTTCATTAAACAACTAGCAAACACTGAGTAAAAGAAAGGGAATAGTATCTCCCCTTTGGCACCAGCACTGGTTAATAACATAAATATTCTTCTTGAAGAACTACCTAACTTGTTTCTATCTCAACTCAGTATAAGGAAAATGTGAGGTCCTTTTAGTTATTCATAGAAGTTTATAGATCACAGAGAAAAACGGCAGCCTTGGTATGAACTTGGCATAATAAATAAACAGAAAGACAAAACCCTCTAGTTTGAACCAGGCAAGAAATTTCAGTAAACCTCTGACAAAAAATTGTGGCAATAAGGAACCCCATCTTCATGCAGCAAGCTTGGCATAAAAATAATAAATTGGAATCATGTGACCTCATGAGAAAAAGAGCAGTCATTCCTGTTTGAAAGAACTATCTAAGTATCTTATTTTCTGAGTCACTTGATGAGTATCATCCTACCAAATTGTGTGCCTACAAAAAAAAAAAAAGACACAGAAAGGGGAAAAAATAAAACTGCTCTGCCTCCTGAGTGAATGAAAAGAGCAATTAAACATGCTGTAATTAAACTGCAGATCAAAACAGAACGAACAAGTCACCAAGTAGCAGTTTTATATCCTGTTCCTAGAAAGATTGTTGGCAGGCATTACAAACAAACAAACCACGCTCACATTTAAATGACATTGTTATCCTAGGAAAGCACTTTGAAATCTGGATGCTCACCAGCTAGATCATTTACACACAAATATCTGAGTATATTTATCTCTCTTATTTGTACAAATACTTATTAGAACACTCTCCTCTTACCTGGACTATTCAGAGCACAGGTCACTCTAACATTATCCAGCAAAGGTAACATTTTTATCCTGCTGGTAAACTCCCTCCTACACATTCCATGTGAGGAACCCAGCACACCACCTCTTTCACTGCTGCTTGCAAATGAATCATGACCAACATGGAAAGTGCTTTGAACTGGGACAAAAATGCGTTTTCTACCCCCAGCTCTTTTAGTAAGTTGCATCACCAGCATAACAGACCTTGCTAGCAGAGTTGCATCCTGACTTCACTGCATTAGTCCAACCCAGCAGTACCAAGTCCCAGCACTGTCAAGTCCACCACTAAACCACGTCCCCAAGGGCTACATCTACACGTCTTTTAAGTAAGTCCATGAATGGTGACTCCACCACTTCCCTGGGCAGCTTTGTTCCAGTGCTTGACAACTCTTCCATGAAGACATTTTCCTAATACCCAAACTAAACCTCCCCAGCACAACTTGAGGCCATTAATTCTTGCCCTGTTGTTTGTTACTTGGCAGAAGAGACCAACCTCAACCTGGCTACCACCTCCTTTCAGGTGGTTGTAGAGTGATAAAGTCCCCCCAGCCTCTTTTTCCCCAGAATAAACAATCCCAGCTCACTCAGCTGCTCCTCACCAGACCTGTGCCCCAGACCCTTCACCACTTCCATCGCCCTTCTCTGGGCACACTCAGGCCCCTCAGTGTCTTTCTTGTACTGAGAGGCCCAAAACTGAACGCAGGATTCGAGGTGTGGCCTCACCACTGCTGAGTACAGGGGGACAATCACTGCCCTGGTCCTGCTGGCCACACTATTGCTGATACAGGCCAGGATGGCACTGAGCTTCTTGGCCACCTGGGCACATAGCTGACTCATGTTCAGGGGCTGTCAAGCAACACCCCTGGATTCTTTCCCCACAAGCAGCTTCCCAAACACTCTTTCCTAAACCCATAGCATCACCTTGAGCACCCTTTCTTCCCTTATCTTTTATTCTACAATCTTCCCTTGTCTACAGTTCAATCTAATTATGCTTTGCCTTCTAATGCTCACATTACCATCAGTCACCTTCTCACTGTATATGAAAGAGACTTAAAAAATCACTTTCATTGTCACCAGCATAACTCTTGAAGCTGGAATTAAAGACCAAAGTAAATAAAATCCCTGGAGAGCTGTTCTTCAGCAGCCCTTTAGCAGACAGAAGATGGCTTAATCTTTCACAAGCCCCCTATTTCATTCTCTGGTTCTTAAGTGCCTAGGAATGTTGGGGACTTTTTAAGCTAATATAAGCAACAGCAGAAAGGTTAACAAAAGCAACACTGATGTTAGAATAAAGCATAAAATTTAGCAAGAAAAGCATGTTGTACTGTGCAATGAAAAAGGAGGTAGGAAAAAAAAAAGAAAATTACTTTGAAAACAATGCAGGAAAAATAGCACAGAATCTATTTTAGAAACTGGAAATAGCCCAGGAAAGACAGCAAATGAAAGCCCAATTTACTGACTCAAAAAATGTATTGAATAAAAAATGGGCTCCAGTCCACAAACTTAGGACATGTGAAGAGCAAGTAAGAAAAATCAAGCCTTGGAGCAATACGCAAACAAGCAGATTGCACTTAAAAACAGGTACTGAAAACATTTGAAATTGTCACTGATGGCCATTGTTGGCAGTAAACTCAGGTGAGTGATCCTCACATGCAGTGACAACACCGTACATTTCTACTGTCTACAATCACTTGACGTGCTGATCCTTCATTTGGGCATATGCAAACCCTGACTGAAACTGCTGGGACCACACCCCATAAAAGCAAAGACACGGCAGCACAGGTATCTTTCATTCTAGCTGGTACAAACAGGAAACTAGAATTATTCCAGGATTCTCTTGCCTGCTCATGCATCTCAGTCTCCAATACAACCAAGACTTTTAGAACATGAACAGAAAATCCTCCTCGTTTCCTTCCTTAGCCCTGAACTGTGTAATTACAATTCTTAAAGTGTAAGTAGGACAAAGGTGAAAAGCAATTGTAAACATTACACTTTAGTAGTGGACTCTGGAGTGCTTCACAGCTCCTCAGTGCAAATATGCATCTCCACGGCTTCTGGATACACTGGGATAAGTTCACTTCATAGAAATTTCAGTAGTTTGTTTTTTTCCCACTGGAAGAAGCAGGCAGAGATGAGCTGCAGTGGGTGGCATCAACATGTCCAGTTCAGGCACTGGGAGCCAGCCTTTGGAGCATGTTGCAGAATACACTTGCCTATTTTGCTTGTGTCAGGCACAAAGGTGTCCTACAGAAAGCACAAGTGGTTAAGGGCCGTAACAAAAAGAACAAGCAGGTTGATCAGATGGGTTGATCCAACTCTATCATAAGAAATGCTAAAAAGGCACACATCCAGAAGCACAACCCCTCTCCAGAAATACCGGTAGCAAAAGGAGGATTTACATCCAGATATCAGTCTGGCCTGAGGCACTTGCTGGCCACTACAATCAGGGAGGCTCACACTTGCAGAAAGGATGTAAGCAAAAGTTGAGATGGCAGTGTTCACCGTCCTCACCTTTTGATCTAACACTAAGTAGCTGCACAGCTATTCAAGTGGTAAAATTTAATTCAGTGTCCTTGATCACTCTCAGAAGGATCAAAATTACGACTCCCTCTCCAAGGAGGGTGGCCCAGACAGAAGGCAAGCAGCCAGAAAAGAAACGCAAAATTCAAGGGACCAAAGAAAGGAGAAAAGGAAGTTATGAGCCTACTTCCTGTGAAAAGGAGCCTGAGCTTTCATTCCTACACCAAACTCCCGGAATTTTTTAGATATTTTGCCATTAAAAAATAGGAAAGAGCGGCAGCATAGCAGTAGGATTCATCTGAGCAAATGTAGATATTGACACCTGAGCTAATTCCATATAATCCATTTACAGCCCACAGAGAGAAACACACTTTAAGGAATAGTCAGCTCATCCTGAAGTAAAACATCTGAGCTGTGTTAAATAAATTTGGAGAGATTAATTCTGTTATAGAGTGTCTGGCAACTTTTTCCAGTGAAAACCAGCTCTTTCAGTGGGAGAAGGTCTTAAAGGAGTGTTATCAGTTACTGGGGGTGGGTACATCTCATTCTTAAACTCTTCCCTAAGCTCTTAGGCTCCCCACTAGACACCGAATTACCATTGCAGATGTGACTTTAGCTCCTACAGTTTATCTGTACACAAACACTTCCAGCAGACAAAATTAAATGTCTAAGCATGGCAACATTTAACTTCAGATGAAAGCTTCTAGCCTGCTATGTTAAAGTAAAGCATCATCAATGCAGTAAAGTAAGTGAAGTGTTTAATACACATGAGCATAGAGTTGTATACATCAGGAGTTAAGAAGCTGCCAGCTTTACTTAGCTTTATTCTCATAATGAACATAACAAGCTTCTTTTAACACTTTCTGTTAGGACAAGTTGAATGAAAGTCCTTTTTCACTCCATTATATGAAAAGAAGTAAATGCATTTTAATCCCTTACTTTGTTCAGTTACTAGAAACACCCCTCTGATGTCAATTTTCCCATATTCCTCAGGTAATATTAACAGCATTACAGAGAGAGAACGTTGATTATATTACAAAATCACTTTCTCCCACATCTCTCACTTAAATAAAAAGGCAATATTAAAAAACTCATGTTGAATAAAAAACACTTTTTTAAAGCAAGTTTCATTACCAAGGTTATAATTCCTCAGTCTTCTCTTCAGATGGAAAAAACCAACCAAAAAAAAAAACCAAAAACAAAAACACAAAACCAAACCCCACAGCACCAAAGAACCCCAAATATTTATCCTGTTCCATGCATCACATGAGAGATACTACAAAGACATTTCTGTCCTTTTTCAGATTTAATTTTTAAAATAGTATGTTTTTTCTCTAGTCACTGGTGATCCAACCTGCGTTCAAATAAAATTCATTTACACTCTGGGATTCACCATTTTATCTTTCATTTACCAACAATTTTACTGAACCATAGCAACAGGTAAATATTTCTTTGTAGTTTCTCTGTAACCGTCAAATATTGCAGACACCTTTTTGTGAAAACCTAGTCTTGCAAACCATAATCTTTTTAATAATATTTTTTATTTCCTGGACCCTAAAGAAGTATAAGAATAAAACTACAGTGCAAAGACACACATTTTCTACTTTTCAAAACATCCGGCAGCGACAAACTTGTGCAGAAACATTTGAGTACTACTCAGTAAGCATTTGGTATTTGACAAGCAGCAGCATTATGTGAACATGAGGTTTTTTTAAGGATCAGGATAAGCAAACTTTGAAGGTGAAGCCAACACAAGTCATTCTGCAATGCAGAACACGCTTCTCTGTCAGCTGGAAATAAGTAACTGCATGTTTGTTCTGCTCTAAGGTAATATCAGTTCATTAATCTATCAGCAGTGCAAGTGAGATTTTAAAACAGTTTATAAAAATATCAGATATCCAGAATGAGGCACATGATATCTCAGAGACTTGGGCAAAACAATCGTAACAGAGCAACATTTCTAGGAGCTGACAAGGATTCTGTGAAAGGTAGCAGTCACATAGCTGGATGAAAGTCATTCTACAGATGAATTCATGATCCCAAACAAAGAATTCTCCATCTTTAACCCAATTAGCACAGAATTTGAGGGTTCTTTTAAATCATTTCAGAGCTAGCAGCAACTTTTTGTCCATTATGTCTTAAGAAACCCAGGAAGTATCTGAGAATAGAAATTTAAGAAGCAGAATTGTCCAAGACAGTTGTCTGACAAAGTGCTAGTAGTACATAAAAACAGTGTGGTTTTTCACCAACTTCCTTAAGTCTAGATCTAAAATGAAGACTGCTTTAGACTTAAAGAAAAAGCAAACCATGTATGTCCTCCTGAGAGCTGGTAACCGAATCATGCACAAAGTGAAGATTCACAGAAGTTTCATTCCTTGAAACGCCCAACTCTTAAGTATGAATTTCTATGAGCAAACTCATGTTTTGACCTGTCAACACTATTAAAATATCTACCGCCGTTAACATAATTCTTTTAATTGCAAGAAACGGTTGTAACTGTGGGGCTATTGCAGCTCCCCAGGGGAGCCAAGACTGGTACCTTTCGGGTCAACATTATCTCCTGTCTATCCAAGCAGCCTAAAAGCCCCAGATCACTTTGCCAGACTGGCAGCACTGCTGCCTCTCTTGTTGCCTCTCAGTAACTCAGGCTCAGCTGCTGTCAGCCATCTCTTACACAACTTTTAATCTGAGCTAGAAAGTAAGACAAGGGTAACAGCATGAAGGGACACTTGAGTTTCTAGCTACCATTTCCATACTGCCTGCCACCACTCACTCCCCATGTCTGAGATACAAACCCTCCAAACTACACAACCACATCTGGGAAGAACCTGGCAGCTTGGGCTGCAGACAGACGGAAAGCGCCGCAAAGTAACCCAAACACACAACATTGTCTGAAAACATAAAATTTCTGCCATCAAATCCTTCCCTTCCCCTATAAGACAAAACAGACAGAAAGGAAGGTGAACACACCCAGGCAGTAGAAAAAGTGTTTATGCACAGCACTTGGAAAAGAAAACTATGAGCCACAGTGCGTATCACTCAATGTGACAGTGACCACCAGCTGCTGTTTCAGAACGTGGGTAAAGAAAACTCACAGCACATGGAACAAAATTACCTGCCCATAGGTTAGCTTTAAATCACCTCTTTACATAGAGCCTGGCTTAACATAAAAGCAAGAAACTTTGTGTTCTTAGTTTTATTTTTAAATGCTTTCACTACAACTCAACATTCATCAGTTTCTAAATATTTCTCAGCTCTGGCCTCAGTAATAATTTGCAGCAATTGTTGCAATTACGGAACACGTGAAAGGCATCTAAATCTCAACTACTTTTGAGTTTCATTCAACGCACCATTTTTCTAGTTTTACCATATAAAAGAAATGCAAAACTCTAGGAGCCTTGCTTTGAATACTTTTAAAAATGTGCTCTGAAGTTAATAGTATAAGATGTCATGCAGTCCTCCTTCCTCTACTTTCTGTGTCATCTTTCAAGGTGGAGCTGCCACTGCTGAGCACTAAAATCACGACAGAGGCAAACAAGCAAACGACAAAACAGGAGGTAGATACACATACTCAGTATATCCCCCAAGTTTTAATATGATTCTCAGCCCATTCCTCATGCTATCTGGTATTTCTTTAATTTTAAAACTCCATGTCCATGTTAATAGCCATGCTTTCCTGACTTATCACAATACTACCTAGAGTATTTTGTTAACAGCTAATTTTAAATATTCTGGGATGTATTTGTTATAAACATTTTCCTTTATAATACACACTTACAACTCTCCTTCATTTGCAGTTTTGTTGCCCATTGGCAATATTATTTTATCCACAGCAGTGTTTCCCCTTAGGCTGAATTAGCCATCTTACACCTTGATCTTTTTAAAAAACAACTTATGTCCTTCTGGTTTCTTGGCAAATGAGATTAATAGCCCATGATATAAAAAAAAAAAAAATTAAGAAATTAGGAATTCTACTTTATTTATACTACAGTGACCCATATAAAATAATCTTTTTCTAACCAACTTCCTGTTATTCAATCAGTTTAAGGTTTATGATGGTGCTTTCCATCTGAACTGATGACCACTCTGGACGCTGAGTCACATTCAGTGGTTGACTCAGCTTGAGTGATGCACCCCCTCATGTTCCTCCAGCCCTCTGCCAGGTAGAGTTGTCAGGGCTGAACAGAAAGCAAAGCCCCTCCCCAGCAAGTCTTAACTTAAAATCAACAGCAAGAACACAGACCACTGGCAACATCAGTTTGCATTAACATGCTGGGCTGTAGACTGCAAAGGCTAAAAATGTTCTCCATGCCTAACCTGATTCCTCCTGCCACAAAGAATAACATCAAAGAAAGGGTTGGGCATGAGAGTTACTATCTGGGTCATGCCACATAAGGTTACTCCAGAACGCCAAGTCAACCACTTTAATCGGCGACCTCCTTAAAAAGACTGCATCTCTACGTAAGCGTATGTCAAACACGAGCCATCTACCTTTGCTTCACAAGAACTATCCATGCTTTCAAAAGAAATCAGCAGAATATTTCTCTCTGGAGAATAACTACTACAACTATCAGAACTATGAAATTACAATTTCATAGAGTTTATCAAAACTAGATGTAAAAGCTCCTTGCTTTTGATTCCCTAAACCTTTGCTACAATCTTCAAAATATGCTAATCACTCTGGTTTCCATTTCTTTACTCAAATATACACCTGTATTTTTTTTTTACCAGCTGTACTTCTAAACTTTTTTAGAAAGCCGAGTTAATACCTAATCCAGGCAGCTCAGCATGCTTCCACATTATGAACCACATTCCACATAATTTCCTAATACGTCAGTTTTACCATATTTCATCTTTATTGCCAGAAAGGCAATAGAAGCAAGATATCACAAATTAGCCTAATAATAACACCTTATGCAAAGAGGTTATTTAAGTTCTCAGCAACATAGTTGTTTTAATCATTGCATTATGGCTGATGATTTTAGCTATTCATGTTTCCTAGATTTTTCTTCTTTTTACACAAGACACTTCTCTCTCTACATGCTCTGCAAGTTCACCTTGGACTTTTTACTGCTAGCTATGAATACGTTCTCTGCCTGGATTTCAGCAGGGTGAGATTTCCACCTTTCAAACAATTTCTACTTGGCATACAAACCAACATTTAGCCCTTAGGCTTATCCTCACCATCCTGCTCCCATTTGTCCAGCCTGCATTTAGAGACATCTACTAGCTTTGTGAAGATGCTCCATCATCTAGGACATAGTGCTTTTATTCCTCGACTTATG
This sequence comes from Corvus moneduloides, assembly GCF_009650955.1. NCBI lineage: Eukaryota > Metazoa > Chordata > Aves > Passeriformes > Corvidae > Corvus > Corvus moneduloides. The sequence goes on from NC_045477.1 coordinate 31,758,553, forward strand.
ACTACTCCTTCTGGTCTCCCTTCATAAAGGTTAGGTCTTCCAAAAGCTCCCTTGTTGCCATATCAGTTTTTCTTACCTGCTGCTAAACTTTCCTAACCTTCATACACACTGTTAATATGTTATTTAGGAAGTCAGCTAATGCTGTCTGCTACAGATTTTTTTTAAGCTTAAATATACATTTCAAGGGATAATCTTGCCACTTAATGGAAGTGTCTTTTGCAAAGCAGGGCATTCACATGGCCACTTTATGCCAGCTTAAACTGGTTCCCTTTCAACTACCACCTCCAGGCTATACTGGGAGAGGGGTTAAGTGTTCCTTTTTGTTGTTGTGGCACTCCACCACACAGCTCTCCACCTTGGATGCTTTATTGCAATATATTGTTGATAACTACAAGAACACCACGCTGCAGGCTCTGGGATCAAACTAAAATTTCTACAATTTATCATTCACTAATTAATACAGCTTTTGTGAACCAGTACAGTTTGTTCTCAAGAGGAAACCTTTATAATCCTGGTAGTCATTAATACTAAAAGGCAATAAACGTGCCCTGGCACTGGTGCTCCTAGATAGCTGTAGATGAGTTGGAAAATAGCCAGGGTAGTACCAGAGGGACACTGAGTAGAGTAGGAAATAAAGTGTTTACTCACACACAAACTTAACCAGCTTTATTCAGCATACTACTAGTTCAGGACAACTGTTAGAATAGAAAAATGGAATAGCCCTAGACAACCAAAAAAACTGGCAGAGCTTCATGCTGATAAGAACCATTTTCCTGGAAAAGAGGATTTTCAAGGTTAGGGTAGGTAAAGTACAACTTGCTTGCTACCCATTCTTCAAATATCAATCAAGCCTGTGAGTTCAAGGGTATAAGATGCATTATCTCTGAAGTACTAAAAGACCTAAATGATCATAATGGAAAGAAACTGAATACTAGAACAGAGCTGCTGAAACACAGGAATCTTGAAAAATAAGCCTCCTCTCACTTAAAGAGATTGTTTTTTTTCCCCAGACCACTAGACATCAACATGGTCAAAATTTCTACAGTAGTTCTGAGAAATTCTCTGCTTGAGCTTTAAGAGCTTTCTTTAGTTCTTGGGGAATATATGAGAGACTGACAAATGCTAGAGGCTACTAAGAAATACCTATTAATGCTAAAATGTTTGTTGAGGTTTACAGATGAGTTGAAGCAAAGGAAAGTTCATTGATTTGGAGAAAAAATGGGACAAGAGAAAGGGTAATGAAATACGGTGAAAAGATCAGCTTAATGTTATGACCAGCCACAGACCTTGCTATTGCACAACTGGAACACTATGCTCTTACTGCAAGGCTGAAGGAAATAAAAAAATATACACACCTTTTACAAGTTTTATTATTTCTCAACAGTTTAAACATTTTACTGAACTCAAGAAATATCAACAGCCAACCATCAACCACTGCTGCACTGCTCTGCCCCATCATTAGCGCTCAAGTAGAGAGTAATGAAGAGCCTACAGCACACTGGGAGGGTGCTACAGCCCACACAGGCAGCCTGGCAGTTCCCCCACCATGGGATGGGTGATCCCTGCAGTGCACACTGCATTCCCAGTGCACACTGCCTGCATCAGGAGGTACTCCTGGAATGCAAGTTCAGCTCTCTCGCCAACCATACACCTGGTTTTCCTCCCAGAGGAGCACAACAGAGATTGTCCTGGGAGGATTCCAGAGGACACTTGTCCCAACTATGGCAGGTAATACGAAGTCCTGAATACCTCCATTTACTCCCAGCTGTCAGAAACATGGAGGAACACAGCTGTACCAAGAAGTATTTTATTGCCCAGGGAGAGACCTTGACGTTAAAATGGGCACTTCCAAAGAACTGCAAGACAACTGGTTTTGAGGCAGCAGTGAGCACATAGCCACAGCATTCTTCATCAAGTTATCTATTCATCATCTTCCCATCATCTGCCCCTTCTTGACAGTTCGGTAGCTCCTGTCCTCTGCTTCACCCCACACAAAAGAATTCATTCTGTTACTGTGATCAGGAGTAGTCAGCACAGACTCACTAAATCATGCTTGACCAATCCAGTTGGCTTCTACAACAAAACAACTACCTGGATGGATGAGGGAAGAGCAGTGGATGCTGTGAACCTTGACTTTAGCAAGGATTTTAACACTGTCTCTCACAACATTCTCACAGACAAACTCAGGAAGTGTGGGCTGGACGAGCAGACAGCGAGGTGGAACAGCAGATCCCAAAGGGTCATAATCAGCAGCACGGGGTCTAGTTGGAGGCCTGTCACTAGCAGGGTCCCTCAAGGTTCAATACTGAGCCCAGTATTGGATAACTTATCCATCCATTACTTGGATGAAGGGGCAGATGCCTCTGCAGCAAGTTCACTGCTGACACAAAGCTGGGAGGAGTGGCCAACAGCCCAGAGGGCTGTGCAGCCCTTCAGAAGGGCCTTGACAGGTTGGAGAGATGGGCAGAGAGGAACCTTCTGAAATTCCACAAAGGCAAATGCAGGGTATTGCACCTGGGAAAGAGTAAACCCACGCAGCAGCACAGGCCGGGGGCTGACCTGCTGGAAAGCAGCTCTGCTCCTTCCAGAGATGAACCTGGGGGTCCTGGTGGACAACAGGCTGCCCATGAGCCAGCAGTGCCCCTGTTGCCAAGGCCAATGGTATCCTGGGGTGCCTTAGGAAAAGCCCCAGTAAGGCCACATCTGGAGTGCTGTGTGCAGTTCTGGGCTCCTCAGTACAAGAGGGACATGGAGCTCCTGGAGCAGGTCCAGTGGTGGTCTACAAAGATGATTAAGGGACTGGAGCATCTCTCTTAGGAGGAAAGGCTGAGGCCTGTTCAGCCTTGAGAAGAGAGGACTGAGAAGGGATCTCATCCATGTATATAAGTACCTAAAGAGAGGGTGCCAAGGAGATGGATCCAGGCTCTTCTCAGTGGTGCCAAGCACCAGGGCATGAGGCAATGGGCATATACACAGGAAGAACGAAACTGATGCACAGGAAGTTCCACTTGAATATGAGGAAGAACTTCTTTACTGCATGGATGACCGTGCACTAGAACAGGCTGCCCAGAGAGGTTGTGGAGTCTCACACTGGAGATATTCAAGAACTGTCTGGATGCAATCCTGTGCAATGTGCTCTAGGATAACCCTGCTTGAGCACACAAGCTGGACCAGATGACCCACTGTTTTCCCTTCCAATCTGACCTATTCTGTGATTCTGTAATCTAAATGTCAGCTTTGGGATGAGCTCAGAAATGTATGTACTAAGCAGTGGGCACTAATAATTGTACAAATCTATCAGCTAACTGTTCTTACACTAGACAATAAGTAATGAAGTAATTCCAAACAAGAGAAAAGAAGTTCATGGTAAGTGTTGAAAATTCACTAAGATCTTGAGCTACAAAGATGGACGCAGGGAGAATATTCTGAGAAACTCTTACAGCGTCTGCAGACCTCTGAAGTTGGCCAAGGCAGAGTGCTAAGGGATTGCTGGATAAAACATAACTTCCATCTTGTATGCAATAACGGTGTCACACACAACTCACTTAGATGATTATAAGGTTCTCCAATACAAATGTACCACAGTACAGCACTGCCATGGAGCTTCTTTCACTGAACACCACCTCACACCGGCCACAAGAATTTCCACCAACATTCCTGGTTCTTATACACTTGTCCTGAAATAAGCCTTAAGACTCTGACTTGGAAGTAATATCAGAAGCTTTTCCTCCAGTTCTGTGCCACCCAAACTGTTGGAATTCAATAAAGCCACCTACTGAAAGCATACTGCTCTTCCTTGGTGGAGGCACGTGGTCCAACAGAATGTGCATAATCCCTAAGAAGGCTGAGCTTTGCAAGGGCACCTCAGATGTTCTGTAGCTCATCTGGGCCTGGAAAGCAGTGTCCCAAGTTCCTTTTTTCCACTCCATATGGCATTCTGGCATCTCTTTCAGATGGGCAGTGTTACTGGAAAGAGACAGAACTGCTTCTCTCACCCTAAGTACAGTGTTTTCGTGTCCTCTATACTAGATCATGAGATGCGGAGTCTACCTAAAACTGGCATTAACAGCATAAATATGAAAGCAGACTGGGATGAGCTGACATGCCAGCTCAACGCACATAAAGGTGTGAAGTCTCCCCATGGCAAAACCAACAAAATAGGAATAGTTATGAGATAATTATTTCCGAGGAAAACGTCACTTCTCAAATGAATAACTGAAAAGCACATGCAGATGTGGCATGTTGACCTTAACATCAGATTAACCTACAGTAACTGAAGTGTAGACCAGACGAGTTTATTCTGCATTAGAGACTTATTTGCCATGAAGTCAGGACTGGAATGATCCCCTGTTACTTACTTTCTCCAGATTTAACCCTGTTATGCTGTTTGAGGATATCAGTTCCAAGCCACTGGAGCCTACCTTCAACAAATGAGTTAATTTGATGTCTAGAAACATGAGTGTAGAGCCTCCATCATAGTAAAAAATGAAACAAGCACAGAAGAAATAACCAAGTTCTAAAGTTTCCTAGCTATGCTTTTATTCTCCAGTAGTTAGTTGCTAAGTTAAAAATGCAGTATTTTACTACCAGGTTGTGGATTAATGGCTTTGACATAAATATTTTTGTTCAGTCCCTAGATGCAGCAGGAAGGCACTATTATATACTTACATTCCACAAATACACAGTCAGGTCAGCCTGCATTAAGGTGGTAACTACTTGACTGATTCAGAACAGCAGTTAAAATTTCTTATTCACAAAGGAAAGGGTGTGAAAAGACAGGAACACTCAGGCCTGCAGACAGATGAAAAGCGTTACCTCCAACAAGCTGATACAGCTTTAGGGCAGAAGAAAGCTTCTAATATTGATAATGCCACACACTTAATATGTTAATGAAGAAGATGCAGCAATATATAATGTGCAAATAAACTACACACACCCAGCATTACAGACACTCCCAACCTTTAAGTCAGAACCTGGCCATTTACGTAAGAAGACACCACATGAATTAATCTTTCTTCATTGAAATCAGATAACAAATCTCATGTACAATATCAATTATTAAATTTAAAGTGAAGCAATGTTTGACAGTACTTCCACATCACATTTATCACCTACTTTTAATACTAACCTATCTACTGTAGATATTACAAGTTACTGCAATGTATCACAACTTTACCTAAGAGTCACATCAAATCCTGTAACTTCTGATCAACAGTACACAAACATGCTTGATATCAAATATGAAATACAAGAAAAATCAATCACATTAACAGAACACCATTTCACTCTTCACTGGGAACACAGCTAATCTTGAGCTTCAAAGTTTGTCAAGCACCTTGTCATTAGATACAGTTGCCTTTTCTTGTTATATTAAACAGCTACAAAGCTTCAGGTACCTTTCAGCCATACATATATTCAACAGCAGTTTAAGTCAATGTTAATTGTTAACTTCTTCAGAGAATGGTAAGAACCCTTGAGATTAATGTATTGCTTTCCAGAGGTATTGGAATGATAATAAAAAACCACAAACATAACCTACTGAAAACAAATTATTTCAATATCCAAATTAATTTGAAAAAATGTGTTAGGTGTCTAGAAGATTCAGGAAAAATACAGCATCTTACAAAATATAACTTACTGCTTTGAAGCATGGTAGCTCCAAAGACTTTTTTTATTTTTAGGTCTGCAATGTAGTCACAAGTATTCGCTACCAAAAATAAAATAAAAAAAACCCCCACAAATGGTTCGTACAGATTTTCCATAAGCTGTCTGCCATTAACCTAAGCACTCATTATAAAGACAGAAAAGGGGAGAAAATATTCAGAAAAATGAACCTCCTACCCGGCATTTGCACCTCACCATGTCTTTCTTTAAATTATTTAAACCCCAGTCAATACATGCAGAGTGTTTTTACTACCACACTCCAAACAAATGTAACACATTCATGCTGTAATTAAGCATCAATCTTCCAGGCTAGGTCAGTCTGTCAGGGTGACTGTCAAGAGTCAAAGGCGATAAATAAGTTTGAGCTGCAGTTAGAGTACAGAAGAGTGCTTCAGATTGGAAATCCACACAAAACACACTTGCTGTTTTCAAGACCACCTTTAGCATGATCTTCACCAACAAGATTTTGATGCAATTTTGCTGAAAGAACACACCAAGCATGTGTACTTGTGACCATTTCAACGAAGAACAAATCAAACGCCACACTGCTAAGAAAAGCCTGCAAAAATCGATGAGCTAACGCAGCCTAGCACACTTTGGAAGATGCCATTCACCTCCGGGAGAGATTCTCCCATTCACATACCAGGGAACCGGGCAAACCAGCGAGTGTTTTGCGTAGTCATGTGTAAAATTAGATCTCTGTTGTGCAAGCTAACATTCTACTAATATTTTCATTCACAAGAGACCGAGTGCTTAATTAACATTTATACCAATTCTCCAGCTATTTACCGACACAAAGGAGGTGGTGACTTGATAGCATGGTTCCTTAAACACAGCCCTAAACACAAATATAGTTCTTGCTCCCCTCTGCCATATTTTTTAGTATTTAAATTTGCAGCTTCTCTTCTACTGCAAGTAATAACTCTCTCAAAAAAAAAAAACAAAAAAAAACCCAAAGGGAAAAAAACCAACTAAACAAAAAAATCACAGGCAAACAAAAAAGCCACCACAGCATATGTTTGTAAGAACGAGAAGAACAAGTACTGCTTTCCTGTGATAATTTGTTCCAGTTTGCAGTTTTGCTTTTGGAAGCAACCAGAGGCAAAGGAGATGCAGTACCATGGCAGACTGCAGGATGATCTGTATCATTACCTTAGTTTTGCATCTAGAAGTACAGTAAGATGGTTGTAATGACAGCTCTCAGCCACCAGAAGTTCCAGTTAAAATCATATACTGGGTTTCTGTGATGGACCTGGAGAGCATCAAGTTAATATTCTTCATAGTAGCTGGTATGGGGCTTTGTTTTGGATTTTTACTCAAAACAGTATTGATCATCCTAGAATGGTTTGGGCTGGAAGGGACCTTAAGGATTATCTCATTCCAACCCCCTGTCATCAGCAGGGACACCTCCCACTAGACCAGCTTGCTCGAAGTCCCATCCATCCTGGCATCAAACACTTCCAGGGAATGGAGCAGTCACAGCTTCTCTGGGCAACCTGTGCCTGTGAATACCAGGTTGCTTTTGTTATTGCTGAGCAGTGCTCACACAGAGCCAAGGCCTTTGCTGCTCCCCACCGACCCCACCAGCAAGGGGACTGGGGGTGCACAAGGAGTTGGGAGGGGACACAGCCAGGACAGCTGACCCCAAGTGACCCAAGGGATATCCAGATCATACAGTGTCATGCTCAGCATGTAAAGCTGGGGCTAATAAGAAGGAAGACTAGAACACTGGGAATGATGGCCTTTGCCTTCCCAAGTCACCATTACATGGGATGGAGCCCTGCTGACCTGGAGATGGCTGAACACCTGCCTGCCCATGGGGAAGTGGTGAACGATTTCCTCATTTTGCTTTCCCTAATAAACTGTCTCTGTCTCAGCCCACTCTTTTGCTCACTTTCATCTTTCTGATTCTCTCCCCCACCCCACCAGGGGACAGTGAGGGAATGGCTGAGTTGCCAACTGGGGTTAAACCACAGCAGCTGCTTTTTAATAAACCCTGTAAGAAACAATTTACTTTCTGAGGCATATCAACTAGCAAATTTTGTGAGTTAACACTGTCACCATCTTGACAGACACTAAACTTTACTCCTTCCTAAGACATTCGAGGTTGTCAAAATTGCAACCCAAGTCACAACATTGTACTTAAAGCAAGAATAAGCACCCATAAAGGCAAGATAATTATTCTTTATAAAATGAAATAGTCACCAGATAACTATAGGTCTCATTACTTTTTTTGAATGGTTGCAACTTTTAAATGAGCCATCAGCCAGAAAAATTAAGCTATTTTATCAAAGAGCTTTTTTAAGTAGCAGACTATTTCCAGATCTATCAGTTTATCCCACTATTCAATAGCTGAAATAGGTGAAATAGGGTGAAATCAACACCACACATTCTTATTTCCCAAATCAAGTATGTTTTACATTACCCACTAAATCCCAACCTGTGTACAGTTGGTTAAAGCATGTAACATGCTACTAATACAGGCTAATTTGATCTCTCAATTAGTCGAACTACTATTGAAAACTATTCATACCTGAGCACTGCTGTCCTTACTATTTTTCTTGAAATTCTCAGTTACGGAGAGGTAATACAGCAAAGTTCAAGCGCAGTCTATGCAATAACAAAAATCTAAAAACCCTCTATGAAATAACTGGTAGCTTCCTAGCTGTCAGCATCTGCTCAGCATCCCTTCCAGTATGGAAAGGTTATACCCTGCTTCCTTAATAATGAGCAAGTACTTTGTTCTAATTATTAACAGGAGAGAAAATATGACTGTTATACAACTATGGAATGACATCCAAACTTAAGCTCCTTGTTCTCCTTGGGAGTCCTAATATAAAGGAAGTAACTTCTGCTGGCATCTCCCAAGAGTAACTCTTCAGACAAGACACAACAGACCATGTTAAAAAAAAAATACAAACAAAAAACCCACTAAAAATGTTTTTAAAATGCTGAGCATCAAAACAGTTTTAAAGATAAATCAGAAAACCCTCAAACTACTGATTGCCTCCCATTAATATGAAGAGGAGTTACAAATAGGTGTTATGTGCAGTTGAGATTTGAAACTTGCTCCAGTTTCTGAAAAATTCAGAAGAAAAACCCAAACACTTTGAGGTTCTGTAGCTATTTCCTTAGATTTTGTTACGTCACTGCAAATCCACTGTCAAGCAATACTGGTATCAAAAGTGAAACTAACTATACATTACAAACTGAAATCAAAATCCCTTTTGCATTCCAAGGAAAACTACATACAGTTGTAAACAACAGATGTTCAGAAATAAAAGAACCCCTTCAGTTTTCCATCAGTTTTTAGTAGCTTTATGACTTCTACCCTTAAAAACACCACCTTGAGGACTACTTGAAGTAAAAATCATGTAGAGAAATCTAGTCACTGCAGCCATTTTCCCAAAAGTGTAAAATACACCAGGTAATAGTGTGTACCACAGACCAAGACCACAGACCAAGCCCAGCGAGTTGGTTTTATCAAAGGAAAATATATCCAGGATATCCATCAATTATCACACAAAGCATCAAGAATTATCCAAGTTTGTCTTCCACACCTCCACACTTTCTCTCTTAGAGATGAGAATTATCTCTGCCATTACATCAGCTACACCAGCCACAAGCAAAGAACCCCAGTACTTCAGACATTACATTTTCAGAAGCTGCATCTGCTCCCATTTGGGGGGCCTGTTCTAAAGCAGGAAGAATAACCTGTCCCCTGCCAAACAGGAAGGGCAATACAAAGAAAAGTTTAAAAATTTGACAAGTATCAAATCAACCCAAAATGCAAACTCCATAAGACAAGTAATTTCAAATATTTTTAGAAAATAGTCATGCAGTAAACACTGACCTGTTGACAACCCCCATCATGCAATTAAAAGTCATTAGGAATTAGGGTGTTAGGGTTTTTTTAATAAAATGCATATTTTTAAAACACAGGCCACTATCTCACCCTTTCAGTTTAATTTATTTTGCAGTCCACACAACTAAATTACTCCTACATATCCACTCACTTTGTGCCACACAGTAAGAGCATTAGTTTTTTTTGCAGACATCACTTTAAAATGACTGTTTGCACTAAAAATTCAAACTTTTAAATGTGTTGGTGGTTTTTATTAATAAGTTTTGCAACAGCTTAACACAACAACGTTTCTTCTAATGAGTCCTTTATATAACTTAAGAGGTACAGGAGTGGTGGGGAATTTAATCTAAACATGTATTTTCCACAAAGCTAACCCTGTTTTAAGAAAGCTGTCTCTTTCATATTGACAACATGAGGAGAAAACACATTAATCTTATTTCATTCTATTTCAGCAGTGGCTGTTGTGAATTCAGACAAGGACACCTGCGCTTAGCAAAATCCAACTTCCTTTATATGAGGAAACACCTACATGCCGATTTAATCACACACCCACCTTCCCTGCCCAAAACAGGGTGGGTTTGGTGGGAAAGGAGGCGAGAGCGAGCGCGTTTTGGGGAAAAAGCAGGAGCTGTCGGACCAGAAGCAGCCCTAAGCCGGGCTTCTCCAGCAGCAGGAAGTTTCCAAGGGGCCTTGCCGAGCATGCGCCATGAGCTGCACGGGCTCCCTATGTGGCAAGAGTGCAGAGGCAACAACCAAACGAATAACAGAGACAAGAGATCAAGAGCAACAAGCTCCCTCCCCTCTGTATTCCTGCGGCCGCCTCCACACAGCCCTTCTTCCCCAGGCTGCTCTCTTGGCCCGGGCCCTCCCGCATCCATCGCGGGCGGCTGGGATTAGAGAGTCTGGCAATCAAACCTGCTACTGGAGAGGGAGAAGAGGGCGAGCAGCTCGAAAGCAAACAGCGGAGTGCATAACCTATCCCTCCACCTCGCACGTCTCAGGTGGCGGCGGGGGAGCAGCAGCGAGCAGCCACAGCTTGTCCCCCCCGCAACTGGAAGAGGGGATGGGGGAGGAGGAGGGGGGAGAAGAGAGGGATGGAGGTGGCACACAATGGCTGGCTGTGTTTGTGGGGAGGAGACGGCCCACAACAGCAGCCGTGGGGGGGCTCAGGGCTTCTCCGTGACCCCCATTCCTCATCCCACATACACAGAGAGGAAAGGAAGGGAGGGAGGGCACTGGGGATCAGGACATTCCGTGTGTTTGTATATATTATGTGTGTTTGTGTCCCCTTCTTGTTTCGGGGAAGAGGTGTAAACGGACAGAGATGGGGGGGGAGGGGAAAGAGGCTATGAAGCGCCCCCCAGGCTGTGGGGAAGGGATGAGGTGGAAGAGAGACCGGCTACCACCGCCAAGCTGAACAAAAATAGTTATTTCGGCTTATCCTTCTTTTCTGCAAGGAGTCCCACCCGCACAGAGCTCGGGAACGAACCCAGGGAAACGGGGGGGGGGAGGGGGGGAGGGACGGAGGGGGGTCACAGGCGGCACTGAGAGGGAGGAGAGGGGAGGGGGAAGTACCCCACCTCCTTCCCGTGCCCGCCGCGGGGGAAGGAAGCTCTCCCCCCAACATACACACACAAATAGCTGCTCCCCCCCAAAAAAAGCAGGGAGCGAGGGCTCCCCCCCCCTCCCCCCCCCCGGGAATCCCAGGCCCCTCCTCTCCCTCGGCGCGCTCCACCCCCGGGGCCGGGAGGAGGCGGGGGGGGGACAGCCCCGGCCCCCCCTCCGCCCCCCGCGCCCCCCTCAGCCGGCCGCCCCGGAGCGGGCGGGAGGGAGAGGTATCGGAGTCGCTCACCCTGGTCTCCGGGCTCCTGCGGCGGTTGCAGGACGCGCTCCAGCTCGGGGAAGGGCAGCTCAGGCAGGTCCAGCAGGGCCCCGTAGCGCTCGAGGAAGGAGCAGACAACGGCGAAGTTGGGCCAGGAGCCCGGACAACGCGGGCCCGCCGGGGCAGGGGGCGGCGGGGATGGGGCCGGAGGAGCCGCCGCCGCCGCCATCTTGGACCTGGGGATGGAGAAGGAGCTGGGGAGGGGGAGGGAGGAGGGGGCGCTGCCGGGCCGGGCCGCCACTATCCCACAATGCACCGGGGGGACGAGGAAGGCAGGGGAGGGCAGGGGGCGGCGGCCAGAGCGGCGCGAGCCGGCTCCCCTCCGCCGCGCGCGGCGAGGGGGAATGAAAACAAGGCGGGGCAGGGGCGGGGACAGACTCTCCGACCGACCAATCGAAACGGGAGGGGGCGGGGCCGGCAGGGAGCGCTGGCCAATGAGAGTGTGGCAACGGGGACCCCGCCCCCTCCCCGCGGGGCCAGGCGGAGGCGGAGCCTGGCGGGGCAGTGGGGCCGCGCGCGCGGGGCGGTGAGTGCGAGCGCGTGACGGACCCTCGGCGTGAGGGGAGCGGGCGGGAGGGCGCGGCCGGGCCCGTGGCAGTCCCGGTGGCAGTCCCGGTCTTTGTGCCCCGTCACGCCAGGCCATGTTTCGGGGGCTCCTGAACAGCACCTTCCCTTCCCTACTCCCTCCCCCCACCCCCCCGCAGTGCTTCTCAGGTTTTTCTGTCCTTGTCTCTTTGCTTCTCTCCGCTGTATTCACAAAGTGCTGTTCCCCCTCTTCTCTTACTACCAGACCTCCGTGACCTCCCGGTTAACTGCCCTCACAAGGCTCCCCAGCGAAATGGAATTGCCAAGTTCCCGAAGAGTGTTTTCCTCCTTCGTGAACTTGACACCTTCCCCCTCCCTACACAGCTGATCTAAACTTCTCCCGTCCTTTCTCTTTGCTTTGCTGATGTCAGTTCTTAATCCTGACCTTCCTTTGGCTGCTGTATCCCCTGGAATGGGAAGTCGCCTGCCTCCTGACCCTGCTCCCAGGCAGCGCTGGAGAACCACGTTGTCTTCTGACACCTTACAGGAGTTTGTTCTGCCCAAAACTTCACGTACACCGATTTACTCTTTCACTTTTATCCTCTTCAGTCTCAGGTTACCCCTTGGCTTTTACGAAACGTCCTTTTCTTCTGCAGATAATATTATCTGGTGCACTGCTCTCGTTCACCTTTTTTATTCCACTTGTTGCTGGTTACCTCCACAGAAGAAAGGTGTGCTGGCAATCTTAAAATCCACCAGCTTGCCCAACTGCAATTCAATCTTAACTTTCTTCCGCTTCCTTCTCAGCTGCTTTTGTCTTCTGCCATCCTTAGCCACCGCTTCATTTCTCTCTTTTAGTATAGTCTCCTGGCATAAACTTGCATTTTGTCTCCTTTTAAGTTCTGCTTCCTTTATTTCTGATGTTTTTAAACCCTCATGACCTTGCTTTTAGAGTCTTGAGCCATTTCTGCTCCTGTCTCTTTGTGTTCGGACTACTGCAGTTTACAAAAATTGCCATTTTAGGTTGTACGTGCAAGTCATTTAATTCAAGGTCTCTTTTGATCTTAAGTGTTACTGTGTATTTTGATACTTTACATTTCTCACAGTGAATAATTAAAAGAAGAATTTGTTCGAGAACTATTTTCCTACTCCTCAGTGATTGGACCACACCCTACACCAAAGGATGCCCAAAGTTTCCGTCAATGAGTTCATTCTTACTCTAAGAAATTCTTATTTATTCAAGTGGCCTGACCTTACTGATATTCTCTGGCAATATTATGGGAAATAGTTGTAGATGACAAATTTTTATGTGTACCTTGTAAGTTTTGTTGCATCATTTCTGCTATTTACTTACTTTTGTGCTGTTTGGATAAGATAGCAAGGAATCCTTGCTCTCCCATTTGCAGTTTATGCCTGTTTGATTGCACAGTTCCAGCCTTGTGATACTGTTTGGATTGGGGAAGGTGATATTCCTGATCATTTTACAGTTCGTTCATCTCTGTCTAACCTCCAGGTCTAATTCTACCATTTCATCTAAAAAGTAGCCCAGGCAAAAATTACTTTCATTCTTCAGAGCCAGATTCTGGGTACTTTATTCGGCCTTTACTCTTTGATTTCATTCTGTTGGGACTACTGCTGGTCATTTCTTCAGCTATAATCTCCCTCCAGGCAGACTTTTGGAAAAATAATCTTACAAATCTTTGTTTGAATCCTTTGCATCGTGGATGTGTGATGGGAGGATCTAGAATATATGAATCCAAGCAAGTTTCAGTCCCCTCTAGCTGCTTGCCTGGCTTCCTGTTTGACAGGACACACGTGCCACTAACTTCTCACAGGAGCAAGAAGGAAAATAATTTCCCCACTATCCTATGTGAGAAGCACCTCTGGCAAACTCAGTCCTGTGCTGCATCCAAAATAATGCAGTTTTTTCCTTCATGCAGTGTTTTAGGCGGGATACTGAGAGCAATCCAAGGAGAGCACGTCCTGTCTGGCGGTGCTGCATCTTTTGTAGCACATTCAAGACAGGAAGGAAGGCTTCCAGGATGACTGGAAGCCTGGTCATCCAAAGTTTTCTCTTTTGCAAGGGCAGTGTCTTTAATCTGTGCCACCAGGGTTCATATGATGAATTTAAACTATTTGATTCTTGGCGAATGTAAACAATTAAAAAATAAAGGATGAGAATCTGTGTATCTGGAAGGATCTGCCACAGAGATTTTCTGGATTAGGCAGAGGTGGACCTCTTTTTACTAGAGAAACAAGAAGTTTTCTTCAAAATGTGGATTTCAGAGCATGTGACTTGGAAGGGCAGAAAGGTGACTCTACCCTGGAGACATCTCAGTGGACTGCCATGCTAGTCCAAAGCATTTCCAGGGTATCATCACCCTGTGATTCCTCTCTTTTTATCTACTGCCAGAATCACCCCAGCAATCAGACTGCAGTACCATGAGGGACTGTGAGGAGGCGAAAGCTTCTGTGGGGAGCTGACAGAGTCCTTGTGAGGCAGAGTCCCTGCCCTGCTGGTACCCAGCAGTGATTGTGGCAGCAGATCCCAACATCACTGTGACACACCCCAAAAAACGGTTGGACTACAGCAGCACTGATAAGGCTCTGTCAAGTTCTAGGCAACAGACTTCAAAGGAAGATGTGTAGCAGTGGTTGGCTGCCAAAGGAAAAACAGAGAAAATAAGCAGAGACTTAGGAAACACGACTGAAGGGACGTTTGTTTAATCTAAATGAAAGATGAGAAAAATACTGAGTCAAGTCCTCAAGAAAACAAAAAAAAATGGTGAAAAAGACAAAGATTAAGCTGTTCTACTTGTCCTCAGCAGAAAGGATTAGAAATAATGGATTTAAGTTGAAACAATGAAAATGGAGGTCAAACAATTAGACAAGTTCTTGTTTGGATGTATAACTATCCCAGGAGACTTGGTCTCTCTCAGAAGTGTCTGGGCAAAGGCTCAATCCCTTTACATCCCTGAAAGTCTTGTTTTCTATAGCAATCTGACAGTGACACTGGTTCATGGCTTTACTGTTTGGTTTGTTTGGCATTTCTTTTTTACCTCATTTACCACTTTAATGGAGCCGCCAAAGAAATAGTACAGATTTCTGATGTTTTAGAAAATTATTGCCATCCTTATTGTTCATTTTAGGGAGAAGATTAAAACCCATATGTGAGATGATATTCTGGGACCTGATCCTTGCTGATAGTTTTAAAAGTTGAACATCCAATACTTGAACAGATTTAGCACGTAAAATGATTTGCCCAAAATCCTGCATAAAATCCCCAAGAGGACTGGTAATTCAACAAATCTGCTGATCCTCAGTTCAAGTCTGTTGTCACAAAATCACGTGGATAAAATCTGTAATAGCATTTCCTTCCTAGCTCCTTGGGGCAAGGACAGAATTTTCCATTTTTATTAATGTGCTGCATATGTTGGCCTGATGTTAAGTATTAAATATCCTTTTTCCAGACTTCGGTTCAACTTTGTGATGTCTTCCCCTGAAATTGCTTCCCTTTCTTGGGGTCAGATGAAGGTGAAAGGCTGCTCTATAACATATAAGGACTGCAAAGTATGGCCAGGAGGAAGCCGGACGTGGGATTGGCGAGAAACTGGGACTAATGTAAGTTTGCTGTTTACTACCCTGCATTTAAAACAGGACTCTCAGAATGGTCCAGAGAACAGAGTTAAAATTCCAGCCAGTGGAACTTTAAAATTCAGTGGGCTGCCTTTTTCTTTCATCTAGCCATTAGATTTTCCTGGGAAGAACTGAGTGTATGTTTTGGAGGTGACTGTGTGGAAGGGTCAGAGGGCTGCAGTCACACAACATCCTACACGCAACAGGACGTAGCAACTGTTGCCATGAGTTCTGATAGCCACCCTGACCAGACAACTCTCATACACCTTAGAGCTCTCAAACAATGTTCTTCATCCGCTTAAGAGTGCAGTTGTCATAAGATGCCAGTAACAACCTCTCTTCAGACTGTCTAAACAAAAGTTATCTTGAGTGAGGTAGGAAATTACGAAAAGTAAAAAAAAAAAAATAGACAGTGACTGACCTTGCATGTTTGGATGACAGCATTGCATGCGGTTTATATCCTTTTCCTTGGAGTCCCTTGTACAGATTTCAGAGGAAAAATATGCAGATACAGTGTCTCATGCTCTATTTTCTCTGTGAAAAGCTCACAGTCTGGCTAATGACACAGTGACTTCTCTTGGTAGCCATATACTAAGTGCTTGCCCTTGTAATTGTTAAAGTTTATCTGTAAATGCAATCAGAATTGGGTGAAAATACATGGAGCAGTATTGATGTTTCAGATTTAGAAGCAGTATAGCATATATTGCATTAGGAACTTGATAATTCTCCCCGTATTAGGACTTGCACTGGGATAGGTAAGTGGCTAGAAAAAAAAAGTTCCACACTTTCAAAGCAAAAGTTAAAGCACAAAATAACAATGTACTGACCAGGCCCAGCACCTGCAGCTGTATCCACGCAGAGGATGCAGCTCTCTTGGATTCATTTTGACACAACTGAAATGCAGAGCATTTGGGTTTGCAACTTTATCTGTTATCTTTGGGGGAACAGAATTTTTTAACCTGTCAGAGTTTGGTTTATGCAGAATACATAATACCAAGAGAAAGGTGGTGCTGTCATGCAAAGATACCTGCACCTTGCAGAGACAAAGGTAGCTGTGTATGTAACCTTTTAAAATGTATTTCATTTATGGCCTGATTATAAAAAAATAACTTTTTATTGGCTGTTCGAAGGGCTGGGTTTTGTGGTGAGAGTTGCTGTCTGCTTGTTTGGCAATGTTGTTTTCATGGTTTACATGCACATGACTGGAGAAGCAGAACAGGTAACGGTCGCTGTAAAGTTCCCAACTAGTTCCCAGCTCAGTCACATTTTTATATTTATTCCAACCACTGGAAAACTTTGGTTTCAAATTATAGGCACTTACTAACATTTAGGAGGCTGTGCTTTCTTTTGAAAGTTTCTAACAAGGAATATCTTCTTGTCACAAGTAAATGTTTAAATCCATAAGTCTTTAGAGGATTTGAAAAATAAGTCTATGTTAAATTAAAATTGGAGGAGTAAAAGAATAGTTGGGTTCTTTGGAGAGGTAGGTTTTCTGGGATCCTTTTTATTTAATTGGGAAGTAAAAAATACGTATCTGAAGTACAGCCTTATGTAAGTCGCTTGTAAAGCTCCTGCTTTAGGTCAGTTCTGTCCTTGCAGCTGAGGAGTGAGGTGATTTGCTTTTAAAATAAACTGGAAACAACAAATATTAAGAATAGAACCAAGGTTTTTCTAGACTGCATTTCCAATGTTGAGAAGAACTGTAAAAAAGTTATTTTTGCCAGCACTGGAAACAGTAGGATTCAACAGGTGCATTTTCTGCCCATTTTGTTTTAACAATGGACTACTTTACAGTTAGCCTGCTTTCTTTGAGCATGTTTTTCCTGCAGGTAGCTGGAACTGAAGTGTGGAAAACAAGCGGTGCTGGTCATGTCCTACACTCTAGTTGGAAATAAATTGGTTCCTTTCGTTCTCTGCTGTTACACTGCTGTCTAGTGGAGCATTCTTTCATCAGGAATATTGTATAACTGGCCCTGCAAGGTTCTGTAACTAAGCACTAACAGATATTGTGGCCTTAACCCTTGGGGATGAATGACAGCCCCTCTCCCTGGCTGGCTGCATTTCAGTGCTGTCTGCTGATGGCAGAAGAAAAGAAGTAGCATTGCCGAAATGCAGGCCAGAGAACAGAACAGGCAAGAAAATCTGCTGTCAAATCAACAATGATAGTTATTTCATTATGTTACATGTTTCCTTTAGTAACACTAGTTTCTTACTAGCATCAAAGTGTCCTCTCTTACCAAAGAAAATCCTTTTGTTCTATGGCTTTAATGTCTCAGGAGCGCTTCTCACGTGACAGCAAACCTTCCCCAGAACTCTAATTATTGTAATTGCAGTAAAACACATCAATTCTTGTTGTCTTAAGTTTTGAGTCTACTTAAAAAGCCCCAAAGGAAAAGCGTTGCCTATTTTGTCATAAACAAGTGCTTAGAGTGATTTGGGCTGAGAAAACTCTGCTTGTTCAAGTGACTTCTGCGTTCCAGGTGTGGATATGGAATGTAAGTGGACTAAGGACTCTGGTCCAGGCAGCCCAAAGGGCCACATATGTCCTGGAGTGTGTCCAGCACAGCACAGCTGAGGGAGGTGCTCATCCCACTCTGCTCTGCACTGGAGCAGCCCCACCTCAAGTTCTGTGTGCAGTTTTGGGCACCCCAGCATAAGGAGGACATCACACTGTTAGACTGTGTTCCAAGGAGGGTGATGAAGATGGTAAAAGGCCTTGAGGGCAAGGCTTATGAGGAGCAGCTGAGGTCACTTGGCTTTTTCATCTTGGAGAAGAGGAGGCTGAGGGGTGACCTCATTGCAGTCTATGCTTTCCAGAGGCAGGGCAGTGCAGGGAAGGTGCTGGTCTCCTCTCTGGTGACCAGCAGTAGGACCCAAAGAAATGCAGTCAAGCTGCATCAGGGGACGTTCAGATGGGGTGTTAGGAAAAGGCTTTTCACCCAGAGGGTGATTGGGCTCTGGAACAGGATCTCCAGGGAAGTGGTCAGAGAGCAAGCTTGTCAGAGTTCAAGGAGCATCTGGATGATGCTCTTAAGTTGTGGTTTAGTTTAAGGTAGTCCTGTGAATGATTCTCATGGATCTCTTCCAGCTTGAGGTATTCTATGATTCTGTGAACTTGGAGAACCATAAAGGTAAATCATCTCTGTTACTGAAATTTCAGACAGTAGCCGTGCTAAAGACTTGCTTGTGGAATAAGTATAATTCACTCACTGGAAGTGGCACTCTACCATGAAAGGCTTTTTTCACCTGCAACCTTAGGAGCTCATGTGTTTGTTTCAGCTTGGAAAGTCTTGTTCCATTCTCTATGAGTCCACCATGGCATTACTTACTTCAAGTGAGAAACTGATCTCAGACCTCTCAAAAACTTCAGAACTTCAGAATTCTACTAAAAAAAAAAGGGGGCACAAATAGTATTTATGGTTTAAAAATAAAAATGCACACCAAAGAGGGGCCAAATTCTAGCCACAGGTTGTCCAGTATCATACTTTTGACCATGTGGAGATACATAGAAACTGAATCCAGGAAGAGAATTAGTGTTATGTAATAATGTTTTACATTAACATTACAGGTGTATTTGTGCTTTCATGTGTTTAAAGCATAATAGCAGTAAATGGGTGGACTTCTTTAAAACCTCTGTTACTGTACTGTGAAAGTTCCTTCTTTCTTCGAGGAGTTTGGTTGCAAATACTCTTTTTTCAAAATAAAGAATAGTGCAGAAATGGAAACTGTTAACTGAAATGAAGCTACCCAATACATTTCAGTCCTCTTCGGTGAGATTTGCCAAGTAAACAAGAAAATTATTTAATCATTTCAATTATCCGAGGACCTATTAAAGTAAGTAAACTTTGGCTTGCAACAAAGGAGATTTTGTTAATTTGAAATCAAACAGCAGTATTCTTGCAACTTTTTAATTTCACTTTAACTGTTAATATTTATAAAATGCCGGAAGGTAGACATAAATGTTTTAGAAATGTGTAATGCATCTTCTTGGTTTTGACTGTTTAATACAGAGTAATCTTGCCATCAATCAATTAATTGTCATCCTTCATCTGCATATTAAATACCTTTTTCAGTTTCTAATGTTGTCTACTGTGTGTATGTACAGAAGAGTGTTGTATTACATTTTGGTACTGCTAATTTACCCTGCTGCTCTGTGTTCAGGACATACAGACACAGCTTTCCTAGTTGATGCTGTCAGTACACAGACTATTATTTTCCTTCCCTGACACTTAGCATTCTCCAGGAGTGCAGCCAGCTGACCTTGAAGAAGTCGTCAGGAAGGGTGTTAAAACTGTGGTGATTGGTCGTGGCATGAGTGAGGCTTTGCAGGTAGGTTTTTGTTCTGTGACAAGCATAAAGAGAACCGCTTGTTTTCCCTCTCCCTCTGATTGGGGGAAAAATTTAAATCGATGATGCTTCATTGAGAGGGGAAAAAAATGAGGATCAGTGTGAATGAGCTCCTGTCAGGGGTCCCTCAGGTCCTGAAAGAAACATCATTTGAGCTCCTCTGTATTAGTGTCAACGTCAAGCAATAAACAGGTTTATGGTTCTGCTACAGGAGCAACTGAAACAAGGAGAATTTTTCAGAATGTGATTAGTCCCTTCCTCTTGCAAGAGGTTATAACTGGCTCTCTAGGCTGCTCTAAATACTTTGGTAATTAGGCATTTTTGTCACTAATGTTGCCAGGGTATGATTTCAGCAGATAAACTAGCTACGGAAAGCTCAGAAGTGCTGAGCTTTACTTGGTGAGAAACAAGTTTTTAGCTTTCTGGTGGGATGAACAACACCTTCTTTACATTAAATTCCTTTAGCTCCAGTTCTATTTATTTTTGTGAGAGAGGACTGCATTTTAAAGTGTGCTAAGGAGATATGGGAGGTGTGTGTAGAAAAGTAGCTTTATCGAAGAGAAGAAAATGAGATCAATCTTAGAACTATCTGAGCATTATTTTGGCTACTAGCAGTTTCTTAAGTCGTGCTTAACAAATGGCATCAGTACCTGGTGTACTACAAGTCTTAAAGTTTAAGGGGAATAGAATCTGATACTTGCTTTTCTGATTTCTTTTCTCTTCCGAGGTTCCAGCATCCACTGTGGACTATCTGAAGAAGAACGGGATTGACGTGCTGGTGCTGCAAACGGAGAAGGCGGTGGCCGAGTACAATGCCTTGGCTGCTCAGGGTGTCAAAGTGGGCGGGGTCTTCCATTCCACCTGCTGAAGCGCGGCTCATTCCGCGTTCCCGGCCCGCAGCCAAATCACGGACACACCTCTGCTGAATCCAATTACACTCAGCAGAGCGTGAACTTACGTGCCAAGGCATTTGTGCACTGACAATCTAAAATGCAAGGACAGTTTATTAGTTCAGGATTTAAACAAATCGAGGGCTCACAAAAGGTGGGGCTGTTAATAAAATTGTTTAATTACAGAATCATTTCCATGTATTGTTGAGATTGACCTAATTTTCCTCTGAAGGCTGTCCATAATCTTGTTACTTAACTTTTCACCTGTTGACTAAATCAGGAGATTATGTTTTGAATACTTTTATTAGAAAATGGCCCAAAATTACATTACTGGCTATTGGAATGCAGCCATAAAATATCTGATGAGAACAATCAAATTGTAGATATGAAGTGGTAGTAAAGAAGCACTTTACCACCACTGGATAAATAAGTTAAAAATAAAGTAAATTAAAAAGCAAACCCAGAACATGCAACTTTGCCTCCTGCAGGTGACCTCAGTCAGGGTATTTGCCAATTTATGAACATCATGTAATGTAGCACTTTTAAATTTTTCATTGAACCTGGAAAAGGGAAAAAAATGTCAACAGGGTATAAACATAAAACCTGGGCCTTAAAGAATATTCTTATTAATTGCCAGTTGTGAGGATTGAGTTGTCCAATACATACCTATTCAGAAGTTCCTGCATGCTTAAAATCATCAGAACGGTGCGCTACAAAACTAGAGTTTGCAGCATAAAACATTGATCTTTAGGAAATCAGTCTAAATTGCTGCTAGCAAGGTGCTGCTGGCAAGCTGGGGATGCTTGCGAGAATTGCTACTGGTCATCATTATCTGATGATTTAAATGTGCCAACAAACACATTATTACACTGAGGATTTAAAGAGTTCTCTTGGTTGCTGTTCTTGGTGAGCTTCTATCAATATTGCCAGTTACAAGTTACCTACTGTAGATTTTTTTCTCACCAGGCTCACCATTTCTTGTTCTGTGCATATTAATTCTGTGTGTATTAATAAAAGTACCAAGATGAAGCTGTTAAAGCCCTGAGGCACTTGGAGCTATCCAAGCAGTAGTAGAGGCTTAGATTGATAGAAGAGCACAATGACTTTCCCAAGATGCACAAAATACTATGGTTTTTTTCTGTTTATTTTCTCTAGTAATCATTTAGAACCTTTTATCTGATAAAATACAAAGTGGTGTAAAAGCAAA
The DNA here is from genome assembly GCF_009650955.1 of Corvus moneduloides. Taxonomy (NCBI): domain Eukaryota; kingdom Metazoa; phylum Chordata; class Aves; order Passeriformes; family Corvidae; genus Corvus; species Corvus moneduloides. The sequence goes on from NC_045477.1 coordinate 31,780,569, forward strand.
GGGAAAGTAAATACTTCAAAGTTTTATCTTGCAATCTCCTAAATATTGCAATGTTTTCTGTTAGTGTAGCTACATTTGAAGAAAAATCTTACCTAACCCAGCAGGAACTGCCTTTCCAGCTGCATCTGTGTTGTCTGAGGCAGCAGCTGGTATAATGCTCGTTGTAGCTGCTGTGACATTTTTCTGCATAACTTGCCTGGTGTGAAGGAGAAGGCGAACTGCTGACCCAGAAGACTGTGGTCATCCCAAGGGAATGCCAGTAGAAAGAGTTCCTACCAGCCCACAGGGTGTGGAGACTTTTGCACTAAATGTTCTCTGATAGTGACAGTGGTCTGACTCTCTTGATCGTGGTCGTGTATTTGCGTTATTTTATGAGCTTCTGGGCATTAAGGCAGCCTCAAATGGGAAAATGCTTTGTAATGCTTTGACTGAGAGGACACTGCAGTACTAAAAAAAATGGAAACATGCGCATTATACTGCTAGGAGAAGTTGAGCAAACATCTTCTTTTTCTCCTCCAGCTCTGTTTTTTACTGTTTTTTTTTTTTACATATTTTCATGTTAATGTGGCACATTAATGGTGATGCCACATTCACCAAAACTGCCTAGCCCAGGTCCTACATTGGAGACAAATACTGTGGGCTTCTCACAGTGCTGCTGCCACACGATTTATCCTCCCAAAAGGCATGCGGGGAGCAGAGCCCGTTTTGCCAGGTGACTTTTAGAGGTGTACCCTACCCAGCTTTGTGCTGCAGCCTCTTAATTCTTCCCTTCATTTGGCAACTGGTAGGATGCAGAAGATTCCACTTCCAAAACAGGGAGCTGTAGTGTGCAAAGAAATGAATTTCTTTTTTTTAAGGCAAACTGCTAAGCTTCACCACCAGTACAAAATTTTGGTGTCAACAAAGAGATTATCTGCTGCAAGTCTTTTCCATCCATGTCTTCTCTTGCTGCTCTCGTCACAGCTTCCTGAGTCAGCACTGTCAGTTCCCACAACAGCATCTGTTCCACTTGGGCTGCTCCAGTCACTGAAAGCCCGATTTCCTTCTTGGTGCCTGAAATTGCTTTGCTAGATGGTGGAAGCAGCTGGGATTGATTCATCAAAAAATTCCAGCAGAGCTCAAACTGGTATCTTTGTTAAATTGCTGCTTTCAGCTAGAGCCATAAATAATTTGTGAAAATTATGGGCTCATAGCCCAAATCATGGGAATGCACTTTTATAGGGCAGGATTTCTCACATACACCACTGCTCTGCCTCCCACCAGGAAAACGATCTCCCAGTAGGCAGTGAACTCCCACCCTGACGCTGAAATTAAAGCCGAGCTGCGGCTGGGCTGGGAGCCAGGAAGATTCCACCCCAGCTGCTCTGCCGCCGAGTGGGTCAGTCCCCAGCCCTTATCTTTGTGAAGCAGCATGTGCAAGCTGGCAGCCAGGAGAAACAGGCCATAAAAGGCTCACAGACACCAAATGCAACACAACCAGCATTTTTAAGGGACATTGGGCAGCATTTGTGCAAAGCCTGGCATCCACAAGCCTTCAAACTTTGTATTTTGAAGTCCCACTGATACCGCATTAGCAAACTGTAAAGTAAAAAGACAGCCTTTTCTGCCTTCCCAGTGTCTGTTACTAAGAATAAAATGGAAGATGCCAGTGAAATAAGATGAAAAAAGTAATTATAACTTAGACAAGCAAGACAGGATTCCAGAGGAAATCCATTTCTGTGAGCTTGAACCCAAGATGATGACCTGCACAGCATGGTGGAGAGTACAAGTCTGATGAGGAGCGGCCTGAGGGAGCTGGGGGTGTTTAGCCTGAAGAAGAGGAGGCTCAGGAGGGACTATATCGCTCTCTGTAACTCCCTGAAAGAAGAGCATAGCCAGTGGAGGGTCAGTAACAAGTGACAGGACAAGAGGAAATAGCCTCAAGTTGCACCAGAGGAGGTTTAGACTGGATATTGAGAAAAAATCTCTTTCCCGAAAGTGTTGTCAAGCATGGAACAGGCTGCCCAGGGAAGTGGTGGAGTCAGCACCCGTGAAGTGTTCAAAAGGTGTGTGGATGTGGCACCTGGGACCATGGCTTAGTGGTGGGTGTGGCAGTGCTGGGTTTATGGTTGGACTCCATGATCTTAGAGGTCTTTTCCAAACTAAATGGTTCAGTGATGTCATGCAGTCCTGATTTATGAATTTTCCACTAAAAGCATTCAAAGCTGGGTTTCCCACATACACAGATGCCTTATGTAAATTAAATGCAGAAAGTTAATGGTAAACAGGACAACACATTTTCAAACCACTAAGCTACCCCTCTTTCATGTGAGGTCAGCATTTTCCTTGCTCTGCTAGATTCTTTTCCCTCTTCCTTCCGTCTAACTAGGATGAGGGGTTTTTGAACATCGGTTAGGGGCGTTTGAACATAGTTGGGTTTTAGCAGATTATTTGCCCTTCCTTTGTAGATTGCCATATCTCCCTGTGGCTGCAGCTGTACTGGCACACTGTTCCTACACTTGGAACCATCTGAGAGAACAGAAACTCCCCGTACTTGGGTGACTGTCATCTGAAGTCCTCTGTTCCCCCTTCAACAGAGATGAAAGATGCAAATTATCTTTGTGCATGACTAGAGTCCTTTGTTTTTCTTTTCATTCTGAGATCAATCATCTTATAGGCTATTGCAGTGCAGAAGCCCAACAATTATCCAGAATTAAAGGACAGCGGGTGAACGGCATGAATGCCTCTGAGACGACACAAAGAGCATGAACTCTGGTATTTTTGAGAGCAGAAAAACCTAAATGTCTCAAACCTGGGGATGGGAAGAAAAAGTCAACATCTGGATTTCAACAACTGAAATAACCCTTGCTTTTTATACAGGTTTCTTTTCCAATTCCCCTTATGTTGAAACATGGTGTGAAATAGGCAGTCCCAAGTACACAATACAGGCTGGGTGGAGAATGGATTGGGAGCAACCCTGAGGGGGCAGCACCTTGGGGGTGTTGGTGGGTGAGCAGCTCAAGTTGACTTGTCCAGAAAGGACACGGCTGCCTTTCTGGGCTGCAGAAATTCTGCATTCTCCCCCTCTGCTCTGGTGAGACCCCACGTGTAGCGCTGCATCCAGCTCTGGGGCCCCCAGCGTGAGCATGTGGACATGTGGAGTAAGTCCAGAGGAGGCCACGGAAATGCTCAAAGGGCTGGAGCACCTCTGCTGTGGAAACGGGCTGAGAGAGTTGGGATTGTTTAGTCTGGAGAAGGCTCTGGGGAAACCTGAGAGCTCCTTCCAGTAGCTGAAGGGGCTACAAGAGAGCTGGAGGAGGATGCCCTTTTGACAAGGGCATGGACAGGACAAGGGGGGGATGGCTTTAACCTGAAAGAGGGAAGGTTTAGATTAGATGATGAATTGTCATCTGCTTGCACTGGTAAAACTGAAGAAGGAAAGGAAAAGCTGTCATTTCTTCCATGATCCAAACCAGGAATCAGAGAAAAATCTACAGAAGAGAAGGCAACTGCAGAATGCTCTCATTAAGAGATTGGAAATGTTACAGCAGCCTTACATTTTCAGCTTGTTTTAGGCATCTTGAAATTACAGATGGAATAACTTTTCCACAGCCCTGCAGTATTTGATTCTCGGTGGCAATACAGAAGGCACTCACTCTTTGCCTGGTATGTTATATGGAAGGAGGTCAAGGACAGCATGAGGGGAACAAAATAGCAGAAATTTGATCCGGTACTTAGAAAAAGAGAGAAAGATGCCAACATTTTGATATTGAAAGTATCAACTGTGCCTACCACACCATCCATTGTGGTCTGGAGCCTATGGACACTATTTAAATTAGAAACAGTACTAAGATGACAAACTGCACAAAATACTGGTGAAGTGCAAAAATGAGAGGAAGAAAAAAGTCTGTAATGAGCTCACTCAACTTGTCAAGCATCTGCCCAGACACAGCTTCCTAATTGAGAGATCCATCAACCCTGTCTGCTGGGAACTGAACTGAGGATGCTGAAGACAAGTCAGACGATAACAACTCAGCTGTCAGATGGGCAGGAGATTTTCAAAGCAGTGCCCTAAAGGTGAAACACCACAAACCAGTCTGTAAGAGCAGAAGCACTAAGGAAGTGTATTTAATTCAAGAATACCTAAAGCAGCAGCAAAGTTTTATGGTTATGAGCCTTTGGGCTACAACTTACCAGTGCTAAAAAATTAAAATCACAAAAACCATGCAGTAATCTTATTAGCCAAGGACCATGCAGGCATCCATGTTCCCTCATATTATAAAAAAGAAACAGAATAGCATGAGTTTGCCAATTTTATTATAGGAAAGCATGTAAGGGGTTATTTACACTAAATACAACTGGAAAGTATTTCTTCACTGCTTTGTTTACTTGCTAAAAATACACCTTTTTGTAAAAAGAAAAAAACCCCAACTGATTAATGAACACAGGTAACATTTGGCTGCTGCACTAGAAAGTTTCACATGTTAGGTCCTCCTAAAAAATCCTACCAAAGGATTGCTACAAATCATAGGAGGTTCCTCAGTCGGCTGAGCCTGGCACACAGAAGTGATACACAGACACGCTTCCTGACAGGAATGCCAGATGGGATCATGTTTTAACTAAATTCTTGCCCCTCTGTACTCCCAGCTCACCTGCAGATGGGAACACTGACAAGCTGCCCAACTGCTGCTGAACAGAGTCTGTTTGGCTACTTGAACTGACAAGAAAGACTTGGAGTACCAGAAGTGCTGCTGAATTGAAAAACATTGATTTTCACATCCCACTAAGACTGGTTCAGGCCAGGATTATCACACAGAAATAGATCCTGTAAAACTTAGAGGGAAGTGGTTAGGAATTTTCCAACTGGTACTTAATCCCATTGTTCCTCAAGCTGTACAAAGGTGCAACAGGAGACAAACTGTTTTGGTGCTGTAGCTCAGTTAAACTCCACGTCCTGCTGACTGAAGTTCTGCCACCTGCATAAACAGGATCCTCCTCCCCCTGCACCATGAACAACCTGTGCCCTCCCCAGAGCTGGACCAGCTTCAGCACAGCCACAGAGGATGTAGAACAGCAATTAACAATTTCCTTCCGAGGTGCTGTTCCCACACAAGAACAATAGTACTTTTTAGAATATTATATTTGTGTTAAGAAATTAGGTACCAGTGCACAAATGCAAGTTTTAGACATTCAAAAAAAACCCCAAAACCAAAAAACAAACCCAAAAAACCCCAGAAACAAACCAACAACCCTCCACAAAATGCTGAACTCCTCAGCTTCCCTTCAGAGTACTGTAAAAATAACATTGATTTATGTGCCCAAGTATTTACATAGTAAGTACATAGCAGAAAACCTAGAGGCCTTGGAGACAGACTTTTGATAGGTAAAAACTGAAGGTACGGCCCAGCGAAATTACTACTGGAATGCTGATTGAGAACTGTCCTGTTTCTGTTGAGTCAATATAGAAAAACCTGTGTTTCCTTGAAACCACTCCTAACTAGCCAAGTAACTCCTGTATTTGCCTGCTGCTTAGGACACCGCCAGCAGCTTTATTTTGACATCTGACTCCTTTTATGCACATAAAAGGCTGTTTTGCCTTGGTTTGCTGCTATCTGGGACACAGCATCTTGTTTTCATGTAACCCAACAAACCCCATAAATAGGTTTCTTTCAGCGCCAGCCTTCACCGCCTGGCAGGTTTGGGCATTATATACACTTTGACAGGTTTGCTGAAGGGGATGGTCCCCTCTATGCCATTTTCAGAGGGTGGGAGAGCCTCTGAGCTGTCACTCCAGGTAGATTTAGGAATTCTGGTAGATGCTTTGCTCTTGTTGGAATTGTAAGCCAGCAGCAATCGCACTTCAATCTGACATGGCTCTGCAGAGAAAAAAATAGAACAATCCAAACGTGATTGTCGTTGCACAGTGAACAATCAACATCAAATGAACTTTAATTTCATGTATGCTGGGTAAGTACAGAGCTGTTCTGGGCTGACCAGAATCGAGTCTAGTGTCTGAAAACAAACCTCTGGCATTACATTCAGCACAGCAGAACTAAGGACTGTTCTAGGTTTATCCCCCTCCGTCATCACTTAAGAAATTTTACCGCTAACTTGCAACTTTCAAAAATAACTGTTTGAAAGTAACTTCAATGAAATAATAACAATCATTAAAACCCCCACAGAACTAGCAGGCCCTGCTCACTGTATTTATGTCAGGATCAGCCCAGATGACATCTGCTAAGACTTGTGGCACAGGAGATTACTTGAAGATTCTCTTTTGTTGGAAGTTTTTGCACGCCAGACAGGCTCTTCCTCTCTTTCACCAACTCTGCAGCTGGGCAGAGCAACGTTACTAATACTGTCCATAGGATGATTTCACTTTACTCTTCTCACTGTGGTCATAACAAAAGTGGGGTTTCAGTATACATAGTATTACTCTGGACTTAGTGCTGGACTTACATCCCCAACAAAATTCTCCTTTCTAGACTGAAAACCAGGTTTGTTTAAGTTTTCTTTATGGACTGTACTGATTTGGGCTGGGATAAAGTTAATTTTCCTTCATAGTAGCTCGCTTGATGCCTTGTTTTGGATTTGTGACCAAAATAGTGTCAATAACACAGGGATGTTGTAGCTATTCCTGCACAGTGTAATACCCAGGAGTTTTCTCACATTGCCCTTCTGATTCTCTACCTGTCCCACTGGGGGGTGAGCACCAGGTGGTGTGCCGGGGCTTAACTGGATACCAGGGATAACCCACAACAGGACTACATTAATGAAACCTAAATTAAACCTGCTGAAACCCACAGGATTTTAAGATGCCCTATCCAGAACTGCAGTGGGTCTCCAGCTGAGACATCATCAGCACCAGACAGAACACAAGAAATAACCCTTTTGCACAGTTACTCCACACTTTAGCCAACACCTCCCTGAGCTCACCTTTTCATCACTCCACTCTTAGTTGCAGTTTGGAGTCACCTCTTTCACTTCTGCTCTACACCTGGCACTTAATCCGTGCTTTGCATTCTCCTTCCCAAGCACACTCTTTCTACTGGCCTTTAACAAGTTTCATGGTCTTGCATTAAGGCAATTTCTCCACTTTGAATTCTGACCATTTTCTGAGCCCCCCCCAGCTCAGTGTCTTCCCCTTGTTTTATATGCCCAAGTGCCAATGTCAAAGTTAATGTTTAAAATAATGCCTAGAGGAGACACCAGAAGAGAATCCCTCAGGGCCACGCTTAAAATGCCCTTCCAGTGAATGCTGCAGAAGTAGAAATAAGGATTTCAGCTCCATCTGGTGAAGTACAGGATCAACCCTTAAACCCAGATACTTCCAGTCCTAGAAACAGTACCATGTTTTCTTCTCCAAAACAAAACAAAGACAGCAGGATGAGTGAGTAAACCATGGAAGCACTATACAAAAATAAGTATCTGAAGGAGCACAGCAATAAACAAAATTCTGTTGGTTAAAAAAAAAAAAAAAATCACCCAATTCAATGAAGAATTGCTCAAAAAAAACCTCTCAGAGGAAACCCCCACATTTGAGTAAAAATGTAGGGATTAAAAGAAAACAGGACAAAGGGAGCTGTGAATGAAATACACTCTGCTTTTGTTGTTTGAAGTCCACAAGCCAGTTACTGAAGTGCTTCCATGGGGAAGTGTGAACAGCAGCTGAGACTGAAGGTGAATGTTGGAGTCACATCATTATCAGAGCTAAAGGGTGGGATTTTAGGGCATTAAAAGGATGGAAGTTTAATCAGCAGTGCAATTGTACTGCTGTACTGTTCTCTGCCATGCTCAAACACCTGTCAGACCCAAAACAATGACTTACAAGGAGTCAGTGACCTTACTGTGACCCCTTGCCTTTACCTGAGGATGCAGACCTGGCTCCTACAGCTGACTGCTCTGCACACGAGTGGGTGACCTCACCTTGAACTCAGCTCTCATGTGAAGGCTCCCACGGCTCTCCCAAGACAGCAGCCCCTCTAATTCCCTATGGAGCAGCAGTGCCTGGTAAACAGGGAGCTGTAACTGCTCAAAGGCCTGACTGACACTTAAGGGCAGCACCAACCACAGCTGGAAACTCCAGGATCCTCAGAACCCCCCCAGACTGTGGGTACCCTACTTGTGTCTAATAAAAGCACAGCCACACAACCACGTTAACTTGTATCATTAACGTTACCTGTCCAGGCTGTGTGCGAGAGGTAAACCTGAGTTATCAGCCTGTGCCTTCCAGGGCCAGGATTTCGGAAGTCAGCTGGTTTAGGATGGATTAGCTGTGCTTGTCCATCTGGATACAACACCTAGAGGAGAACCAAAGAAAAAAAAAAAAAAAAAAAAAAAAAAGAGAAAACAGCAAAGGAATGACAACTGGACTGGGGATCTGTCTGCACAGTGTGTTACTTGGGTATTTTCTGTTTGAGTTGGGAAAGCAAGAAAAGTGGGCTTTAGCTTGGAGCCAGGAGTTCAGCTGCCCCAGATGTAACAGCCACACGCTGCAATTCAAACCCACAGCACAGGTGGAAAAAAGGCCACACTGGCATCAGCTGCTTCTTCTGCATTGTAACTGAGGTTTTTGTTTCTTTGTTAAGCAGTGACTTTGCATATTTTACTTGGATCATACCACTCCTACCTCCTCAGCTGCATCTAAAACTGGTGATTCAGCAGCAGGAAGAAAAGCTGGAGAGCCAAGAGCCTGTGTATTTTTGTGCCGTTCAGAACAACTTCTTTTGCTCCTCCTCCTCCTCCCACTAGACCAGCTGGAAGTTCACCAGCATTAATTGGTGTTTGTGTCCATAATGTGCACAGTGCACGAGGAAGAACAGAATGACATCCAAGCGCTCAGAGCAAACTCTCAGAACTGCACCCAAGTCAACTCTCAGTGCACTACAGACAAACCAGGTTCTGAATGTGGTCAAAACACAGAAATCCAGCATTGTTACTAATGAAGTGTATCATTATCTGCAATCTAAAAGTATTGACATCCTTAAAGAAACTCCCCCCAAGACACAATCTTGTTTGCATTTATGTCAAGTGACTTCTTACCTGAACTTTAACAGTTCCTTGAGGATCCTGCACATGTTCCACAGTTGCATCAACATCCAGCGCCACAACCAACCCTGATGTAAACCTCAGGGGATTATCAGATTCACCAGTAGGCTCAATGATATTTGCAGTGGCTTTATGGAGCTGTTAGGGGCAAAGTGATTGGCAAAAATAAGGAGGTGGGTGAAAGAAGAAAGAAAAAAAAATTGTAATTAGTACTGTTCTTAACAGAGATGTGCATGAACTTTGGATTTTTTTTTTTATACTTCCAGGAATTACTAAGTTTTCCAGGTTTTTAGCAGTAGTCCTGAGGATACTAGATAAGAAGACAAAGAAGAAATAAGTAACACTTCAGTCTGACCAAGACCCTGAATTCTAAAAGCTTCATGGTATATTAGAAACTAGTCAAGATGCCAAGACAGTCCACAAGGATATTGCATTTTAATTTTCTGTTACACCAACCTGCTCTGGAAGAGGAAGGTGGAGGAAGGTACTTTGCCGCAGTGTTGTCTGAAGAATCTTGACCACTTCTGAAGGCTTGGATGTCACAAGTCTGGGCATTAAGTCCAGCAATTTATCTACAAAACTGCCTTGCATATGTGGGAGCTCAGAGATGAAGCATCTGTGTCAAGAATAGATTAAAAATCAAATACTTTTTTCAACTTTTTCCACAGTATTATTATTTTCAGTCAAGCTAGTTAATCCTTATATTAAGTTATAATGACAGAATCAGATACCTACATTCCTCTTCTGATGTGTCTCATACGTAAGAGATGACTTTGGCTACACGTTGGGACCATGCCTCGTGCTCAAACTGACACCATCAAGGGCTATGTGGTGTGGGCAGCAGGTCAAGGAAGGGGATCCTCCCCCTCTTCTTTGCCCTCCTGAGACCCCACCTGGAGTACTGTGTCCAGTTCTGGAGTTCCCAGTGTAAGATGGACAGAGGAGGCCATGAAGATACTCAGAGGGCTGGAGCACCTCTGTTATGATGACAGGGTGGGAGAGTTGGGGTTGCTCAGCCTGGAGAAGAAAAGGCTCCAGGGAGACCTCATTGCAAATTTTCAGTACTTAGAGGGGGCTTATAAAGAAGAGGGAAAGTAACTTTTTACACAGGCAGATCATGATAGGATAAATGGGAATGGTTTTAAACTAAAAGGGGAAAGATTTAGATTCAATGTTAGGAGAAGATTCTTCACTGTGAGGGTGGTGAGGCACTGGCACAGGTTGCCCAGAGAAGCTGCGGATGCCCCATCCCTGAAGTGTCCAAGGCCAGGCTTGATGGAACTCTGGTCTAGTGGAAGGTGTCCCTGCCAATGGCAGGGGAGTTGCAACTAGATGTTCTTTAATGTCCCTTCCAACCTACACCATTCAATGACTCTGTGTTTCTATGATTTTATGACTCAGCAGGGAATTGGATAGCTAGTCCAGAGATACAGGCATCCTTAGCTGGCTGAGCAGAATTTTATTTCTAGTTCTGATTAAATTCACATTTATTTGTATTCCATAGGCTTGGCAGTTGTGGCTGGTTAACTGGTAAGAAAAAGGGACCAAATCTGCCCTACCCCAATGCTCAGCTGGAGCTGGAGAATAGAACTGTTAATTTCCTGTACATCTTTCCCTCACACTGAGCCTCAGGATCAGCAGAACTCATCACTGTTTCATAGAATCAGAACCATAGAATGGTTTGGGTTGGAAGGAACCTTAAAGATCACCTGGTTTCAAACCTCTGCCACGGGCAGGGACACCTTCCACTAGAGTCAATCTGTTCATGCAAATTGACACAATACATCTGTTCTCCCTGGAAGTAAAGGTGACTACTCAGAGGTGGCAAAAACAGTAGACAGGGCCAGGAAAGATATTGCAGAATTCTTGTCTGACTTATTGCTCCATGTTGATGGCATCAAGGGTAATCTGTTTTTTTATTAATCTTTGAAAGGTCAAATTGCTATCAGGACTCCAGGAGACAGAATAACAACAACAAAAAATTAAGTATTTATCAAAACAGCATCCACTCAAAGTAGATAAATCCTTAAAAATACAAGAAAAAAAAATCAGCTATTCTATAAAAATTAATTCAGAGTACATGTTTCTGAAGTACCAGCATAACATCTCTATGTTAAGGACTTCAACTACGAAGGTTCTTCTTGCTTTATTATTATCCCATGACAGTTCCCAATGTAGGACAGCAGGGAAGGGAGATGTGAAGAGATGAAAAACAAAGTGAGTATCCCATGATGACAATGGTGGTGGGACTTTCTAACAAAGTGAAGAAGCAATGGAGTTTGTCACCTCTGAAAGGAATCCACTTCTTGTAGGAATTTTTCACACATCCCAAAAAGGGGTTCCACTCTGCAATGAAAATAATATTCCTTGGTTTACTTTTAAAGGAAGAAAAATGGCTCTACGGCTATACACATTTAGGTGGTTTGGAATCCCATTAAACCTCCTAAAAATGGAAGTATCTTACAGTTTTTGAACTAAAAAAGTGTTCCTCACTTGTCTATATTCCACTCCCACAAAAAAAAACCCCATTTGCATAAGGCACTAATTAAGTTCCCAAAGCCACTGTTAGAAAATATTAATTTTCTACTTATAAAACAGAGGTTAAAAGGCAAATATACTATGGACTTCCATAGTAACACAGTAAATTGATGGCAACAAACCTGAAACAGAAGTAAATTAGGACAGTAACTAATTTGCTCTAATTCTACCAGCTGGAGTTCTCATTCTACAACCATGTGTCACTTCTTTAACTTCAGCAGCCAAAACAAACCACTTGGAGCCTCTCGTGTACCTAAGCCTGCACAGGAGCAGTTTCTGAGTCCCCCACACAGTAGTTGCAGATCAGTCAAGAGGACAATACTTTCCTGATGCTAAAAATTCAGCAATGAATACTTAATGAAGCAAACATGATTGGTGCATTCTTTTGATACATGACTTTTCCTCATTTAAACAGGTCCCAAATATCAACTCTGTTTTAATCTATTTATATGTTCATAAATGAGAGAACTCAACCCCCAAAACTCATCTTCCCAATAGTTTTGTCATCTAATTCAGGACTGTGTAGCTATACAGCTGTATCAAAGGCAGAAGAAGGTTCTTCGTTCTGAATTACTTTAGCAAATGGTTATTGGCATGCTGCCCTGTCATGTGTCTAATTTATCCTTGCTGTTTTTTTTAAACAAAACTTAAGGACAGTAATCTTAGAGCTAACCCTAAGAAGATCCTTAGACCAGGTCATCCTTACCCTCTTGTGGTGCGGGCAGTCACTATCAGCTGCAAGGCCTTTGCTTGCAGTCTCATGTGGTGAATAATGACCACTTGTCTACTTTCCACTCCGCTGTACATGAACTCCATTTTGTAAGTTTCTTCCAGGATCTGCCAGACAGACAGAACAGGGATAAAAAACCATCCGACTGTTAAACTCCAGCACAACTATGATCACCAGATTCTGGTATTTTTATCTCATACCGAGGAACACATTAAGCAGACAAGAGGAAGTGCCCAAATTAATACAGTTGAGTTCAGTATGACTGTGTAGAGGCCAAGAACTTGCAAGTTCTTTAACAGGAAATACTCCCTCACCTTGCATCGATAGCAAGTGACCTACATTCATCATCACAACAGATAACACTTTCCAGAGGTTCACAAACTACTCAAGAGGGTACCCAAGAAAAACAGTTCAATCAGAGAAGATTTCAAAAGCTGGATGGCTTTTGTTTCTACTCATCAACAGCAGAGAAGGCTTTGATGCAGAGCAGTATCTGTCTATTACATCTTAATTACCTTAAGACTCAAAATGTCAGCAGAGTTTCCCAACAGATCCATGAACTTGCTTCTACCCTTGATTTATTATCAGATTATTTAATAGCTTGCTTGCTTCTTTACGTTTTCTTAGGGCTTACCTTCAGTTTTCCCAGGATCTGATCATTTATATATCACAGAACCAGAATATCCCAGATTGGTGGGACTTCCAGAGGTCATCTAGCCTGGTCCCCTGCCCAGAGCAGGTCTCAGATCCAGTTAGTCAGGGCCACATCAAATTGCGAACACTTCCAAGGACAGACATTCCCCCCACCTCTCTGGGCAACAGTATTTAACCATCCTTACAGTAAATTTTCCCTTTATAGCTGATCAAAATTTCTCATCGTTTGCTGACTGCCTCTTGTCCAGAGTAGTCTGGCTCTGTCTCATTTATATCCTATGATACAATGGTAGACAGAAGTAAATTCATCCTGAAGCCTGCTCTTCTCCAGGCTGGACAATTCCAGCTCCCTCAGCCTTTCTTTGCAGGTAATGTGCTCCAGCCCCTGACCACACTGGTGGCCCCCTGCTGAACTTGCCCCAGTTTGTCAGCATCCTCCTTCTACTGGGGAGGCCCAGCACACAACACAGGCTTCCAGATGTCATCTCCCCAGAGCTGGATCATTTCCCAAACCAAGACATCTCAGCTGCCATTGGCCTCCTGTAGTGCCTCATATTCAATGTACTGAACATGATGAGGTTCCTGTCATCCCAGTTCCCCAGTCTGTCCACACCAGCAGCCATGCCCTCCAGCATATCAACTAGTTCCTCAACTTGCAGGGGCCTCATCACCTACTTATTCAGCCACAATCCTGCAGGTTTGGTGAAAAAGAAATGATGGGAGACTGTATCCAAGCTTTGCTAAAGTCAAGTCATGCTAAAGTCAAAGATGCCAATGCCCACTGCCCTCCCCTTGTTCAGAGCACCAGTACCCTCACCACAGAGAGCAGTGCTTGTGGTCAGCCATAACTTGTTTTTGAGAAATGCATTTTGGCTGTTCCAAGTAGCTTTGTTGATCTTATTTAGAAACAGCTTTTAAAAGTAGTTGGTCCATAACCTTCCCCAGGAAAGAGGTGAGGAAGACAAGCAGCCCACGGTTTTCTGGATCTTCTTTCTTACTCTTCTGGAAGATGAATGTGATATTTGCCTTTTTGCAGCTGTCACGAACTTCCCTCTCTCACCACTCACCTTTTGCAGATAAGGAAACTTACCCCAGTTTTGGGGACTAAGATTTACTTGGACAGACTATGGCAGTGGAAGGCCAGAAGTGTACTATTGTTCTATGGCCAAGGAAGGACTCCTACCCAAGGACTGGCCTCCATGCAGGCTCAGCTGCTTCCACCTCACCTGCTTTGCTGCAGCAGATGCCAACGCATTCTGTTTCAGGTACAGGGGAGCTGCCACATTCCACAACTTCTCCTGCAAGGCCTACATGAAAAAACCATGAAATGATGATAAATATCTAATTCAGTCTAAACAGTTGGTTGAAAAAGCATGCCAAAGCTTTTGTGCTTTTAAATACAACACAGGGAACCAAAGCTCCCAAAATATACATTGTTCTATAAAGACACAGAGATACCTATACAACCAGAAAATACAAAAGAAGTTGAGAATAATATTAACAAAGCTGTGAATGAGAGACTCGTCAAGCCAAACTCCTGGTACTTCATGAAGAAAAACAACAGCCCACTGCATTATCACACCCCTGAGACCAAGATCAGGGCAATCTCAGAGTGCAGGCAAAAAGTGGAAACAATAAAAACTCATAAACACAATTCCTTCCACAGCCACATTTCTGAACTTTCCTGCTGACAGTCTCTGCCCCACCAAAGATCCTGGAGTTGCTACAAATATTGTGTCTAATTCAACCACTGATATTGGTATTAAAAAAACAAACCAAACCAACAAAAAACGCCAAACAAAACCCCAACCACCTACCACGCTCTGTTTGCTTTTTGATTGACGTTTTATAAAAATGTAGAAAGCCTGACTGGATGATTGGTATCACTGCCTCCTTTTTGAAGCTGCCTGTCCCTAGATACAGCTATGCACAAGGATGGCTGCAGCCAAAGCTCAAGAATGTACAGACTATACTTCACCCTGGCTGGCCCAAGAATCCCAGTTAACTACCTCTAAAATCACAGGGTATGTAGAGCCTTTAAAGGTCTGGAACCTTTTGATCCTTGAGAGGCTGGGAAATGAAGATACTTTTTCCCCCAGCAGCTTTTTTTCTGTTGGGGAAAGAAGCGACTGGACAGAAATCTACTGAAAAGGGCTACTCAGACATTCAGGTTCTCTCTGCAGTATCAGAATTTCTAATTGTATTGTATGAGTGGAAGGTGTCCCTGCCTGTGGTAGGGGGTCTGGAATTAGATGATTCTCAAAATCCCTTCCCACCCAAGATATTCTGTGATTCCTGGTATTATCAGTTACTTTTCATTCCATGCACGTTACCGACTCCTCTGCATCACTGATCTATTGACTGTTCTACAGCTCAAGCCAAGAATGGCTGATACAGCTTTTACCCTTCTTCCAAACAGAGCACTCCTCTGCCAGATGCAAAAACCATCTGGTTCACTCCAGTCAAACCATGGAGAAGGGCAACAAAGCTATCTCCAAATGCTAGTCCTCTGCCTCCACAGCACATTTCACTTGGTATTCAGCTGGATTGTACTGAACTGTAACACTGCTCATCTGAAACACCTTCTTTGGGTGATAAACATATTCCAAGGATTTGAGACCTGCCATGAGATGTGCCAACTGGCAGCTATGCATTAGCAAAGCACCTGAAATCCCTCCTTGGTTTTACATAACAAAGCTTTCATGGAGTCCCTTCTGGAAACCTGTTTGCTGCTTGCTTTAGTTCTTGCTTTACATGTATGTAAGTTACACTCAAACACCAAAGAATGCCAGGAGACTTAAACACTACTGCCAGCTCACAGCCCTGAGCAACCTGATCCAGTGGAATCCCTGACCACAGCAGGGGCATTGGAACTAGAGGGTCCTTTCCAACCCAAGATTTTCGATGGCTCTATGAAGCAAAAAATTAGTTCCTGTTTACAGCACGAAGCTAACTTTGAAAAGGGGCTTTTGCAAAGGGTTGCTGTCATGGTGTCTAAGTAGCCACTTCACCTGCTAATACTAAACAGATAATTTCAGCACTATGAAGGAAAGCATGACTGATATTTAGCTCAATCAAGTCTTAAAAGCTCCTTTGGCACTGGTGCCAATAAAGCTGTCTGCAAATCACTGTCAATAAAAATTGCACTCATGGCAGCAGTCTAACAAAAAACATTCCAGTGGCCATCAGCAGGGAAAAGTTACTCTCCTAACACAGTTGCCCTCAGCCTGTCAGATGATAAACTCTGCACTGACAAAATGCACGTGAACCAACATAAGCCCTAGGTACAGCAGCAGAGGTCTGCACTGGCAAAGTTATTGCATAATTATTTGCCACAGGAGGGAAACAGGATTATCAGAAATCCACAGAACCTGTTCTTTCATCACACATCGCTTTTCAGCATGAACATCAAAACAAGAAAGCACGCCACTGCGATGGACTGGGGGCATTTTTGAAGAACAGTACAAAAGAACCCAGATGAAGTCAAACCTTGATGAGGAGCAGCTGACACTGAAGGTAAGTTGCAGTGAAATCTGCCATCCCTGCCAGTTCTGACTGCAGTTCCCCAAGTCTCTGAAGATCACTGAAGCATGTGGAAAAAAAAAAAAAGAAAAAAAATAACACTGAGACAGAGAACAGTTTAATCTAAACACACTCAGAAGGCAATCACAATAAATCCAGCTACTCCTGCTGCCTGCTTTTATTAGAGCAAGCACCAGAAACAGCAGCAAAACACACACTACAAACCAGTTTGCACCTTGGGACTCAGCATGGCCTTTCTTCTGGGAAGCTGGCACCAGCACAGCAGTGGAAGCAGTAAGTCTGTCAACCCACATTACTCTGCAGCCCCATGGGAACCATGCAGAGTGGCAGTTCCAGATTTAACTTAAAACACTCCAGCCTTCAACAGCAGCTAACGACCCATTTGTGTTACACTGCTGGGAAATCACACTATTCATGTTGGCTAAGAAAGGTTGGTTGGAACGTGTCAGGCTCATGCAACCAAGTGTATCTGAAATAGAGCTGCCCTTTTAAGCCAAGCTGGAATCTGATGTACTGGTATTTGCCCAACTAGATGGTGTGTGTTGTCTGGTATTTCTTGTAAATCATACAGCAATATAAGCAGCTTTTAATATGATCGAAAAAAATTGTCAGTTAATGGAACCCAAAAAGGCTTTAGTTCTCTAGTGCTAGCCATGTTTCAGATCCAAAGTGTGCATTAAGAAAACAAAATTAATTTTTGTTACAGAACTGAAAATAGGTTGGCTGACGTGGTTTCAACATGTGTCTGTTCTTCTCTGGATTTTGCTTAGATCCAAAGTCTACTAAAATTGTCACTTTAATTCCACATTTCCTTCTGCATCATTAAAATATTTTTTTTCAGATGATCATTTCCTTTTGTTTATTTTAGATTTATCTTTGCATTTAGGATGCAATTCTGAAACTTTGGCTCGGCCAAACCAGAGAGTTGCTGAGCCCTGAGACATTAACAAAAATCCATGAGATTATCTGTATAACATGCAGCCAAAGAAAATCTTTCCTAAGCAGAGAATCATAGAATCATTTTTGTTGGAAAAGACCATCCAGTCCCACCATTAAGCCAGCACTGCCAAGCCCACCACAAGTGCCACAGCCATAGGTCTTTCAAATCACTCCTGGAATGGTGAATCCACCACTTCCTTGGGCAGCCCTTTCCAGTGCTTGACAACCCTTTCCATGAAGACATTTTCCTAATATCCAAACTAAACCTCCACTGGCATGACTTGAGGCCATTTCCTCTTATCCTCTTGCTTGTTACTGAGGAGCAGAGACAGACCCCCACCTGGCTACAGCCTCCTTCAGGGAGTTGTAGAGAGATAAGGTCCCCCTGAGCCCCCTTTTCTCCTGGTTGAACACCCCCAGCTCCCTCAGCCGCTTCTTCTCAGATCTGTGCTCCAGCCCTTCCCAGCTCCGTTGCCCTTCTCTGGACACACTCCAAGCACCTCAATGTCTCTCATAGTCAGGGGTTGTGCTTTCCTTCAACAACAATGCAACAACAGCCAAGCCAACCTCAACCTTACACAGATACTCCATTTCATCTTTTACCAGACAGCAGTGAAGAGGAGGCTCCTGGGTGCTTAATTCCCATGTCACAATCCATCACAACATACTAATGAGGAAGAGGATGTCATCTCTCAACCAACAGCTAGGCAAATATTCCATTTCCTAGTCTTACACAGCTCCCAATTCCACTAATTCTATTTCCTTACAAATCTTAAACAGATTTCAACATCTCTGTAAGAAAAAAAAAAAGTTCCTCTCATATAGATGGAGGAACTAAACCACAGACAGATTTGCTAAACAGCCTGTCTTACACTTCTAACCACACTGCAGACTGATGCTCCCCTCAGGCTCTGCAGCCAAAACTCTAAGTCCCAAGTAGACACAAACTCCACAAGGTCTGTTATTTCCTTGGATGGCAATCATGAGAAAGGAGGAGAGAGTTATGTTCCATGGCAGAATCCACTGCTGTGAGTTGCTTCCATTCCTTTGCTCTCAGCAACCAAATTGCTGGTGCAGGGAAATCTTGCCCTCTGCAAAGTAACCTTTAACACTTCCGGCTTTGTCCAAATTCTCCCTTCTCTTAATAATGGAAAAGAGCAGCTGGCTTACTATGGTTTCCTGGGGGGCAATCCCATCAGGAAAAAAGCCAAGCCAATCATTTCCATCAACTCAAAAACTGGAAACAGTCATGGCCTGAGAGGTTCCCAGACCCTCATGCCTGAAAGGCTCTGGATGCTTGGCCAAGAGATTACCTGTTTCAAGTGTTCAGTGCATTAAATGCTTTGGGACTGTATTTTAGGCTGGCACATAGCAGCTGCAAAACAGCTGAGGACAAACCTCACCGTTTCCACAGCTGGGTTTACAGTGAGGAGCACACTGTTTATTCTCTGCTGCAGATGGGTGTGACAGTGATTCACAGCAACATACACACAACAGAAGGCAGCTATTTTGAAGGAATAAAAATAATTAAGCTTTTTTAATTTCATATTCCAAACAAAGCATTTTGGATTGTTTTTCTAATTCTCAAAATCAGGCTCTTTTGGTCTTTCCAAGCAGAGGAATCACACTGAAAAGGACCCTTGTCAAGTGTTTTGTTTATGTAAATCAGTCTAGAGATGAAATGGAAGAGGCAGCACAAAACCCACACTGAGAAGCAACACCACACACCCTCCTTATCTACACAGCAGCAGACAGCAGCATGCAAGAATGTTGTCTATTCCTGGAAAAGCTCTCTGATTTGAAAACTGATGAGGAATGCCCAAGTCCTTTTTCAGTGGGACTGGCAGCAAGAACCCAAAGCACCAGAAGCAGGTCTTTTCCTGCTGAATGAAAGGCCACAGGACCCAGAAAATGCAAGAGCAAAGGGGACACCACCTTTCCCCCCAGAAAAGCAAAACAAGAAAACCTTGTGCATGTACATTACAAAGAATATGATCAAAATTACAAGGACACAAAACTGAGAATGACACACAAGGCTGTCACCCATAAACCATAAAAACAGAGAGTGTATTTTAGCATAAGTGATCAGTCCAAAAAGAACACCTTTACCTAACTCTTACCACGCTCTGAAAAGTTGCCCCCCCTCACAAATGCACACTGATTATTTTGTGGGGCAGTGCCAGACCTGAGACCATCAATTTGATTTTAAACAGGTCATGAACACTCTTTTAGCACAACAGTCTCTAGAGGAAGGCTCAAGTTAAGTGCTGGACAGCAAATTACAACACTGATATTCAAAAGCAAAGCACCTGCATCAGAGAAATTTGGAATCCTAACACATCTTTCCATAAACAGGT